>NC_134020.1:51058266-51374857 GCF_040712315.1 Castanea sativa | reverse complement strand
TGATATTTAATTGAGATACCGAGAAAATCCTAATTGAATCTACAAGATATTTTGTTGAAAATAAACTGAGGTACAACTTATTTAAATTATTGTAAAAATATTGATATTGGAGAACGAATTCCACATGATTTGAAAAAAAAATTAGGAAAAAAATGGATTTCTCTACTTCATTTGAATGAATTCAATCTAAAGGGTGGTTTTGAAAATTACATAATTGCTAAGATTTTTAATGCACCTTCAAATGATAAAAAGGTATGGAAGAAAAAAAAAATACACAATTCAATATGCTATATTAATTCTTTTTGCTGCACTATTCCAAAATTAACAAAAATAAAAAATAAAAATATTTACAAAAAAACTGTAACATCATTGAAATTTAATATAAATACAAATATTATGAAAAATCGCAGCGACAAAGTCCAAACTTTATAAAATCCAATTAAGAATCTCTCGATGCCAATTCATTAGTGATTAACACAAATGATGCAACAAAAGGAAAAAAATGATGAAAGCTAAAAAATTGAACAAATATGGACGGACTAAACTTCAAACATTGAAGATAAAGAAACCAATGATGATAACAAGCATCATCATACCTTAATAACAAAGATTGAAGAAACAACAACAAAAACAAAAAAAAGATTTTGTAATGAAGCTTTTTATTACATCATATAATCAAAATCAATAATATAGAATGAATTAATATGCTTTTATCAACTTTTATTATACAATATTACTCCAAGTGGTTTTAATTATTGCTCATTACTTGAACAAAATAATTATAATAGATATATGTGAACAATTTATAATTGTTACTTTTTATGATGAACTCATTACTAACAAAGTTTTATAATAAATATGCTATAATATATGTCTAATATTTTCCAAAAACAAATTTACATAAAACATTACAACAATATCCGTGCCTAGTTTTGTATAAATGATAGTATATAAAAAAGGGTTCAGTTAATGTGTTAGAAAAAGTTGTAAATAATTTTTTATTTTTTATTTTTATTTTTCTAAAAATAATTAATTATTGTGTACCCTAAAAATTCTATAAAAAATTAGATGAAATTTTTGACACATGCAGAACCTTTTTTTTTTTTCTTTTCTTTTTTCTTTTTTCCTTTCTTGGATTTAACTGAAAATTGACTATTACCACATTACAATATTTAAAATTTTAAGTGAGGTGATAGTCCAACACGTTTAAAGATTTGTAATATTAAATTTGAATTAGGGAACGAGCCCACTTCAAAGGAATTGACCTTAAGGAAACTTTTGTGCCAAACACAAACATGCCGACGTAGATGGACAGTAGTAAAGTCAATACTAATAAACACGAGAGAGCCGGTCAAATTCAAAAAAGTGGAAATTTTAGGAGAGTGCAGTAAATGTAAACCACATGTTAAGAGCATCGAATCAAATCAAAGTCAATGACGAAAATCCTGATGTCTTTGTTTCCAGCGGTAGAATAGAGAAAGAGTCTCTTCAGACTGCAAAGAAAATATAATAAAGGACTCATGTAGATTTGTCATTATACAAAATCATCATTCACCTCATAGTTTATCATTTATGCTACAAAGTGTTCCACTGCCCATACTTATAACAAAATATTCCAAATGCAAATCTTCCTCTACCTGCAGTAAATTTGCCATAATACAGTTTATCATTTATACTAGCTACCTAGTGTATCAATTATAAACTCCTAATACTATGGCTTTACAAATATCTTCTCTCCTTGACATGGTGAGTGGCTTTCACGTGGGTGGGTTTGAGAAATGGTGAGTGGCTTTCACCTTTAGGAATCTTCTTGGCAATTCTTTGGGTAGAATTACCCAACATGTTGGAGCCCATTTGGATAAGCATTTTCAACGATAAAACGCGTGATTAGTTTGGAATTTTTAATTTATTTACAAAAAAAAAAATCATAAGTGGACCTAGTGCAGCTCCAAGAATGTTTCTTAGGGTGTTCCTGAGTAGGCTTGCTCTGTTACAATTTTTTTTCTTCAGATTCTGTGTTACAATTTTTTTCTTTTTTATATTTTAGTTCAATTTTTTTTTAGCTTTTTCTTTTTGCTTGAAAGCAATGTTATGAATACCGTTTTGGACACTGTTTCGGTTTGTTTAGATGAACGGAATATTTCGGTACCGATCTATTTCGATGTACCGTTTCAAGGTGTTTCAGGGTTTCTAAAAAAATTAAAAATAATATATATTTATATTTTCTTGTACAACATAAAATTATTGATCCAAATAAGTAAACCTCAAATAAAACAAATCATTTAGTTTTTCTTTTTTGACACTCAAATCATTTAGTTATTACATAACAATTACTATTTTAGAATATTAAAACACAAATATGTAATTAACTAATGAAAAACAACAACAAAAAATAGTACAATAAGAATGTATATATGTATATCATATTGGGAAGAGGCAAGACTCAATAAATAAGTTTAAAATCAAACTCTTTTATCAACTTTTTGAGTTTTGTCATTTCCAAAACTTTGTCATGTGGGTAGGGTCAGCAAGCTAAAAGTCTAAAAGGCAAACTAAAGAAAAAACTTGACAAAGCAAAAACTAGAGTAAAAAAAGAAAGAAGAGGCAAATTAGCAGAGCGTCTGAGACAAAGCAAAGAAGAAGATAAGGAAGAAGAAGAAGAAGAAGAAGAAGGGGCGACTTTTGCAATGGCTGGATTTGTTTTTTAGGTATTTGACGCAGGTAATGACATGTTGCGCTGACGAGTTTGTCAGTTTAAGGACTTTTCTTTTTTTTTCTTCTAAAAACTGGTACCGGCCGAAATGTAACAAATAATCCACCAAAATTTAATTTTGAGAAATGATATGTTCACAATATTTTTACAACAAATCATAAGTGGTGAGTTGTTACTGGTTGTTATTATTGTTGCAAAAAAGTAATTTTATTGTTAGGTTCAAATATGAATTAATAACAACTAACCACCTGTGATTTGTTGTAAAAATGTGGTAAAAATGTTGTGAACGTATCATCTCTCTTTAATTTTATTGGTATAAAAAAATTTTGAGAGTGTTCTTAATTTTTTTGAGGGTGTTCCTAATATTTTTTTAAGGGTAGATAAATAGATAATTTTTTTTTTCTTTTCAGGGTGGTCCTGGGACCACCTGACCTATATGTGGCGCAGCCACATGAGACCGTAGTGAAGTCAATATAAGAGAATGGGTCAAATTCAAAAACGTGGAAATTTTTAAGAGTGGGCAAAGAAAAAAGAAGAAGGTAGATTTGTCATTATACAAGTTTATCATTCACCTCACAGTTTATCATTTATGCTACGAAGTGTTCCACTGCCCAATACTTATAACATTATGTTCCCAATGCAAATCTTCCTCTACCAGTAGATTTGTCATAATACAGTTTATCGTTTATACTACAAAGTGTATCAATTATAAACTCCTAATACTATGGCTTTACAACTATCATATCTTCTCTCCTTGTTGCTTCTTGTTCTGTTGCTGCCATATTCCACCACAGCTCAAAGTTCCAGCAACCAATCTCTAGCCTCATCCCTTATTGCACAGGAAAACGGCTCTTACTGGGCATCGCCTTCTGGTGACTTTGCTTTTGGTTTCAAACAAATTCAAATTGGACGCTATCTACTAGCCATATGGTTCAACAAAATACCTGAGGAAACCATTGTCTGGTCAGCCAATGGAAGTAATCTAGTGCCAACAGGATCCGTAGTTCAACTTACCAAAGACGGCCAATTGATACTCAGTGACCCATCAGGCACAGAGATACAGATTTCTGAGTCAGGTAATGTAGGAGTTGCCTATGCAGCCATGCTTGACACCGGAAACTTTGTGTTGGCAAGCCAGGACGGTAGCCATTTGTGGCAGAGTTTTGAGCATCCGACAAACACAATGCTACCTACACAGACAATGACTTTGGGAAGCAAGCTTGTAGCTCATTACTCAGAAAGGAATTACTCTAATGGAAGGTTCCAGTTCCAACTACAAATGGATGGAAATCTTGTGCTTCAAACTTTAGAATTCCCTATAGATAGGCCTAACACTGTTTATTGGCGAAGTGGAACTACAGGTAGTGGCTTTCAGGTGGTCTTCAATGAGTCTGGCTCTATATACCTTACAGCTAGAAACAGAAGCATACTTACGACCATATTGTCAAATGTTGTTTCTAAACAGGAATACTATCAAAGAGTAGTCATGGAATATGATGGAGTTCTTATACATTATGTTTATCCAAAAAGCAGCACTAATACTTCAAATTCCTGGTTAATTTCTAACCCTCTGCCTCCAAATATATGCAAAATTACGGAAGACATAGGCAGTGGAGCTTGTGGGTTCAACAGCTACTGCGAGCTAGGAGGGGATCAAAGACCAAATTGCAATTGCCCAATAGGATACATCCACATTGATCCAAATGATGTTATGAAAGGTTGCAGACAGGACTTTCTTCCACAAAGTTGTTATGAAGCATCTTCAGATACAGATCAGTTTGATTTAAGTGAAATGGTAAGTGTAAATTGGCCCTTAGGCGATTATGGACGTTATGATGCCGTAACTGAGGATTGGTGCAGGAAAGCTTGCTTGGGTGATTGTTTTTGTGCAGTTGCTGTTTTTGGAAGTGGGATGTGTTGGAAAAAGAAAATTCCTCTCTCAAATGGGATAAAGGACCCCTCCTTCGCTGGAAGCAAAGTTCTAATCAAAATAAGGAAAGATAATTCTACTTCTAACCTTTCAGGTGCAGATTTGAAGAAGAAAAATCATTCAACTGTGAGACTTATTCTGTCGCTGCTCCTTAGCAGCTCGGTGTTTCTGAACTTACTCTTCCTGTTGGCTGCCTTTCTGCCTTCTTTTCGTTTCAAATATTGGAAACCAAAGGCCCTTAATCCATACCTGGTCATGCCAGGCATGAATTTGCGAAGTTACACTTTTGAGGAACTAACAGAAGCCACAAATGGGTTCAGGGAAGAGCTAGGGAGGGGTGCCTTTGCAAAAGTTTATAAAGGGGTTCTAGAATATGAGGACAGAAAACCAGTTGCAGTTAAAAGGTTGTATAATATGGAGAGAGAAGGCGATATGGAGTTCAAAGCTGAAGTGAGTGCTATTGGAAGAACGAACCACAGAAATTTGGTCCAACTACTAGGATTCTGCAATGAGGGGGAGCATCGGCTTCTTGTATATGAATTCATGAGTAATGGTTCTCTAGCAAGCTTTCTATTTGGGGGTTCACGACCATATTGGCACCAAAGAATTCAAATTGCATTAGAAACGGCAAGGGGGCTCTTTTACTTGCATGAAGAATGCAGCACCCAAATCATCCATTGCGATATCAAGCCGCAGAACATCCTCCTAGATGACTCTTTTTCAGCTAGAATTTCTGATTTTGGATTAGCTAAGCTTTTGAAAACAGATCAGACTCGTATTACTACTGGAATTAGGGGAACTAAAGGGTATGTTGCACCTGAATGGTTCAAAAACATGCCTGTTACAATCAAGGTGGATGTTTATAGCTTTGGCATTTTGTTGCTAGAGCTCATTTGCTGCAGGAAGAGTTTTGAAGCAGAGGCAAAGGATGAGGATCAGATGATACTAGCTGACTGGGCATATGATTGCTATAAAGACAGGAAACTGGAGCTGTTAGTGGAGAATGATGAGGACGCAACAGATGACATGAAGAGAGTGGAGAAATATGTGATGATTGCAATATGGTGCATTCAAGAGGATCCATCACTAAGGCCAACAATGAAGAAAGTGGTACAAATAATGGAAGGATCAATTGAGGTCTCAGTTCCTCCAGGTTCATCCTCATTTATTAGTTCAATGTAAATCCTCTTATATAACTACCATTTTTGGTTGTTTAAGTCTTTATGCATGTTTAGTTGTCAATACTATCAGCTTTGCAAGTCAAGTAATATCCAGGAATTGCGTACTCTAATATGAATAATAATTATCCATATGTCCCAAGATTTTCAATAAAATGACAATTTTTCTGTGTCAAGTAATTCTTTATATGAAATTTGAATATAAAAAAAGGGGGGGAGGGGGGTGGGGTGCTAGATGGTTTTCCTTTTGTACTACACAAATGTGTCTTTTCTATTGAATATTGAACCACTATAAAACTAATACAAAACCCAACATTTAATGCCATCATTCATAAGGATTGACAAACCAAGTAATATACCATAGGCAGAATCCCACTACCAAATTTTGGAAACTCCAATTGACTAGGTCTGGACAATGAATAGTAGCTACTAGACTCTAGAACTAGTTGGAGCCACTATCATCAACATATTTTGCTGTATAGTTTATTTTCGGGCAGGCTTTCTTAGATTAAATCTAGCTAGATTTATCAAGATCCAAACTATTGTCTTACAACAAGACTTACAATTTGTCATGGTTTGCAACATTAACTTGACATAATCGATCTTGCCACAAGATTAGTTTGACTTCCGCAACCAAATTGATAGATGAAACAGAAAAGTGAGGAGGCGATACTTGGCAAGACAGAGCAGCGAATGAGATACAAATCCATGTTCATTCTTGCCTTGGTAAAGTGCCTTCCTTGTAGAACTATCCTGACTAGAGAAGTGTTGAGCATCAAAGCAACTCCATCAGATATTATTTTGCATAAATGACGAGCATATAAAAGATTAGATGAAATTTTGGACTCATGCAGAATCTTTCAAGTTTGAAGTTGAAGGAATATGTCTTAAGTTGAGGTCTCAGTTCCTCCAGATCCATCCGCATTTATTAGTTCAATGTAAATCCTTTTATGTAATCACCTTTCTGGTTGCTTAAGTCTTTATGCGTGTTTAATTGTCAATACTATCTGCTTGGCAAGTCAGGTAATATCCAGGAATGGTATACTCATGAATGTATGATTATTATCTGTGTCCCAATACTCTCAAAGAAATGATAACTTTTCTTTGTCAAGTAATTCTTTATATAAAATTTGTATCAAACAAAAAAAAGGGGTTGCAAGATAAAGTTTTTGTTTAGTATTGAAAAAAAAATCATTTTTCTGTTGAGTATTGAACCACAATAAAACTAATACAAAACCCAACAGTTAATTTCACCATTCATAAGGATTGAAAAAAATGAGTAGCATGCTATAAGTAGAATTTTGACTCGCCTGCAGAATCCCTCTACTAATTTTAGGAAACTCCAATTGACGAGGTCAGGACAATGACTAGTGTCTACTAGACTTTAGAACTAATTGGAGCCACTATGTTTGACATATGTTTGACTCTAGAACTAATTGGAGCCTTCCTAGATGAAATATGGCTAGATTTTACAAGATCAAAACCACTGTCCTACACCTTTGTAAAACTGCCTTCTGACAAAATGGCATGCAAAGATGATCTGGGCATTTAGGACTATTCATCAGTGCTATGTAAGGATTCATGGATGGGATATAGAAGGATAAACGGTACAAAAATTGAAAAAGAACAATAAAGAAAAAAATGGTGGGGTGAAAACTGAAAAGGAATCACAATCATACCGTCTTTATTCCTAGTCAACCTTTATATTAGTAAAATGATATTTTGTTTTGTTTTATAATATCAAGAGAAATACTTGTTGCGCTAGCATTTTTGCTTCTCTTTTATGGACAAAAAAAGGGTGCAACACCAAGAGATAGTAAGAGATTATGCCTTACAATATGGAGATCATTAGTTTGAATCTTCCCCTCCCTTTCTTTTGAGGCTTAACTCATTGACTCCAAAAGTGAACTTTTTTACCCATGTGTATTAGTAGAGGCTATCAACTGACTGTTTTTTCTTTTCTTTTTTTGTTTCTTTCTTTCTTTTACAGACATTCTTTCTTATATTCTATAAATAGTATTCCAAAATGAAATTAGAACACTATTGGGAAGGGAAAATGCTGATTTCAACCATAAATGGGACTAAAATTTTTATGCAGCTGCATTAAGAAAATACTGAATTGACAAGAGATTACATGTGAACATACTCCTACATTGGAACAAACAAGCTAGTATCTAAAACAGTACAACCAAGTATGCTTCAAGTGCTAGACTAAAATAGTACAACCAAACATGGTTCAAGTACTAACAAGGAACATGCATTGATGCATACCTATGGGTAATTGATTATGCTGAAGTAGTTGGAAAAGGACATGGAGGCACTAAAACTTCAGTGGCACCACCCAACATTTGCAATGGAAGGTCTTAGCAATGGATCCTCCTGCCTTGATTTAGCATCTGACTCTGCAATATGGTTTTAGTCGGAAAGAGTCAAAACTTTCCCATAAGTTGACATAATCTTGTCTTGCAAGCACAAAGTTCCCAGTGTTGAGCATGGATGCCTAGTCAACTCCATTAGCAGCAACATCAACAGCCCAAACTTGTTGAATGTTTGAGTCATAGAGAATTAGTTGGCCACCTATTGTAAGTTCAACTTTGGATCCTCTTTGGACTAGACTATTTCCATTGGCTGACCAAATTATGGTTTTTTCTAGGATTTTTTCAAGCCATATAGCAAGTAAGAAGCCTATTGCACCAATTGGTCGGAATCCAAAAGCAAAGTCACCGGATGGGGAACCACAGGAAGAGATTCATCAAGAGCAGTGAGATAAGATCCCAAGCTTATGTTTGCATTAGATTTAGCCGAAGTGGAAGGGGGATGCAGCCAAAGAAAGAACAAGTAATGGATACAGTACGACAGCACAAAAGCCATGGTTAGAACTTAGAAGTCTGATTTTGTTATGATACGATGAAGATAGTAGTATAGAGAAAACCTCAATCTTATTATTTTTGGACATCAAGCTGAACTGAAAGCTTTCAAATGGCTTGTAGAACTTAGTAGCTCAAGTTATGACTCGACCGTCTTGGGTGTAAGCTCAAGTTCATATAGACTACTTTGATGTTGGACTTAGTAGCTCTCTGATGTCAAACTAATAATTTTTTTGAGTTATCTTTCCAGTTATACTGGATTTTCCTCTTGGAAGACTTTTTTGGCTCTTCCTATAACAATAGGTTAATTGTCTCACTCCTGTAATCAAACAACAAAGATGTGAGAAAGTTGATGAACAGAGTCTAGTTGACTTGGTAAATCTATTAAGATCAAAATTTCATGCTCCAGTAGAAAATGAATTTGTTGATCTCAGTAGCCTATATAATGTACGCAATCATCAGTCATCATACTACTTAGGCATAAGAGTTTTTTGAAGTGAAGATACTAAAAATCTTACTTGGATGAGCAAATATATTAGTGAATAATTACATGAGATCTTTGGTTTTTTTTTTTTTAATTGATGCTACCAGACCCATTTAGTAAGGCACCATATCAGACTAGGTTAGACTCTACAAGTTACACTCTTTTTTTGGTCATGATACATATAATTACTAATTTTTCAAACATAAAGTCACATTTATACCAAGTAGCACTAGAATGCACTGCTAATATATTGTTCTTGGTCTAAGGTCACCATTTTCTAACTAAACCTGAATTCTCCAAAGAAATAGATAAAGATTGATGCATATTGAATTTTTCAGACACTTCTATTCGTATATCCCTAACCTATTCAAGACCTTCATCAGTTGTAACCATTATTTCATCTGCATTGCAAGAGAAAATTTCAGTTGCATTGACCGATCAAATTTCTAAGGTAATAATTTTAAATAGAATCGAATGAACATCTAAATTACACCGGCACTCTTCCTCTTAATTATCTCGAAAGAAACGTAATAATTTATTCTGAACAAAAAGAGTCAATCTAAATAACTTATTTTGGAATTGTATTGCATATGTTGAATAATCATTGCTTGAGCTTAGATTGACTTCATCAACAAAGTAAGTTTCAGTACATCCCTATAGAACCAAGCTACCTTGGATCACACGTTTAGGACTAGACATTGTTCTAGGACTTCGAAACAAAGAATAGACAACAAACAAACGATCAAACATGCAAAGTGAAGAAATTCAATGATAATCTGAAAAGTCTATGTTCTAGATGTAAACAATTAAATTTAATATAGTTAAGGAAGACGAACTTTACCTAAGTTTTATCCAAAGATAAAAGTAGAACCCATTTGCGCAGCTGTTGTAAATACCAAAAATTTATGCTTGAAGAGCTTCTCCCAACTCCCACTAGAGCCATTTTTGGAAGTCAAAGTTGCAACCACTTGCCTAATTGCTTCAATTGTTTTGCCACGTAAGAGCATCTCTAGCAGCTTCTCTATATTTTTGTACTATTTGGACAGTGAATAATGACATTTACCTACCTACTTTTTCAAATACATCTTCCAATAGATTCTTTGTCATTTCTCTATCTCATTTAAATATTATTTCTTCATTCATTATTTATTTATTTTTTAACACTCGTATCTCCATACCCCCATCCCCACTCCTTTCTTTGCTAATTTTTTATTCTGTTTTATACTATTGCTAACGAACAATAGCACATCAGGTTTGGAAAATGACTATTGATTAACAAAAAACTTTTTGAGTTTTAAAAAAGCTCCAAAGTAAAGATGATTTTGTGTTTGCCGATGCTATTGGAGATGCTCTAAAAAGCTTTTGTTTTTATGACTATGGGAACTATGGCAGGGGAGGGACAGTGAGAAGGACAAAATTTCAGAAAGGATGGGAGAGACAGCTAAGAGAGTCATAAAAAATAAGAGAATGAAAGGGGTTTTTTTCCCCCCTTTTGGCTACAAAATTGGACAACTTTACTCAATATTATTAATATTACTACATATTTTGAAAATCTAATCGTTAGATTATATGTTCTTTATGCTCTTAATACATATTTCAAATTTTGTGACAATTAGATATTATTTACTATATGATCTATAAGATTATATTTTATGCATAATTTTGAACTATAAAAACTTGAAATTTAAACAATTTATTGATAACATACTTATTGATCTTTAATTTTATAGAAATTTTGCAAGCATGGAGGATATAAGAAGAAAATGTAATCCAATAGTGGATTTGTCAAAATTAACCTCCCAATAAAAAGATATTGAGTAAGGTTGTAACTTTAGGCTGAAACCAATTTTGTAGCTAAAGGTAAAAAGTTAGCTGAAATAGTACAGTAAGACCCATGAATAGTAGCAAAAATAAACTAAATAGTAAAATAAACTAGCTTTCTAATTTAGAGCCAAACACACACTTAACTAAATAAACAAATAAAATAAAAGTTTGTTTAAAGTAGAACAATAAAGACTATTATGATCAACAATAACATAATAAATTATATTTAATTGATAGAAGATAATCCATCAACTACAATATTATACGGAAAGATAATCCACACACAAACACATTAGGAGTTCTAGACAAAACTTCATTTCTAAAATCAAATTGTCTAAATGAAAAATAAAATTGTAATTAAACTAATTCAACTATTACAGGCCCAATTATAGGGCAAACTCAACACAAAATCCGAAAACTAAAAGGCAAATATCCAAAGCTTCATACAACTGACAAAAAAAATAAAAAAAATAAAAAATCATTGACTCCATTTTCAGATTTCAAAAGGGTTAATGTGATGAAGAAAAACAAAATCACAACAACACTAAAGTGGGGATGCATATATTCAATTGTATTCTCCTACGGAAAATATTGTAGCAAATACTATAGATAGAACAACAAAAGTGTTGATTTTACCCTTTGGCATAATTGAACAAAAATGATGAACACACGATTAATTGCAAACTAGTCCCATAAGAAAGAGAAAAAGGTGACTTACAAAAAATAATCAAAGAGAAAAAAGAAGTTTCTCAACTGTGCAGATTCATCAAAGGTGCCACTTTCACTGGGATTCCTCTTTCCTCACTCACAATCAGAGTCACCTTGTCCTTGTATGCCTGAATTCTCAATCCAGTTTTCAATTAGATTAGGGTGCTCTGTCCACTTTGCGTGTGGTGGTTCATCATCACGGCTTTCCTTAATTTTGGTATCTTTCTCTGAATCTCCTGAATCATCATCCTCATAATAAGGAGTGATAATGCAACTGCTAGACCTAGGCTTAGTTTGTTTGAGATCTTCAATGTCTTGCTCGAATATCAAATGGGCTCCGCATTTCGTAACCTCCAAGCCTGGGCCTTCCATTTCAAATGTAACCTCAATTTGGAGGAACTCATTAACATCCAATACTTCTTTCCAGTGGCTTTCAAAGCGTGTAAAGGGAAAATATTTGAGCAAAAGATGATACGATTCAATCTTATCAAATTCGTCCGATAAAGGAAGCCACAATCTAGAAGATCGATATCCATTGGCTTTAATGGAACAATGAAGCTCATACATACATGTCATATATGCATAATTTTTAATATGAAGTTGGTGAAGTGGATGATGCTGGCGGAATATATTAACAAAGCACACAGGGATTCCCATAAATTTGCTACTTAAAAATAAACGTGAAGGCACTTGCAGATACACTAAAGCCCTCACATTTTGGTGCTTAAACCAGTTCAGAATTTCACTTCCAGGAATTGTGAGATATGTGAACCCATTCGGGTTATAGCATCTCTGAATCAAACAAATCATGATGTTTAGAACTTCACTCACAACAAGAGAGAGAGAGAGAGAGAGAGACCTTAATAATGATATAATGTCTTAGAATTTTTGACAACAGGTCACTTTTGCCTTGATTAGAAATCAATTTGACGCAATTGACTAGATACATCATATTCGGCCGAAAATCATATTCTGGACTTAATGATAACATTTCCAGCGAGGTACACCCTATTGCATCGATCAAATACATATTTAATGGAAGCTTAGGCAACATTTGAAGTTGAGTGCAACCACCCATATAAATATATTTCAGATTAGATAGTTGAATGATACTTTTATGAAGGCATACAAAATTGTTTCCTTTTAGATTTAATATTATTAAAGATGCAAGGACCCAAGAGCATCACGAATTGTTCAAATATTGCAATAACTTAAATCCAGTTGCGTCAAAGACCATAAGCCTTGTAAAGAACACTCTAACATGCCCATGGGATCAGGACTTCTTTTTCGTTGCATTAAAGGAAAACTCAAGAGCTTATTGAATGATTTAGATGATAGCCTCACACATCCACCGAGAGATAGTACTTTGAGTTTTTTTAAGCGAACAACAGATAAAGGTAGCCCTGTTATAGTAGTTCCACTCACGTCTAACTTTTCTAGGCCATCAATATTACCCAAATTTTCTAGCAATTCATTAAGTTTTGAGCAGCCAAATAGAGTGAGAATTTTAAGAGACATCAAACAACAACATGCTTTCGAAAGACTTGAAAGGTTTTTACAGTCTTTTAGATCCAATTCAATAAGGCCAGTTAAATGCTCCATTGATAATGGTAGATCTTTTATAGTTGTCTCACTCAAACAAAGTTTTGACAAACGTGACATATTTCCTAGAATTTCTGGAAACTTCTTCAATCTTGAACAACCACCAAGAGCAAAAATTTCAAGTGCTTCCAAGTTGATCTTGTGAGGAAGGCTTTCCAGACATTTGTACCCATTTAAATCCAATCGAATAAGCTGTTTGAGATCTTCTATAGATGCATGATTATAGTCTTTTACAATGTTGAAAAATCAATTGCTTAAGCTTTGGGGTTCTACTAAGGTTTGGCATCTGAATCAAATTTTGTGAGTCACTTAGGTCAATGAGTCTTAACTCGCCTAAATTCTATTATAAACCATAAAATTTATTACATAAAGTGAAGTCTAAATGAAAACGAATAAAATGCACATTTGCATAACTAAAAATCTTACCATATTTCCATTCCATAGTTGTTTGATGCCACTACAATGCACTCTCAATTCAACAAGTTTGTTCAGTTGGAAATTGGTTGGTATGCATTTTAAATGATATCCATGCCATTCGAGAAGATGTAACTCATTTGAAAGATAACTGAGGCCTTGTGGAAGTTGCACCTTACCTCTAATGAGGTCTTTTGGAAGTTGCTTAGTACCATTTATGAAGTCTTTTGGAAGTTTCTCACTTTTAATTTTAAGCAATCTCAAATTTTTTATCTTTGAGAAGGCTTCAGCACTCAAGCGTTCCACTTTTTGAATAGGTATGTTTAGCATTATGCCTTCAACTACCTTTGTTCCCTAATGAACAAAAACAATGAAATTAAAATAATTGGTAAATTCTTAGAAAAATTTATAATAACATAAATACTTCTTTAAGTTCAGGCTTGTACTGGTCAACTTACATTATTATTCTTCAATACATGAATGACATCCTCATAAATCCATGACCTACTACGTCTACCAGGTTCTATAGGAGATTCACGACAAATGATTTCTTGACCCATATCTTGCAACAAATTATGCATCCACAAATTATCCTAGTCATCAATGGTTATGAGAGATTTGTCCTTAAGAACACGAATATTGTAGTCTGGATAATAGCAAAAACTTTCCAGTATATCTCTTATGCAATCTTTGTTCTTCCCTTCAAAAAAACATGCAATATCTAAAAACAATCCTTTCTGTGTATTTGTGAACCCATCAAAGCTTATTTGAAGTATATCCAAAATATTTCTATTAGGTTCTTTGTTTAGTTAATCTAGGGCACTTTTCCATTCATTCGTTCTTTTAGCAAACAATGAAGAACCTAAAACTTTAAGAGCTAAAGGAAGGCCTTTAGCATAATTCACAAAGTCCTTAGACAAATTTACATAATTTTCTTCTGGATGAGGTTTATGAAAAGCTCTCCAACTAAAAAGCTACAAAGCATCATTGTTGTTCAATTCATTGGCTGTATATATGTAATCCACACCACATCTTATCAATAAATGGCTATCTCTGCTTGTTACAATGATTCTACTTCCAGGACCAAACCAATCATGCTTCCTTTCCAATGCTTCTTATAATATTGATTCCCTCACAAACAACCCATATATTTATTTCACTTTCCATGAGGATCTTAGAAAAAAGTTGTTTTTGTAAGGAAACTAGACCTTGATTTTTATTTTGTTCTCTAATATTCACAATAAAGCTTCTAGCTTCAAAGTTACCTGAAATTCTTCTATAAATTTCAAGTGCAAGGGTTGCTTTGCCCATTCCACCCATCCCGCATATCTCAACAAAGTGAACACCACCCAACCCTTCACCTATGTACGAATCCAACATTCTCTCCACATAGGAGTCCATTCCAACAAGGTCCTCAGAAACACATGGGAGTTTGTGATACAACTCACTAAATATCCTTCCAATGATTTTTTGTATAATTATTGATTCATGCCCGCAAAGAAAATAGTAAAACAATAATTTTTATGAAGCAAAGCTAGCCACATTATTTAAAGACAAAACATTCATCATAAACATAATCTTAGATTTGTTAAGCCACATTGAGAGTGCCTAATTATATTTAGAAATTCACTACTAGATGTATTATGGGGACGATTTTAGAGCGATTAGGGGCCAAATTTGTTGCAAGGTCTGTGTACAGTATATACTTGCATGTCTAGAATCTGGTCCTACTAGGATTAGAATAGGGTTAGTCTAGGTTATTCTATAAATAGTTAAATACTCTCTTTATCATGTGACCAAATAATAAAAAAAAGAAAGTAACAATAAATAAATTCTGAAAAAGAAAAAAGAAATACAAGATAACTATAAATAGCATTATTCCAAAGAAATTCATACTTATCCTTTAAATCCCATCCAGCAAGATCAGCAACTTTTGTCAAAGCAACTTTCCACATTTGTACATATCCTATGTTATCCTTGAAGGCCTCTTCATGTTTAGAAAAGGCTTCTCCAAAAGGGTCCCTATGATTCTGCACATCACTAGGATCTACATAGTGAAAACAGGTAGAGCTACCAATCCCATCATTTCCATACACTCAACAATCTTTGTTAGTTCAATCAAGCACCATATTGAAGAAGCGTAGTCTCTTGATAGAATAACAACCACAAACCTCGCCTCTTCTATTGCTTTCAAGAGTTCTGGGGCTATGAATGTTCCCTGCTTGGATTTTTCATCGTCCCTAAAAACAGATATGCCTTTTTGTTTCAAACCAGTATATAGATGATCTGTAAATCTTTTGCAAGTATCCTCACCTCTAAAACTGAGAAATACCCAAATTTCCATTTCTTAGAAAAAGAAGAAGAGCCATAAAGGAAATGGATGAGCTTGAATAGTGAGGTTACAGATTCATAAAATTGCAAGTTTGACTGAAAACCCTAAAAAAAACGCCTCTTGGTCGACGCATATGGAAGTAGGTGTTTGTAACTTGTAATAAGAGTGAGAAGATGGGTCAACAGTTCATTTTCCATGACTCATCAATTAATTTTTTGTCAGATTGAGTCGGTGGGCAAGTGGCCCTCCCACTATAAATTCATTGAATTTAAATTGTCGGGATGAACAAGAATGTCTTTTTAATGCTTTTTTTCTTCCCATGCCTCTTTACGTGATATTTTTATCAAAAAAATAAAAGGAAAACACTTGGAAGAGAAGGGCCACTTGCACAAGGAATTGAATAGAAATTACACTCACTCAATTTTTACAATTTATTAAAATGGTCTACCATGAGCCATGGAAAAAGAGATGAAAAAGTGATAAATTGATGTAAAATATTTGAACAAGTTATTGTCATACTTAGTTGGCTACTAAAGCATGTTGTGAAATTGAGTATAAAATTAAATGTCAGTCTCTCTATAAGTCATTTTTGATAAATAATGCTTTTTTAAAAAATTTTAAAAAATTATTTTACCAAATAGGTTCTTATGAAACTTCTCTAGGAAAAATAGCCTTGTTTGTATCTACGCAAGTTTTAAAAGGACTTGTTTGGCAAAATAAAATTTTTTCAAATTAAAAAAAAAAAACTTTATTATGCAATTTTAGCCCCTCTATGTCTTATTGAGCCCAATCAGAATATATTTTATTTCAAGATGCTATAAAATAAATGAAAAGTCCGTTTATTGCCAATGTCTATATCTCCCACTAAAAAACAATTAACATGGTTATATATTTTAAAATTCTTATTGTTAGATTGCATTTTTTTTTTAAGTTTTTAACACTCATGTCAAATTTCATGTCAATCATATATTATTTACTATTTTATTCATAATCTTATTTTTTATGCATAATTTTAAACTAAAAAAACTTGAAATTTAAGCATTTGATTGACGACATAACTATTGACCTTTGAATTTTTGAAAATTTTGCAACGTGAAGGATATAAAAAGAAAATATAATTCAACAGTAGATTAGTCAAAATTCATATCCAATAAAAAGATAATTAGTGGAGTTGTAGTTATGGATTACAAACTAGTTTGCAGTCAAAATTTGTCCTAAAATAAAAAAGAAATGTTTAGAAAGACAAAACTATAAATATGAAATGATATATGTACTTTTCTATTAATCAAGTGGTCATCCACGTTGTAGCTATAATTTCTTCCACACAAGAGTCCACAATTGAATACAAGTGAGTGATCTGCTTAGCCTTTACAATGAAGTCTCCCACCTTTCACATGACCATTTCTAAAGACAATGGTAATGGCAATTAAGAGTAACGTAGTTATGCTACTGTGCCAATATGTGAATGGTCTTAATGAGATAATAATACCTCATAGAAACTCACTACATACATTGACGTAATATATTTATATCTTCTTATTGAACAATAATGTCACTAAAAACTGTGAGATACTTAAATGAATAATAATTTTTTTTTAAATGTTAAAAGTACAAACCAATTTTTTTTTTTTTAATTTATAAACGTATGTTGTAGTGAATGTGATTGGTACTAGTTCAAAAAGATAATAAATAAGTATTCTTTTTTTTTTTTGTGATTGGTAACTTGTAAGATTATGCTTCACTTTTTTTTTCCCCAATTTTCTTTGTCACTTTCTTCTTCTTCTTCTATTTTCTTTGTCTATCAAACCCAACTTTTGCTACTTTTTTCCATGTAGGCTCCATTTGTGTAGACCATATGCATAGGAAAATACTTGGAAGCTATCCAAAAACCCCACAAAAAAAGGAAAACACCGGGAAGGAGGGCCACGTGTGAACTCAATTTTGTATGAGGAACCTCATCCTCATCTTTTATTTTTTTTATAAGGGAAATGTTAACAGCCAGTCCGTTAAGGCTGATCTATTCTGGGATCTATCTAATAAAAAATTTGCATAAATTGTTGAAATGATTGAAAATAATATTGAAGTGACAAGTGAAACTCAAAAAGTTGGCTTTATTGGCTCTACATCCTTGGTCAAAAATCTGACAAAAAGTTGACTTTACTAACATAAAGTTTTTTCTTACGATGCCCCGTTAACACTACCATTTTTATAAAGTTTGATACTCTTTCAAATCGGTTTGTAAGGACTTCTTTTCTTTAATACATGTGTTTGTTTGGCCAAAAGAAAAAATTGAACACTAAATTTTACAAAGAAGTGATAAGTTCTTGTAAAAAGTTGTAAACAGAAAGTCTCTACCATTCCATTTATAGTCAACCACTTAATCATTTTATAAATTGAGTATACAATTTAATGTAGTCTTGGATTTATTTGAATGAATTACCTGTGAATTGTGATCCCTCTATTATTGTGCCCATTCAAAATACAAGTTATTTTAGGACGTTATAAAATAAAAATAAAATGGATTACTTGCGAATTTCAGTCATCCACATAGTAGCTATAATTTCTTCAATACAAGATTTTACAATTGAATACAAGTGATCTACTTAGCCTTTACAATGAAGGATCTCTCATTTTAAAATTACACACAACCATTTCTCAAGACAATGGTGATGGCAATTGAGCATAGGGGTCTATTTGGGATCTGCTTATTTTGCTAAAACTGAAAATTTTTTGCTAAAAATACTATAGATAAAGGTAAAAGTTAATTGAAATAGTACAGTAGGACCTGATGATGCTGAGATCGCCAAACAAGTAGGTTCGCCCAGGTTAAGTCAGCATGAGCTTCATCTTTGTACTTGCAAGGTCGTGAAAGGAATCCTTTCTAGGTGGTCACCGGTGTGGGGCCGGCCACGGAGTTTCTGATGGTAAAGTTAGCAAATGGAAGCTAAGAGAGATTATAAGAACTAGGAAATATCAATGCTTAAGCTTGTGTGTATCAAGAAATGTACCACCTTAAGTTTTGAAAGGGATATATATATATATATATATATATATATATATATATATATATTCCTTTCTTCTAGCCGTTGTTCCTTATTTATGGTGACTTTAGTGCTCCATCTGTAACGTCTTTAGACTCATTAATGTGGGTTTTGATGGGCTTCCAACGGTCTCCTGGATAGTTTGTAACTATTCGAGGTATTGAATGCTCTTTTGGCTTCCTTTACTGTGTCCAGGCTGGGAAAGGGTGGATGAGGATGCCTTAAGGGTTCGTCTATACAACAATATTTACTGGGCCTATCAGCTACCCCCCCTAGATTTTGTGGTTGTCCTTACGTGTAATGACGATCACAAGAAGATGTAAGGTTTTTTTTTTTTTTTTTGGTTCAAATGTGACATATGGGGTTCTGTTCCAGCCGCATTTAGTGTGTAGTGGTGGTGTCGTATGCATCCTAGCCACGTGGCATGCTCTGACTGGTGGAATTCAATGCTTCACTCATGTGTCTTTTAGGTTTCCCGCCGATTTTCAATTTTTCGTGCCCAACTTTATTAAACTGCCCTCTTTTTCTCTTTCCTCATTACTTTCTCCTATTTGCGCCATTGTTGCTATGTGTTTCTCTTCTCCAAGCTTCCTATTGCATTTTTCCTTTCTAGGATTGATCCTTTTGAGGTACGGTTTCTTTCCTCATGCTTTTATTCCTTGTAGCAAACTTTACTTGCAAAAGATTACTGGTATTTTCCTTTTCTTGTTTTAGGATTTGGAGTTTTTCCCCCTTTTTTCCTTCTTTTGGGTTCCATGGTAGATAGCTCTGAGGTTAGGAGACTTTATCATTCCCTTTCGTTCTTCTTTGCACGTTTAGGGGCTTCTCTAGGTTCTTTTCATTCTTTTGGCTCTTCAATTGAGAGTTTTGTGTTTAGGGGTAGTGGCTTAGGTCTAATGTTGGCTAATCTGCTTCCTCTGCTTCTTGAGTCAATGGATTGGTTTGAGGGAATAGTGGGCAAACGAAGAGCTATGTCGGAAGTGAGGTCTAGTGAGCTAGAAACTGGGTTGTCGTCTAGTGACAACCCCGTTAAGATGGAGGAGGATACCGCGGCTTCTGGCCCAAGAGAGGTTAGGGCTTTTCATGCCCTCGATGAGGTGTGTGGTCTGGATTCTGACACCCTTTCCAAGTTTAGGGATAGGTTCCAATTCCTTGAGAGAGTTCAGATTCATCTTCCTCATGGAGAGGAACGGGCCTGTCATTTTTCGCCTAAGGAAGTGTGTTTATATGAGGCCGCTTTCCTTTGCGGTCTTAGGTTTCCCGTCCACCCCTTCATTATGGAGCTTCTGAATCATTTCAACATCATTCCTGGGCAACTTATGCCAAATTCGTGGAGGATTGTGATCAGTTGTATGGAGATATGGATGGCTGTCACTAAAGGGGACATGATTAGGGTGGACGAGTTCACATATTTTTACCATCTAAAGGAGTCAAAGGAGAATGGGTACTACAAACTTGTGCCCTGGTTCAGGAAGGCTAGGATCATTACGGATCTACCATCATCCTTTCGATATTGGAAATCGAGGTTCTTTTTTGTGTCTAGGACAGATGGGAGACTCCTTCCAATGAATTCTGGGGTGACGTTCCTAGGTTGCTTCGTCGTTGAAGAGCCCTGAGTCTAGGTGCGTCGTCCTTCTGCAAGTCCTTTTTCTTTCTTCTTTTTTTGTTTTTTTTTTTTTTTGTTTGTGGCTAATCTTTCTTTTTGTTGTGTCTATGAAGTTAAGAAGCATCCAAAGCTCAAGAGCAGGTACAAGAGGCGTGTCGAAGCAACTACTGAATATGTCAAGACTACTGACGACTTCGATAACCTGGTTGGCCCAAGAACCTTATCTCATCATTGCCTTGGTCCAGAGCCTTCCTCCTTCGTCCTGCGCGCCATTGAAATCGAGGAGAAGAAGAGTAAATGTTTATTTGGTTCGTTACTGACTTGGATTTTTCTTTCCCCTTTTTTTTTAAACAAGTGTTTCTCTTTCGCAGAAATGACGACTACGTTCAATCAGGGGATGTATGCCAAGATGAGGGCCAAGAAGAACAAGCCCCTCTCTAACCTCAGGAAGAGGGCGGTGCGTGTCGTGGAGAAAGGGACTCTCGTCACGCTTGTTGCCTCTGTCCCTGGGGCTACGAGGGCTGCGTCTCCTGCCACCTTGGTGGAAGAGATTACTCCTCACCCAAAGAAGTAGCGAGTGGCGGACAAGGGCAAAAAGAAGGCTAACTCACGCTTGTCAAGCGTCTGGGACAATGTCGGCCTAGCGCTGATAAGGGCGCAGGATGCCTTCACTGCTGAGGAGCTCGAGGCCTTCACTAACGTGCCTTCCAACGAGATCATGAGTCGTCACATTCATAAGCTGGTCCAGGTGAAGTACTTGTATCACTTATTTTTCCTCTCTTTTCCTCTCTTTTCCTCTTTTGCATGGATCTGAAAGTTAGACGCTCTATGTGATCTTCTTTTCAGGTGCTGGGGGAAACCATCCACATTATGTCGGAGTACCTGAGTTAAGAGACGAAGGCCACGTCGATGGGGTCCAAGGTGGAGGCTCTGGAGGCGAAGTATTCGAAGCTGAGGAAGGATCTCATTTCTACCATGGATAAGGCCAACACTGCTAAGGAAAAGGCTAAGGTCTTGGCTGAGGACTGAGAGGCAGTTGACTTTGGAGAAGGATGAACAACTCCAAGCTGCAAAAGAGAAGGTCAAGACCATTACTGCCAAGGCCGTTGAAGCCTTTCAACAGACTGATAAGTACAACACCGTGCTCTTCAGTTGGTACTACAAGGGCTTTAAGCTCCTTCAGTGGTATCTCATCAAGCACCCTACTAGCATGGACTTGGGAGGTTTGGACCTGAAGGAGGTAGAGAAGGAGGTGGAGGCAGACGAGGCTTCTCAGTCCACTGCTATTGCTCCTAAAAGGAATGCTCCAGAGCCCAATCCTACAGGTGGTGACAAGGCTACTGCATGAACCTATCCAGTGCACATATATACATTTTTTTTTTCGGTTGCCCAACGTGTTTTTGGGCTTCTAATTCCAAGACAATGCATTTTACCCCATGTTTTTTGGGCTTTTAATTTTTGTTTATGGAAAAGATATGTTTATGTTATTGCTCATTTTCATACCTTTGATGGTTCTTTTCTTGTTATGTTTGGTGTATGTGACTGGCACTTTTTCCAGAGTCTTTGTCTGCTTACCCCTGTCTATGGGTACTTAGTCACTTTTAGATGATTTACATCCTGCTATGGAGTTCACTTAGGCTTTGTTAGTGACTTACATCCGTCTAGCTGATCACTTAGCCTTTTTTAGGTGACTTACATCCAACTAAGGAATTTTGTCACTTTGGCTTCGTCAGTGATTTACATCCGTCTAGCGGAATCTTATCACTTAACCTTTTTTAGGTGACTTACATCCAAGTAAGAAATTTTGTCACTTTGGCTTCATTCATGATTTACATCCGTCTAGCAGAATCTTATCACTTAGCATTTTTTAGGTGACTTACATCCAACTAAGGAATTTTGTCACTTTGGCTTGTCAGTGATTTACATCCGTCTAGTGGAATCTTATCACTTAGCTATTTTTTTAGGTGACTTACATCCAACTAAGAAATTTTGTCACTTTGGCTTCATTCATGATTTACATCCGTCTAGCAGAATCTTATCACTTAGCATTTTTTAGGTGACTTACATCCAACTAAGGAATTTTGTCACTTTGGCTTGTCAGTGATTTACATCCGTCTAGTGGAATCTTATCACTTAGCTATTTTTTTAGGTGACTTACATCCAACTAAGAAATTTTGTCACTTTGACTTCGTCAGTGATTTACATCCGTCTAGCGGAATCTTATCACTTAGCCCTTGTGTTCTAGGCTTGTGTACAATGAGTTGGAATATTGGCTGAATAGTGCTTTTATTACTTTATTTCAAACGTGGATACAATTTTCTTTCACATTTATTGATGATACTTCTTCAAATGCTCAATGTTCCATGGTCAGGGTAGTTTCTTCCCGTCCATCGTCTCCAGGTGGTAGCTGCCTTGTCTTGAATAGTGGATGATCTTGTAGGGCCTTTCCCAGGTTGGCTCAACCTTCCCTTAGGTTGGATCCTTAGTGGTTGGTGTGACTTTGCGCAGGATGAAGTCTCCTATGTTGAGTCTTCTGAACTTCGCTCTCTTGTTGTAGTATTCAGCCATCTTCTGCTAGTATTTTGTCATCTTCTAGGATGTTCTATCTCTCACTTCGTAGAGGTAGTCCAGGTTGACTCTCAACTGATTGTCGTTATTGTCTCCACTAAAAACTTCCCTTCTCATGCTGTGATCCCTACTTCGACTGGAATTACTACCTCAGTGCTATAGGTAAGCCTGAAGGGAGTTTCTCCTATCGAGGTTCTTGTCGTAGTTCTGTATGCCCACAAGACATTAGACAATTCCTCTGGCCATGTGCCCTTTACTTCTTACAGCCGGGCTTTGATGATCTTCAGCAGCGTTCGGTTCGTCACTTTTGTCTGTCCGTTGACTTAGGGGTGTCCTGGAGATGAGAATTGGTTCTTGATCCCCAATCCTGAGCAAAAGTCTCTAAAGTCTTAGCTGTCAAATTGTCGTCCGTTATCTGATATGATCGTTCATGGTATCCCAAATCTGCAAACTATGTTCTTCCACACGAAGTTTTGGATCTTTGCCTCCGTGATGGTTGGTAGCGCTTCTACTTCAACCCATTTTGTAAAGTAATCAATTGTGACTAGTAGAAATTTTACCTGTCTCTTACCTTAGGATAGTGGGCCCACGATGTCAATATCCCACTAGGCAAATGGCCATGAGGAGGTTATGGGTGTCAACTTCTCTGTTAAGATACGTTGAACATTTCAAAACCTTTGACATTTGTCGCATTGTTCAACGAACTCTCTTGCGTCCTTCTGCATGGTAGGCCAAAAGTAACCTATTCTGATGATCTTACTTACTAGTGATCTCGAGCCTGCGTGGTCTCCACATATCCCTTCGTGGATCTCCTCTAGGATGTACTTAGCCTCACTTTCATCGACACATTTCAAGTAGGGCATAGAGAAGCCTCTTTTGTATAGGGCATCGTTCAAGATAGTGAACCTAGCTGCTCTCTTTCGGACTTTCCTGGTGTCCTCAACGTCCTACGGAAGTTGTCCATCTTGAAGGAAAGATAGAATTGGGGTTATCTAGCTGCTTTCGCTTTGAATTGCGAAGGTGTGGATCTCTTTAATGCTTGGACGCTTCTGAACTTCCATTTTTAAATCTGTGCTCGTTTATCTCGCTTATGATGATGCTTGCTTTGCTATCTCGTCTGCCCCCATATTCTGACTCCTAGGTACCTGTATGAACTATACTTCATCAAATTCTCGAACCAAATGCCTCATCAGCCTCAGGTATTTCTGCATCCTCTCCTCCCTTGCCTCATACTCTTCCTTTATCTGCCCCACGACCAGCTTAGAATCGCTCTAGAGGAGTAAGTTTTTAGTGCCTAATGCCTTTTCGACCCTTAGTCCCATCAGTATTGCCTCGTACTTCGCTTTGTTGTTGGTGGCGGAGAATTGAAGCTAAACTCTATATTTGAGCGTATCTCCTTCTAGGGTAATGATAATGACACCGACTCCACCCCTTTTTCGGGCTGATGCCCAGTCAGCCTGGATCGTCCACCTTTCCACTTTGTCCTGTGCCTCGTCTTCGTCAAGGATTGTGAATTCGGCGATAAAATCTGCTAGTGCTTGTGCTTTGATAGCTGTTCTGGCGTGGTACTCAATGTCGAACTAGCTAAGTTTGATTTCCCATTGAACCATTCTTCCTATAGCCTCGAGCTTGCTCATTGAATTCTGTATGGGTTGATCCGTCATCACCAGGGTAGGATTTTCCTGGAAGTAGGGGCGCAGCTTTCGTGAGGCTACAATCAAGGCGAATGCAATCTTCTCGATCCGTGGGTACTTTGCTTCAACTCCTTGGAAGGCTTGACTGGCATAGTAGATCGGGAGTTGTGTTCCATTCTTTTCCCGAATCAAGTTTCCACTCACACCTGTAGCTGATACTGCTAAATATAAGTATAGGTCTTCCCCTTCTTTGGACGGGCTTAGGAAAGGTGGATTGCTTAAATACTATTTAAGCTCCTGGAAGGCCTTCTTGCACTCCTCCGTCCAGGTGAATGCTTGCTTCAGAGTTTTGAAAAAAGGCAGACATTTTTCTGTTGCTCTAAAGATGAACTTGTTGAGTGTTGCTATCCATCCTGTTAGTTTCTGGACTTCCTTCACCGTCTTTGGTGATGCCATCTCTAATATGGCTCGTACATTTTCTAGGTTTGCTTCTATCCCCCTCTAGGACACCATGAACCCTAGAAACTTCCCCGACACCACCCCGAAGGCACACTTACTGGGGTTCAGCTTCATCTAATACTACCTGAAAGTAGTGAATGTCTCCTCAAGGTCATCCAGGTGTGAAGATTCTTCCTTGCTCTTGATGAGCATGTCATTTATGTATACCTCCATGTTTCTCCTAATTTGCTTACTGAACATCCTGTTCACTAATCTCTATTAGGTTGCTCTTGCATTTTTTGTCCGAAGGGCATTACCTTGTAGCAGTATAGCCCTTGGCGTGTAATAAAGGCTGTTTATTCTTGGTCTTCTTCTGACATCTTGATTTGGTTGTATCTCGAGAACGCGTCCATGAATGTAAGGAGCTTGTGTCCTACTGTGGAATCCACCAGCTGATCTATTTTTGGCAAGGGGAAACTATCTTTCGGGCAAACCTTGTTCAGGTCTGTGAAGTCTACGCACGTCCTCCACTTCCCATTCACCTTTTTTACCAGGATGACGTTAACTAACCAGTCTAGATAATAGACCTCGCGAATGAAGTCTACTGCTAGCAATTTGTTTACTTCGTCCATGATTGCCTTGTTTACTTCAAGAGTGAAGACTCATCACCTTTGCTGGATGGGCTTCTTCTCGGGATCTACATTCAGTTGGTGTTGGATGACCTCATTTGCTATGCTTGGCATATCCTCGTGACTCTATGCGAAGACATCTGAATTACCCTTAAGGAATTGGACTAGTTTCTTCTTCATCTCTTTGCTCAAAGTAGTCCCTATCCTTGTAGTCTTTGCTAACTCCCTGTCTACCAGCTCCACAGTTTCCAGAGCTTCCACTTTTTCTTCTTTTTTCTCTTCGATCATCCACGTATGGTCCTCCTTTGCAGCTAACACTACTTGGTAGCATTCCTTAGCCAGCACTTGATATCCCTTGACTTCGCCCACGCCATTCTCTGTTGGGAACTTTACCTTTAGGCAATAGGTGGATGTGGCTGCCTTCTAGCGGTTGAGTGTAGGCCTTCCAATTATCACATTGTACGAGGAAGGACAGTTTGCCACCAAAAAGTCAAGCTGACGAGTCAACTGTCGGGGGTAAGATCCCGCTGTGACTGTCAGTGCCACTATGCCTTTGTGATACACTCTATCTCCACTAAAGCTAACGAGGGGGGACTCAAAAGGTCGCAATCTTTCGGGATCTACCTTTAGCTATTGGAAAGCAAAGAGGTAAATGATGTCTGCAGAGCTACTGTTGTCTACAAGGATCCTCCTTATGTTCAACCCCTCTATCATGAGCATTATAACCAGGGGTTGTCATGTGGCTACTTTACCCCTCTGGCATCTTCTTCTGAGAATAGGATGTCCCTATCCGTCCTTCTTTGTTTCAGGGATGGTATCCTGTGGATGCTGTTTACCTGCCTCTGTTGCGCCTTCTTGAAGGATCTAAAAGACCCACCTGTAGATGGTCATCCTGTGATCGTCTTTATTTCTCCTATTGCGCTTTGTGGACGGTTGAATGAGTTGTCCTTGTCCCTCAGAAAAACTTCATGTTTATCCTTGTTATCACTCCTAGATTTGTTGGAGTCCCCTTTCTTTACAAACTTCTGCAACTTCCCTCTTTAAATAAGCTTTTCTATCTACTCCTTCAGGTCTTTGCAATCTTCTGTGTAATGACCGTGATCCTTGTGGAAATGACAATACTTCTTCTTATCACACACATTAGGGGATGTGTGCAACGACCTTGGCCATTTGAGGTAATACTTGTCCTTAATCTGCATCAAAATTTTGTCAACGGGTATAATTAAAGGGGTAAATTTTACCGTCTGCGTGGTTTTATTGTCTTTTCGCTTGTTCCCGTCAGTGCCCTGACAATCCCCCCGTTCTTTTTTTTGTCCCCTTCGGTCCTCTCCCTTTTCTTCCCTCTCCTTGGGCTTCTCTACTTCCTTTATCCCTGTTAGGGCATCTTCGGCGTTCATATGCTTCTGCGCTTTCAAGAGCATTTCCGCCATCGTCGAAGGAGGGCTCTTCGCAAATGCGCCCACGAACTCTCTGGACTTTAACCCGGCTTTGAAGGTCGTCAGTTGCACTTTGTCATCTACTTCATCTACCTCTAAGGTTTCTCTGGTAAAATGCTTCACATATGACCTCAAGGTCTCCTTCTTCCCTTGCCTGATGGTGAGCAGGTGGTCTGCCGACCTTTTCAAGCGCTGTCCACTAACAAAATGGTGTAAAAAGGAATTACCCAATTGCTCGAAGCTGTCAATGGACTATGTTGGTAGCTTAGTGAACCACTCCCGTGCTGCTCCTTTGAGAATGGTGGGGAAGGAATGGTACAGTATCTCGTCAAGGGGTTGTTGAAGGCCCAAAGTTGTCTTAAAGGTGTTGAGGTGGTGTAGAGGGTCTTTCAGACCATCGAACTGCTCGAGTTGTGGGAGAAGAAACTTTGAAGGCATTGGGCACTCTAGGATTGCTGTTGTAAACGGCAAGTCCATCCTCCTGACCATCCTATCTAAGCTCCAATCCGTCTTTTCCCTTATTCACTTCTCAGCTCGTCCATTTCCCTTCTCATTTCCCTGAGGAGGTCTGAGTTCACTCCCTCAGGAGTAGTTGGTTGCCGGTGGTCATTCCTTCTTTGGTTGTCTCCCTCGTCGTTCCGATTGGTCCCAGAACGGTTGTCTCCTTGCTAAAGCTACAACCTCATCTCCTGGTTTTGCCTTGTAAGCTCCTCCATGTTGGCTGTGAATGTTTGGATTTGCAGGGCTAATACTGCAGAATCTTGTGGCGTGCTAGAATCCATTTGGACTCTAGAGTTGAATGGAACTACGCTCTCGAACCTAGGTACAAAATTGTCGTCCCCACAGACGACGCCAAACTGATGATGAGACCGCCAGTCAAGTAGGTTCTTCCAGGTTAAGTCAGCACAAGCTCCGTCTCTATAGCTGCAAGGTCGTGAAAGGAATTCTCTTTGGGTGGCCACAGGTGTGGGGCCGGCCACAAAGTCTCCGATGGTAAAGTCAGCAAATGGAAGCTAAGAGATATTATAAGAACTAGGAAATATCAGTGCTTCAGCGTGTTTGTATCAAAAAATGTACCTTCTTTAGTTCTGAAAGGGGGATGTATATATTCCTCTCTTCTAGCTGTTGTTCCTTATTTATGGTGGCTTTAGTGCTCCATCTGTAACGCTTTTGAACTAATTAATGTGGGTTTTGATGGACTTCCAATGGTCTCCTGGATAGTTTGTAACTGTCCGAGGTGTTGAATGCTCTTTTATGGCTTCCTTTACTGCGTCCCGGCTGGGAAAGGGTGGACGAGGATGCCTTAAGGGTTCAACTGTACAACAATATTTATTGGGCCTATCAGGACCTATGAATAGTACCAAAAAAGTGCAGTGAGACCCATGAATAGTAACAAAAATAAGCTGAATAGTAAAATAAGCTGACAAAATTAAGCCGACAAAATTAAGTCATGCCAAATGCACATTAGGACTAAAATCCAAATTTTTCATACCCATAAGAACCGGCTTGAATCCAGTGTAGTGTTCACGTCTCAGTAGGCCCAACTCTATGTTACCTTCTATATTTTTCCCGCCTTTTCTTTTTGAAGCACACTAGTTGTAATGATGAGTTGCTTTGAAGGAATAGTATTTTAAGCTTTTTATACAATTTAGTTTTTTTAATAAAATAAACATGTGTTTATTAAAGGAAAAGAGGAATGCAGAATACATTAAAAAAAAAAAAATTTGACAATATTTTTTTCACCAGTTAAATTTACAAGTTTGTTGGTTCTTATTTGGACTCATTATTGACATCATTTTTTTTTTTCGATTACTAACAATTAGCCACATTAGCATATGTCAATTTTGTCATTTTTTTTTTTCAATAGACTTTCTATATATAAAATAAAAAAATAAAAAAAAAATTTGTATAAAATAAGTGTATCTTTGGATTGGACTAATTTAAAGTAATTTAATACAACTTTTCTCTTTAGTTATGCTTCCTTGTATAGGTGCTCTTCTTTCTCACCATTTATCAAGTGAGGTACTGTTTTCTATTTAGCTTCTCTCTCTTTTTTTTTCCCCTATTTGGTATTCTTGGCTCTATTGTATAACTTTTGCTATGTTTGTTAATTTATGAGGAATTTTAGTGTTTAACGTGTGGATTTCAGCATTCTTGGTTATTTATATTTGTTGATTTGAGTTTTCATTGTTTTGTTGAAACTGGCATAGAACTCAGTAAATATATAATATGCCAGAATTTGGGTTTTTTTTTTAATTTTTAAATGAGGTTATTAATTTTGGTAATCCACAATTCTTTTTGTTGACTTGGGTTCAATTTGTGGGCCACTGAAGCCCACAAGGCCCATTGCTTATAAGTCGGTCAAGCATGTCCGAATACAACAAGGAATACAATTCCTATTGTTGCCGACCTATGACATATAATATAAATATGTATACATTAGGCAGTTCTTTGTCCTGCTAGTCTTGTGAGAGAGAGTGTTAGGCCATTGATGTGCTTGAATTGTTAAAGCAAAAGCTAACACCTCTATAGTCATCGGAGCAACTTTTCCTTTTGATTGAGTTGGCTAAGATGATGAAAGAGGCTATTTATTTTCCTCCGTTTAAGTTGGCTCGGATGATGAAAGAGGTTCAAGATAAAAGCAGTGTTGAATACCAGCGGTTGACATGGGATGCCCTTCGGAAGAGTATAAATGGGCTTGTGAACAAGGTTAATGCTGCCAACGTAAAGAACTTTATCCCAGAACTCTTCTCGGAGAATTTGATACGGGGAAGTGGGCTATTTTGTCGGTCCTGTATGAAGTCGCAGATGGCTTCCCCGGGTTTTACAGACGTGTTTGCAGCACTGGTTGCTGTTGTCAACACCAAGTTTCCTGAGCTTGGCGAGCTTCTTTTGAGGAGGGTCGTTTTGCAGCTCAAGAGAGCATATAAAAGGAACGACAAACCTCAATTACTAGCTGCTGTTAAGTTCATTGCACATTTAGTGAACCAACTAGTGGCTCATGAGATCATTGCCTTGGAGCTGCTTACTGTGCTGCTTGAGAATCCAACCGATTCGAGTGTTGAGGTTGCTGTTGCCTTTGTCACAGAGTGTGGATCACTTTTGCAAGATCTCTCGCCTAAAGGCTTGCATGGTGGGTATCCGTACCTTATTTTCTGTCAGATTTCAGATTGGAAGGTTTAAATTGTAATCTTTGTTTTTGCTTGACTAATCATTTGCATTGAGAGACCAGGGTTTATATTGGTTTGGATTTAGCTGTAGTTTTATTCCAACTTGAGTAATTTGAACTTGAGCTGTACCACCAGTATCTCCTTTAACTACTTCAAAAATGTGCATATTCCTTTCCCCAAAGGCACCACATAAGACATAAGGGAGCTACCTTCCAAATATCCCCACTATTGTTTGCCAAAATTCCCCTTCCAAGAGGCTAACAAACTATTATCAAATTAGGCATAGCCCAACTAACTTCGGATAGGCAGAATAGCAAAGTCCACAGCTCCTAAGTGATAGGACAGTTCATTACAAGGGGGGTTGTAATCATGCCTAAATCTGGCATGTATCTGTTTTTTTTTTTTTTTTTTTTTTTTTAGTATTTTGTAGAATTACCGACAAGAAATATAGATTTAAAAAAGTCAAATTAATATTATGATCCCTATTTCAAATCAGATTGGGATCAAAACCCTGTGCCTATTCTAAGTACTGAACCAGTGTTTTCTGATCAGTGAGATATCTTAGGTTCCACTGGGAAGTTGCCATTCTTTGTTATCTATGATAATACTAAGTTGAATGGTTAGCGTTTGAATATATTTTTGAGTATTCAAAATTTGTTTACTTATGTACTTCTGATATTATGAAAGACAAGTAGCGAGTTTCTTTTGATTATTTACGTTGTCAAACTTTTGGTTCATTATGTTCTATGCTTAGCAATCACTGTTTCCATGAGATTATATGTCATAATGTTCCTATCCTCTTTCTTTTATTTTTATTGGAATAAATTTTAGTTTCTGTACTGTGTACTCAAGGTCTACACTTCTACAGGAATATTTGAGCGTTTCCGTGGGATTCTTCATGAAGGTGAAATAGACAAAAGGGTTCAATTTCTGATAGAAGGGCTATTTGCGATAAGAAAAGCCAAGTTTCAGGTATGATTTTTTTGTTCTCCCTTCATTTTAAGAATTATGGTATGACATACTACTATTAGTGTCCAAGGATAGCTAGAATAAAGATACCCTCTGTGATGAATTCGTTTGCAGGGGTACCCAGCTATTCGTCCAGGTCTGGACCTTGTAGAGCAGGAAGATCAGATAACCCATGAGATCTCTCTCCAAGAGGAAATAGATCCAGAGATTGCCCTTGGTATGGCATTATGCTGAGCTGTTTTCTGCTTCTTGATTGGTCTTGCTATGGTTATGTATTGATTTATATTTTTCTTTCTCCTTGTTCAGATATATTCAAGCCAGATCCTAATTTCCTTGAGAATGAGAAGCGTTATGAAGAGTTGAAGAAAACCATTTTGGGTGAAGAGTCTGAGGATGAAGAAGGTTCAGATGCAGCTTCAGATGTTGATGATGAGGATGAGGATGATGATGCGGAAGAGGATGAGGAGCAGATGAAAATAAGGGATGAAACAGAGACAAATCTTGTAAATCTTCGGAGGACAATCTATCTAACAATTATGTCCAGTGCAGATTTTGAGGAGGCAGGTCATAAGCTCCTGAAAATTAAACTAGAGCCAGGTCAAGAGGTATGTGTTGCAAGCTTTTCCTGATGTTACTGCTGTAAAATCGAAGTCTCTTTATTTAGTATTCCCTTGTTTAAGAAGAAGTAGGGAAAGATAGATAAATAATGAATATTTGTTCACAATTCGCTGAGTCTCTGCAAATTATTGGTACTTGGCTAGGAATCACTATTAGTTAGAGAAACTAGAGCTGGGTTCTGAGTCTCCTGTCCAGCACGAAGACATCCTTTACACCCCTTTGCTATCAAGTATATTAATGAACAATAAATGAATAAACAAGATGGATTAGATTCACTTTACGTATTCTTTTAACATTTCAGATTGCTAGATGTTATTACATGTCAGTATCAAATATATATTTTTCTTTATTCTTAGCTTCTGTTTTTTTAACCCCCACCCCCTAAACGATTAGAATTCATTAGTAGTTTCATGCACTAACTTGCCTTGGTGCTTAGATTATTTCCTTTGGGTACTTCAGTCACCATTAGGGGTGTATAGAGGCAAGCCACACAGAGCCCAGGCTAAGCTTCTTGCTGCTTAGGCTAGACTTGACATGGAGTTGAGTTTGGCTTGAAGAATTTGAAAACTCCTAAAATTGAATGCTTAAAATAATAAAAGAAAAAAAAAATCTTACAATAATACAATTGAAAGCTTAAAATAATAAAATTGAAAGCTTAATAATAATATATTAGCATAATTTTTTTTTTTTTTAAATCTCGAATCAAATTCTGTACTACTTGAAGACTTATAATTGTCTTGGTGGCTTATGCAGATGGAGTTGAACATTATGCTCTTGGAATGCTGTAGTCAGGAGAGAACTTACCTCCGGTATTATGGTCTTTTGGGGCAGCAATTCTGCATGATCAACAAAGTTTATCAGGAAAATTTTGACAAATGCTTTGTCCAACAATATTCCATGATTCACCGGCTTGAAACAAATAAGTTGTGTAATGTGGCTAAGTTTTTTGCGCATTTACTCGGCACAGATGCTCTACCTTGGCATGTTTTAGCCTATATTCGCTTAACAGAGGAGGATACCACTTCTTCATCTCGTATATTTATTAAGATTCTATTCCAGGTATCAAAACCAACACCAATTTTTTCCCCTCATGCTTTTCACTCAAGCATTTCTTCTAGAAGCTGTTGTATTCACAGTTGTGTTGTTTCTGTTGCAGGAATTGTCAGAGCATCTGGGCATCCATCTGCTGAATGACCGTCTTAACGATCCCACAATGCAGGATTCCTTTGAATCTATCTTCCCGAGGGACAATCCCAAGAACACACGGTTTTCAATTAACTTCTTCACATCCATTGGACTTGGTGGCATCACTGAAAACTTACGTGAGTACTTGAAGAATATGCCACGCCTTATTATGCAACAAGAGCAGGCAGCATCAGAATCCGAATCAGAAGAAGAATCTGATAGTTCTGGTAGTTTGGTTACAGGGTCAGCAAGTTCAAAATTGGATTCATTGAGTTCAGATGAGAGTGAAAGGAATGACAGACACAAGAAGCGGAGGAGAGACTAAGGGAATGTTATGATGTGCAATAGATATTAGGGTTTGATGTTTACCATTTGTAATGTATAGAATCAATTTGTTTTCACATTGTGTAAAATTTTGCATTGATATGAATTTAGCATTATAGCAACTTTGTTCTTCTCTCTAATGGGGAAAGGGTCTTAATTTCGGCATAGATGCTCTTAAAATTTTGGGTTTGATGTTTGCCATTTGTTTTCCTGCATACCACTTGACCCCGTGTGTTATGGTGTGCAGCCACTTGAGCACTAATGGAACTTGATGCTACTTGAATTCACAAGGCTACAACTCTTACACTTGCAGGTGGGATGGTGGATGGATTACAAGGGCTTTCTATTGTTAGGCCACCTGTCCATATGGTTACTTCATTAGATGGTTGATAAATATTGATTTTGGCCTAACATATTGCTTTTGTAATCATAATATGGTTAGTGTCAAAATTAAAATTTGTGGTGTATGTCATGGAAATAACCCAGAATATATTTAATTAATTAGTGGATGATTACACTTTATATTCATAAATAATTTTGTTGTGATTGAAAAAGGTTACACATTTGGGTCAATTTGCACTTTTATCTTTACTTGAAATTTAGTTTTTCATGTCCAAAAAAGTGTTAACTGAATTTTTAATGTCCATGCACTTCTGAGTTCTGACACTACTAAACTCTGAAGTTAAGATAAATATTTTTTGTTACTCTATAGAGACTCCAATAGTGGCCCTATTTGCTTCTTCACTCACAATTTGCCTTACATGACAACTAAACGATAAGAGAAGTACTACGTACACAACATTTTTACAATACTTTCACAATAAATCCTAGTTGGCAAGTTGTTACAGGTTTTTAATTTGAATCTACCACTGAAATTACTTTCTTACCCACTAATAATGACAAATAACAACGGACTACACAGTATTTGTTATGAAAATATTGTTGACATAAACATTTCTCAAACAATAATGAAAAGACTAATATGAAAGGGATGGTGATGAGTGTGAGAGAGTCTCGTCTCTTGCCCAGTGAAGTAATGTCAAGCACATAACCTACCACTTCAACCTTTGCACTCTTCCTACAGTAATGCAAAAGCAATATCATTCCCCAATAATTCATCCTTAATAGCTATCTCGATGTTAATGTGTTACCTACACACATTTGTTTGCACTACACCTCATGTTTCAAACTGCCTAACCCTTTCTATCATTGTCAAGGATTCAATATTCTAGTACTTAGCAAAAAAAACCAATATTCTTTGTCGGAAGGCTTGGAGGGACAACTCCTAGAAATTGTTTCAGTAGAGAACTTTTCCATTTTGTGCTTCTCTTCGCTTGGTGATGATGTAAGTTTGTATCTATTGATTCTATTTGTCACCCCTCGGTAACTTAATCCCCACTTGCACGTTAGGTCTTGTTGCTTATAAACGTGTATGAGAACCAATTTTACTAAATTTACCAATATTCTTGTTCACAAGCAAGCAAATAATTAAGCATATATGCTTTTTTTAGGCCTAGTGTATTCTAGATAAGGTTGCATACGTATGCATATTAGAACCCATTGCTTCAAGATAATATTAGTGTCTAATTGAAGTCATTAGTAACCGTTGAAGTTGGCTTGCACAACTAGTAATGATAATAATAATTAGTTCCTTCTGTCAAAAAAAAAAAAAAAATAGTTCCATTGATAAAATATCTATCATCGAACAAAAAACTTGGGATCAAATCTTTTCTTCACAAAAATATATTTATTGGTATCTTCATTTAGAAAAAATATCTTACTAAACTATATCTTGTAGCACCCCTCTTATAACATGCAGGCCTCATAGATAAGTGAGATGCACCAAATAAGTTTTGATGATAATATTTTCCATGATAACAAAATTGATTTCTAGATTATCATGTAGCGTTGAGAAAAATTAATGATTATAAATATATGCTGATATGAATTAACAAGACGGATTCCAAAAAATTAATTCCTTTCTCTAGATTTTTTAATCTTTTTACTGCTTTATGTCACGTCTTTGCTTTATTTAATTTTTTGTTTAGCTTTATTTAATTTCAAAACAACCAGTTTTTATTAAACTAGATTAGGATTAATGTAATTAAGTTTTAATTAATATTTCTACGTTCATTCAAGTCCCTGTGAGTTCAACCTCATTCTTGTCAAACTATACTTCGATACGGTTCATATACTTGCGAGTACTTTACAATTTCACAGCAAGTTTTTGCTAATAACAACCCATAACAACTTACTACTTATGATTTGTTGTGAAAATATTGTGGACATAGCATTTCTCTTGTGAAAATATTAAGACATTTTTTTGTCGTCATAATATTTTTACAACTATTAAAATGTCAATTCTTTATGAGTCAAAATAAAATATAACAAAATTATAAAGGTATTACGAAAATAGTGTACCATTATGTTGTGTTTTTAGAAATTGTTTTTTATTTAGTCAACTTTGTTGAGCAAAAATTCATTATTTGACATATAGTTTTCTTGGGTTGATTTTTTTTATTGTATTTTTATCTTTATGCGCCATTTTAAGTAAGAGCACATAATTTTACACACACAAAAATAAAAAAATAAAAAACTTAGGATAAAAACACTTTTCATCCTTTATGGTTGGGGTAGTTTACAATTCCTCCTTAAGCTTTAAAATCAAGTAATCTTCCCCTTAATATGGAGAAACATATTAAGAGACATAGTTGTTCTAGATATTATTGAATTATCAGACAATAAGAAAGACTTCAAGAAAGATGACTTAAAGAAAGAAGACTTGAAGACACTAAAAACAACTCTAACAGAAAAGAAAGAAAGTAGTCCTATAGAAATAATGTAAGAAAAAGAAAGACACATGACAAGGAAAGACATAATCGTGATAGTGTAGTAAAAGTAGTCAACAAAGAAGAGAAAAATAATAGTTCCAAGAAGAGTAATAGTTTAAAGGAAGAAATTGATTAAAGACTAAAATCAATTAAAAGAACTATGACATATACCCAAGATAATAGTTTAGCAGAATTAACTAAAAAGATAGAATTCTAAATTCACCCTTAGAAGAAAGAGACATAGGTGTTCTAGATATTATTGAATTATCAGATAATGAAAGAATTGATAAAAATAGCAGATATACTATTTGTTATAAATGCAAAGAATATAGACATACTAAAAAACAATGTGATAGACATATTAAAAATATAAAACGTAGAAGTAAATTAGAATTTGAGAAAGATATAATAAATGAATTAATGGAAATATTTAACGTTAAGCAAAAAGAGATAGACCAAGTAAAGAAAAATAAAGAATTAAAATCAATCAACCCACTCAAAGTCAATAAAAGGAAAAGGAAACAAAAAGACATAATAATAAAACTGATAGACAACCTACCAAATCACCTAAAAGACAAAAAAGACTATTTACTAAAACTTAAAATCAAGAGTTTTTTAGTTATTCAAACACAACTTTTCCTATCAAATATTGAAAAATTCTTCTGGTCATTCCAAGTCCAACCACAAAAGCTAAAAACCTAGAAACCTAGGCATGTCATTTGCAAGATATTCAATTTAAATCACAGTTTGTGGAATTTACAATTGTAAAATACCAGCCATCATCAAGGATGTTAGATTACATGATTAAATTCACAATTTCCTAACTTAAACCTTTTGGGAAATTTTGTAATCTTAAACAGAAGTGTAATTTAAAAACTCATGGAAAGAAAAAAAAATTACCAAAATTGCTAATCTTTGAGTGCGAGAATGCCGACAAGAGGAGAGTTATTGTTTTCGCCGCCGATGAGATGCGCTTGTCTCCGGTGGAGTGAGTGCGAGGTCGCCGGCGAAAGGAGAGATTTCTGCCGCCAATGAAATGGGCTTGTCTCCGATGGAGTGAGTGCGAGGTCGCCACTGATGAAATGGGTTTGGGGTTTGTACGTTTTGGGTGTGGAGAGTGAGAGTCCGTCTGGTGAGTGAGAAATGAGAGACAAAATTTGAACTTTTTGTGGTTTTAGTGAGCAATACTCAAGCTTCATGTACTCGGGTACTGTGTTAACAGTACCCGAGTACATAAAACTCGAGTATAATGGGCATGATATACACCAAATAGATGGTGGCCAATCTAGATTTGTACTCAAGTTTCAAGAACTCGGGTACTGTTAACACAGTACTCGAGTACATGAAACTCAAGTATCAAATGACATTATCCCATCAAAGGCTGGCGGCCAATCAAGATTAGTACCCGAATTTAGTGGACTCGGGTACCACATTATACAGTACTCGAGTCCACCAAACTCGAGTACTAAGTAGCATTTTTTGAATCCGTGATGCCATGCTGGCATGCCACGGTGGAACTATAAAATCCAATACTCAAGTTTCGTGATCTCGAGTACTGGAAAAAGTGGTATTTCCCCAGTTATTTCGGAAACAGTGTTTTTTGCCTAAAATTTTTTTAAAAAGATGGTATTGGGCCGATTTGGCCATTGAAAGATTCTATAGAGATACCCATTGCTTGTATTAGGTATAAAAAATATGGACACCATGTTACAAAATGTGGAAAAGAAGAAAAAGCTAAGAAAGAGAAAGAAAAAGCTAAGAAAAGACAGACAAAAATAAAACAGGACAAATTAGATATAAAACCGGTAACTCTACAAGACTTAATGATAGAAGTAAAAATGGTTACCGGTTTTATATCTAATTTATCCTATTTCATTTTTGTCTATCTTTTCTTAACTTTTTCTTTCTTAGCTTTTTCTTTCTCTTTCTTAGCTTTTTCTTCTTTTCCACATTTTGTAACATGGTGTCCATATTTTCTATAGTTAACACAAGCAATGGGTATGTCTATAGAATCTTTCAATTTTAGTAAATAGTCTATTTTGTCTTTTAGGTGATTAGGTAGGTTGTCTATCAGTTTTAGTATTATGTCTTTTTGTTTCCTTTTTTTTTTTATTAACGTTGAGTGGGTTGTTTGATTTTAATTCTTTCTTTTTCTTTACTTCGTCTATCTCTTTTTGCTTAGCACTAAATATTTCCATTAATTCATTTATTATATCTTTCTCAAATTCTAATTTCCTTATACATTTTACATTTTTTATTATGTCTATCGCATTGTTTTTTAGTATGTCCATATTCTTGCATTTATGACAAATAGTATATCTGCTATTTTTATCAATTCTTTCATTATTTGATAATTCAATAATTTCTAGAACAACTATGTCTCTTTTTATGTCTCTTTCTTCTAAGGGTGAATTTAGAATTTCTATCTTTTTAGTTAATTATGCTAAACTATTATCTTGGGTATATGTCATAGTTCTTTCAATTGATTTTAGTAAATAGTCTATTTCAATTGATAACACATGCGTTTTGTAATCATTTTTTTTCATTTCTTTGCCTAAAATGGGTGTTCATTAAAAACAAAGTAAGCTAAACATTGCACCTAGACTCATGTAGAATGATAAAGAAGAAAGTATGAATGAAAAAAGTTTCATTGTGTATGGCTGAAAGTATTTGATGAAAATTTTCAATTGTAACATATGACATCATTTATTATGAAAATTTAAATATTTTATCAATTTCTTAGCAAAACTCAATTGATTATTGTTGGAAGATGATAATATTCATTATTATTCTAAGAAGTTTTTAGTGAGTAGATATTACCTTTAGCAAATAAGTACTAAAAAGCTATTATAGTAAAATAGATATTCATATGTTAAATAGCTACCCTAAATTTGTACGTGACATATATTTTTATGTATATAGTTTCATATTTCTTCAAAGAGAAATTTTATCTTAATTTTCTCACTTAAGAGGTAGCACGTGCCACCCTAACTATATAAATATTCCATTAAATCCAAAAAGGTATATATATATATATATATATATATATACACACACATTCATTATGAAAATTTAAATATTTTAACAATTTCTTAGCAAAACTTAGTTGATTATTGTTGGAAGATGATAATAGTTGTTATAATTCTAAGAAATTTTTAGTGAGTGGATATTGCTTTTAGCAAATAAGTACTAAAAAGCTATTATAGTAAAATAGATATTCATATGTCAAATAGCTACCCTAACTTTGTATGTGACATACATTTTTTATGTATATAGTTTCATATTTCTTCAAATAGAAATTTTATCTTAATTTTCTCACTTAAGATGTAGCATGTGCCACTCTCTCTCTCTCTCTCTCTCTCTCTCTCTCTCTCTCTCTCTCTCTCTCTATATATATATATATATATATATATATATTCCCCTTTTGGATTCAACGGAAAATAGACTATTACCGCATTACATTATTTAAAATTTTAAATGTAATACTCGGAAAAAAAAAATTAAAAGGAGGGTTATTTAAGTAAATCTGTTTGTGAGGTCAATTTTATAATTTATATTACTAAGGGGGATTTTAGAAAATAAGGCTGAAACTCCTACTATATATAAGCTAATTAAGTCATCATATATTGACAAATACTTTGAGAGAGGAGACTACACAAAATACTCAAGTAGAGAAGGTTTGACCTGCAAATTTTTCTATGCTCAGTAATTTAATCTTTCTATATACACTTGTTGCGATAAGCGTAAATTGAAGCTGCAGATTTAGGCATAATGGGTCACCTCTTTACACACCTTCCCTCCCATCCAATTCGGTGCCTAGCCTCTTTCCTCGATGCAGCAAGCTGAGATAGTTGAATTAGATGTCATGGTCAGGTTTTTGCACAGTTTTTGTTTAAGAAACTGTCCCCGAATTGATGGATTTGGGGAAAAACAAAAAGTCTAGAAAGTATAGGACTAGGTTTGAGGTTTGACAAGTAAAAAAAAAAAGGAAGAAGAAGAAAAGGTGTAAGTAATAGGGGTGTCTAGACCCGACCACTGCCCGCCGAACCGACCAACCCTCCCGATCTCCACGGGAGTTCAGCCTGAACCGACGCTCCCGTCGATCGGTTTCGGGTTTCCGCGCCTAAGGCTCGATGCCAGTGGGTCAAGTGGCAGGTTTTCTTCTCCAAAACCCAAGCCACCCGACCCGACGAAGGTTATATACAAATCTGGCGAAATCAAGCTCAAATCCGAGGAGATCCAGCGAGTTCTCAACCATATTTGGTGAGATTTAGCCAAATATGGCCATTCTCAGCAGATTTTAGCGATTTTGGTGCAGATTTTGATGATTTTGATGCAAATCTAGTGAGTTTTTACATTTTTCGGTGATGATTTTGCAGATTTCGGCAATGATTTTACAGTTCCAGCGACGACCCAAAACCGACCAAATAGACCTGATCTCCACCCAAACCCAAAACTGACTCGACCGATTGACGTCGGCAATCGGTTTTGGATCACTCTTCTTTCCACCCAACGCCAGCGGGTTAGGTTCAAGTTGGATCGAAAATCGACTCAGCCCGACCCGTGGACACCCCTATAAGTAATAGTGTCTTTGTTGAAGATAGGTCGGCTACCACCAAAAAAAAAAGAAAGTTGTAAACGTAAGTGTAGTACTTGAAGGATGGCCCACATGCCTTGCCTTTTCTAGTGTGACCTAGTATTAGGAGCTATAGCCCTATCTTTAAGGCATTAATGGTGGAAGGAAAAAAAAAAAATATATATATATATATATATATATATATATATATATATATAAAGAAAAATATTATGACCATGTAGAATTTTGGTGTGAGATAACATTGGACAGTTATTGAGGGGTTATTTGGATTTAGTGTTTTCCATCACCCATCACTCTGTTTTCATCACCTATAACTCAAAATTGGTGAGTCCCACGGCTGTTTGGTTTGTTTAGATTAGTTTTCAGTTTTTGTTTCCATCACTCAATTCTCTGATTTTTAAGTGATAAGTTATGGAAACTGAAAACAACTTTTAGGTGTTTTTTGAGTTATGAAAACAGAATTATAATGACATTTTGGTAAATACACACATATTTGAGGGACCCACAGTCAAAGATTAGTCAAATACGGTCTGGTCTTCTTCTTCTTCTTCTTTTCCTTTCACGCTAGGTCTAGTCTTCTTCTTCTTCTTGTTTTTCTTTTTTCCTTTCACGTTAGGTCTTTTTTTCCCTATCACGTTGGGTCTAGTCTTCTTCGTCTTTTTTTATTTTTATTTTGCCTTTCACGCTAGCTTTGGTCTTCTTCTTCTTTTTCTTTTCTTTTTTTTCCCTTTCACGCTGGGTTTGGTCTTCTTCTTTTTTTTTTCTTTTCACGCTAGGTCTGGTCTTTTTTTTTTTTTTTTTTTCCTTTCACATTGGGTTTGGTGTTCTTTTTCTTCTAACTTTTTTTTTTCCTTCTTTTCTTTCCTTTTCACATTGGGTTTCTGGGTTTGGTTTCTCTTTCTTTTTTTCTTTCACGCTGGGTCTGGACTTGGTTTCTCTATTCTTTTCTTCTTCTTCTTCTTTTCTTTTTTTTTTTTTTTTTCTTTTCTTTCCTTTTCACATTGGGTTTCTGGGTTTGGTTTCTTCTTCTTTTCTTTTTTTCTTTTTTTTTCTCCATTCCTTTACACTGGGTTCGGTGAGTTTGGGTATTAGAGGTTGAAGGAAAAAAAAAACGAAAAAGAAATAAGAAGTAAAAGCTACACCAAGTCAATCCGTGGGCCCACAAAAAGTAAAATTTTTTGAGTTATCAAAATCGGAAACAAATGCCAAACATGTCACCTTAGGAAGCTGTGGTAATTTTAGTGATAAGTGATGAGTTATAGAGTGATGAGTGACGAGTGATGAAAATTGAGTAAGGAGTGATGAGTGATGGTCTTTTAAAACCAAACAGCCCCTGAATATTTTTAATAGTCTCACTTCTGGTCAAATACCGTTATAAATTTTTCTTAAATTATTTGATTATTGAGTAAATGATGCTTGTAAATTGTTTAGGTGATATCTACGGATTTTAGAGAAAATGTCATGGAGAAGTTTTTTTGTGGTGAGCTAGTTGAGGTAAGTAACTTTATCCTAATTAGCTTTATTTTGCGCATCTTAACTACCAAAACTTGCTTACATCTATTACCATTTTAATTTAATTGTTTTAGCTGCATTGATTTAAAGTAAAGAATAAAGAATTATCACAAATATATTTGATTTACTAAATATATGATTTTATTATGTATTTGAATGAAATATATTTTTATTTGAATTATGATTTGATATATATGATTTTAGACAATCTGACTATGTTTTGACTCTGATACCCAGCCAATGGGGGTTATTCATTGGTACTGAAACTAGTTCTATCTGGGGCATCACGAGCCTATCGTGTTTTTGGATCAAACTAATGGGAGATATACATTAGCACATAACTAGTTTCATCTGAATCTGATGCTCAGTCGCGGGAATATAACGTGACCATAGTTATAAAGATTGTTAAGAATATGAATTATATTGAATATTTGAATTGTTATAAGTCCTTGAAACTGCTTATGTGTTTTTAGAATCTATTGTAAATTATGACTTTGATCAATGGAAAACTAATTATTTCTAATCCATCTATAGTATATTTGTAAGATTTAAAATATTTTATCTATATACAACTTATTATTTTACAGATCTATTTGCTTGATATAACTTATTAGGATTTTGGTTACTTATTGAGTTGTCAACTCACCTCCCTTTTACCCCTTTTTAGATTTTGATCAGGAAGAGTAGCATGTATTTGGGCTTCCGCCTGGGATGTGCATATGAGTGAAGTTTAGGAATCATTAGAATAAGATTTGAACTTTTATGTTTAATATTATCTTTTGTTTAGACTTTTAGTCTTAAAAGATTTAGTTTATTTTTCTTTATGATGTTGGAAGATTATTATTTTTTGAAGATCCTTTGAGAATTGCATTATTGAAAATATTTTGGATTTATTAATGAAATTTTCTTTGAGGATAATTCTTTAGTTGTTAAAAAGATCTTTCACACTTGTAGGGTGTAAACTTTATAAGTATGTGACTGTTGTCATGTGCCTAGCTCTTACTTGGATTCGGGAGTGGCATTAAATGAGGTGATAGTCCCATTCATTTTTAGATTTGTAATATTAAATTTGAATCATGAAATGAGCCCACTACAAATAGAGAGAATTCTTGGTGCAGTAGTCATTCCACAAGAATAAGTGCTTGTAGGATGCAGAGGTTAAAAATCGGGGTTCAAGTCTCCAAAAGAAAGCTTCACACATATATTTAGAGCAGAATTGCCATTTTGTATAAAAAAAAAAAAAAAAATAGAGAGATTTCTTGGTGACATAGGAATTGACCGTATGGAAACTTTTGTGCCCACGCAAACATGCTGACGTAAATGGACAGTAGTGAAGTCAATACTAATAAATACGAGAGAGTGGATCAACTTCAAAAAAGTGGAAATTTCAAGAGATTGCAAATTAATGCAGTAAATGTAAACCACAGTCCACAGGTTAAGACCATCGAATCAAAACAAAGTCAATGAAGAAAATCTGAAGTCTTTGTTTTCAGCGGTAGCATAGAGAAAGAGTCTCTCTTCACAGACTGCAGAGAAAACATAATAAAGGACTCGTAGATTTGTCATTATACAAATTTATCATTCACCTCATAGTTTATCATTTATGCTACAAAGTGTTCCACTGCCCATACTCACAACAAAATGTTCCAAATGCAAATCTTCCTCTACCAGTAGATTTGTCATGATACAGTTTATCATTTATACTACAAAGTGTATGAACTCCTAATACTATGGCTTTACAACTATCATATCTTCTCTCCCTGTTGCTTCTTGTTCTGTTGCTGCCATATTCCACCTTTGCTCAAAGTTCCAGCAACCAATCTCTAGGCTCATCCCTTATTGCACAGGAAAATGGCTCATACTGGGCATCGCCTTCTGGTGACTTTGCTTTTGGTTTCAAACAAATTGAAAATGGACGCTATCTACTAGCCATATGGTTCAACAAAATACCTGAGGAAACCATTGTCTGGTCAGCCAATGGAGATAATCTAGTGCCAACAGGATCCAAAGTTGAACTTACCGAAGGTGGCCAATTGGTACTCAGTGACCCAACAGGCACAGGGATATGGAAATCTGAGTTAGGTGGTTTAGGAGTTGTCTATGCAGCCATGCTTGACACCGGAAACTTTGTGCTGGCAAGCCAGGATGGTGGCTATTTGTGGCAGAGTTTTGATCATCCGACAGATACAATGTTACCTACACAAACAATGAGTATGGGAAGCAGGCTTGTAGCTCATTACTCAAAAAGGAATAACTCTAAAGGAAGGTTCCAGTTCCAACTACAAATAGATGGAAATCTTGTGCTTCAAACGATAGAATACCCTACAGATTGGTCTAACACTGCTTATTGGTTAAGTAGAACTATAGGCAGTGGCTTTCTGGTGGTCTTCAATGAGTCTGGCTCTATATACCTCACAGCTAGAAACGGAAGCTTACTTACGGTGATATCATCTAATCCTAGTTCTACGCAGGACTTCTATCAAAGAGCAATTATGGAGTATGATGGAGTTTTTACACAATATGTATACCCAAAAAAGAGCACTAACAGTACAAATGCTGGAAGGTGGCGTATGGCCTGGTCCTCTGTGTCCTATATACCTGATAATATATGCCATCTTCTGGAAGACATAGGCAGTGGAGCTTGTGGGTTCAACAGCTATTGCATCCTAGGAGATGATGGAAAACCAAATTGCAGATGCCCACCTGGATACACCTTCATTAATCCAGATGATATTAGGAAAGGTTGCAAACAGAACTTTCTTCCACAAAGTTGTGATGAAGCATCTTCAGAAACAGATCAGTTTGATTTAAGTGAAATGGAAAGTATAAATTGGCCCCAATCCGGATCAGATTATGCAAGATATGGTGGACCAGGCATAACCGAAGATTGGTGTAGAAAAGCTTGCCTGGATGATTGTTTCTGTGCAGCGGTCGTTTTTGAAGATAGAAAGTGCTTGAAAAAGAAAATTCCTCTCTCAAATGGGAGACTGGACCCCATCAACAACGCTGCAAGCAAAGTTCTAATCAAAACAAGGAAAGATAATTCTACTTTTAAGCCTCCAGGTGCAGATTTGAAAAAGAAAAATCAATCAACTGTGATACTTATTGTGTCGGTGCTCCTTAGCAGCTCGATGTTTCTGAACTTACTCTTCATGTTGGCTGCCATTCTGCTTGTTTTTCGTCTCAAATATTGGAAACCAAAGGCCCGTAATCCATACCTGGTCATGCCAGGCATGAATTTGCGAAGTTACACTTTTGAGGAACTAACAGAAGCCACAAATGGGTTCAGGGAAGAGCTAGGGAGGGGTGCCTTTGCAAAAGTTTATAAAGGGGTTCTACAATATGAGGACAGAAAACCAGTTGCGGTTAAAAGGTTGTATAATATGGAGAGAGAAGGCGATATGGAGTTCAATGCTGAAGTGAGTGCTATTGGAAGAACAAACCACAAAAATTTGGTCCAACTACTAGGATTCTGCAATGAGGGGGAGCATCGTCTTCTTGTATATGAATTCATGAGTAATGGTTCTCTAGCAAGCTTTCTATTTGGGGGTTCACGACCATATTGGTACCAAAGAATTCAAATTGCATTAGAAACGGCAAGGGGGCTCTTTTACTTGCATGAAGAATGCAGCACCCAAATCATCCACTGCGATATCAAGCCGCAGAACATCCTCCTAGATGACTCTTTTTCAGCTAGAATTTCTGACTTTGGATTAGCTAAGCTTTTGAAAACAGATCAGACTCGTACTACTACTAGAATCAGGGGAACTAAAGGGTATGTTGCACCTGAATGGTTCAAAAACATGCCTGTTACAATCAAGGTGGATGTTTATAGCTTTGGCATTTTGTTGCTAGAGCTCATTTGCTGCAGGAAGAGTTTTGAAGTGAAGGCAAAGGGTGAGGACCAGATGATACTAGCTGACTGGGCATATGATTGCTATAAAGACAAGAAATTGGATCTGTTAGTGGAGAATGATGAGGAGGCAATAGATGACATGAAAGGAGTGGAGAAATATGTGATGATTGCAATATGGTGCATTCAGGAGGATCCATCACTAAGGCCAACAATGAAGAAAGTGGTACAAATGATGGAAGGATCAATTGAGGTCTCAGTTCCTCCAGGTTCATCCTCATTTATTAGTTCAATGTAAATCCTCTTATATAACTACCATTTTGGTTGTTTAAGTCTTTATGCATGTTTAATTGTCAATACTATCAGCTTTGCAAGTCAAGTAATATCCAGGAACTAGGTTCTCTAATATGAATAATAATTATCCATATGTTCCAAGATTTTCAATAAAATGACAATTTTTCTATATCAAGTAATTCTTTATATGAAATTTAAATGTAAAAAAAGGGGGGGGGGGCGGTGGGGTGCTAGATGGTTTTCCTTTTGTACTACAAAAATGTGTCTTTTCTATTGAGTATTGAACCACTGTAAAACTAATACAAAACCCAACATTTAATGCCATCATTCGTAAGGATTGACAAACCAAGTAATATACCATAGGCAGAATCCCACTACCAAATTTTGGAAACTCCAATTGACTAGGTCTGGACAATGAATAGTGGCTACTAGACTCTAGAACTAGTTGGAGCCACTATCATCGACATATTTTGCTGTATAGTTTATTTTCGGGCAAGCTTTCTTAGATTAAATCTAGCTAGATTTATCAAGATCCAAACTACTGTCTTACAACAAGACTTACAATTTGTCATGGTTTGCAACATTAACTTGACATAATCGATCTTGCCACAAGATTAGTTTAACTTACACAACCAAATTGATAGATGAAACAGAAAAGTGAGGAGGCGATACTTGGCAAGACAGAGCAGTGAATGAGATACAAATCCATGTTCATTGTTGCCTTGGTAAAGTACCTTCCTTGTAGAACTGTCCTGGCTAGAGAAGTGTTGAGCATCAAAGCAACTCCATCAGATATTATTTTGCATAAATGATGAGCACATAAAAGATTAGATGAAATTTTGGACACATGCAGAATCTTTCAAGTTTGAAGTTGAAGGAATGTGTCTTAAGTTGAGGTATCAGTTCCTCCAGATCCATCCTCATTTATTAGTTCAATGTTAATCCTTTTATGTAATTACCTTTCTGGTTGCTTAAGTCTTTATGTGTGTTTAATTGTCAATGCCATCGGCTTGGCAAGTCAGGTAATATCCAAGAATGGTATACTCATGAATGTATGATTATTATATGTGTCCCAATACTCTCAAAAAAATTATAACTATTCTTTGTCAAGTAATTCTTTATATAAAATTTGTATCAAACAAAAAAAAGGGGTTGCAAGATAAAGTTTTTGTTTAGTATTGCAAAAAAAAAAAATCATTTTTCTATTGAGTATTGAACCACAATAAAACTAATACAGTCAATGCCACCATTCATAAGGATTGAAAAAATGAGTAGCATGCTATTAGTAGAATTTTGACTCACCTGCAGAATCCCTCTACTAATTTTAGGAAACTCCAATTGACGAGGTCAGGACAATGACTAGTGTCTACTAGACTCTAGAACTAATTGGAGCCACTATGTTTGACATATTTTGCTGTGCAGGTTATTGTAGAGAGGGAAAATTCCTGACCTATCACAAGCTGACACATCATACTACCAAGTCCACAAAATACAACCAATTACAAGGCACCACGTACTGCTGCTAGGTTTTGCCATCACTATTCGGATTCCAATAGAAATTTGTCAAGTGTCATTGAAATAAAGGCATGAAACTGCATCAGTACGTGTAAGCGATGACACAAGCAGCCCTGCACGTGTAAGCGATGACACAAGCAATCCAGCACGTGTAAGCGATGACATAAACGGACCAATCAAGCTGTGACAAGTGTCACCAATCAGACTCCGCCACGTGTTGCTCACCCACCCCTAAACTCCTATAAATAGAAGCCTTCCTAAGACATTTAGAAAGGGAGAGAAAAGGAAGAAGATATCTTGAGTTCAAAAATCCAGAAGCTCTGCCGGAATCAAACTCCAAAGCCTTCAAGAACTTCAACCTCGAATACAAACAACATTTGAAGCAAAATCATCCAAACTACTCGTTCAGATCTCAAAGTTCACTGGAATCAAGCTCAAAAGCCTCCAGAAACCTCAACAAACCACAAATTGGTGAAGCTCTACGGATTCAAGCCTCCAAAGCCCCGAAGAATTTCTACCACAAACCTTCAAACATGAAGAACACACGAAGAACACAGAATTTCTAACAAGCTCATAGTCAGAGATTTATTGTAATTCCGTTTCAAAGATCTTCGATCCATTCCTCAGCCAAATTGAAGGATATCTTGTGTTCATATCAAAATCACATTACCACAATTACAATCAATAAATCTTTCAAGGAGATCGAATCAGAGGATCACTCTTTTGTAATTACAGAGAATTGTACCACATATTTATCAATACAAATTCGTATTTGTGAAACTATTTTTACTTGTTTGATTTATTTCGATCTAAGAAATTTAGTCGTCTACAGTTATCTTCAGCAAGGCCTTCTTAGATGAAATATGGCTAGATTTTACAATATCAAAACCACTGTCCTACACCTTTGTAAAACTGACTTTTGACAAAATGGCATACAAAGATGATCTGGGCATTTAGGACTATTCATCAGTGCTATGTAAGGATTCATGGATGGGATATAGAAGGATAAACGGTACAAAAATTGAAAAAGAACAATAAAGAAAAAAATGGTGGTGTGAAAACTGAAAAGGAATCACAATCATACAGTCTTCATTCCTAGTCATCCTTTATATTAGTAAAATGATATTTTGTTTTGTTTTATAATATCAAGAGAAATACTTGTTGCTCTAGCATTTTTGCTTCTCTTTTATGGACAAAAAAAGGGTGCAACACCAAGGTATAGTGCAATCTGTAAGAGATTATGCCTTATAATATGGAGATCACTAGTTTGAATCTTCCTCTCCCTTTCTTTTGAGGCTTAACTCATTGACTCCAAAAGTGAACTTTTTTACCCGTGTATTAGTAGAGGCTATCAACTCACACACACACACACACACACACACACACACACACACACACACACATATATATATATATATATATATATTTGTTTCTTTCTTTCTTTTAGGGACATTCTTTCTTACATTCTATAAATAGTATTCCAAAATGAAATCAGAACACTATTGGGAAGGGAAAATGCTGATTTCAACCATAAATGGGACTAAAATTTTTATGCAGCTTCATTAAGAAAATACTAAATTGACAAGAGATTACATGTAAACATACTCCTACATTGAAACAAACAAGCTAGTATCTAAAACAGTACAACCAAGTATGCTTCAAGGGCCAAAATGGCCCAATACCACAATTTTCAGAAATTTTTAGCAAAAAAACACTGTTTCAGAACTAAATAGGGAAATACCACTTTTATGGTACTCGAGTTTGCCAAACTCGAGTACCATTTGGAACTCGAGTTTAAGACACTCGAGTTCCTAGAAGTTTTGCCACTGTGGCACTGCTGAGGTGGAAATTTGGCGAATAAAAAAATAATGTGGTACTCGAGCTTGGTATACTCGAGTACCATGCAACACAATACTCGAGTATAACATGCTCGAGTACCTTTTATAAATAAAAAGTCAATTATTTTATTTCTAAAGTACTCGAGCTCACCAAGCTCAAGTACCTTGTAACTTTTTTTTTTTTTTTTTGGGATTATCGACAAATAAACATAAACATAAAATGTTGTTTATTTTATTTCTATAGTACTCGAGCTCACCAAGCTTGAGTACCTTGTAACTTTATTTTATTTTGTTTTGGGATTATCGACAAATAAACATAAACATAAAATGCTGTTTATTTTATTTCTACAGTACTCCAGCTCACTAAGCTCGAGTACCTTGTAACTTTTCTTTTCTTTTCTTTTCTTTTTTTTGGAATTATCGACAAATAAACATAAACATAAAAATAAGTAGCTTTTTTATGTATTTATTTATTTAAATAGAAGCATTGTAAAATACAGAAATTTTAATTTCAAAATATGAATTTAATTTCTACATTAAGTAAAACTGTTCACTGTTTTCTCATAAAAATTGTCCACTCTCTTTTTTGCGTAAATTATTTTCTGTTCATTATTTAAAAAATTGTTCGCTGTTTTCTCATAAAACACCTAGTAAAATCGTGTTTTCTAAATTTAAACGCCAAATCTGAATGCTTTTTCATGTTTGAATTTCACAATAATTGAATCTATTTTTCTGCATTGATAAAATCTACTTCTACATTAATAAAATTTTCTCTCTGCACATCATGTTTACTGTATATTTGAATCTACTTACTGCATTCATAAAATTTGCATTTTGTATTAAGTAAAACTGTTCACTGTTTTCTCATAAAAATTGTTCACTGTTTTCTACATAAACTATTTCTAGCATTCTGCATAAAATTATTTTATGTTCAGCATTATTTAAAAAATTGTTCACTCACTTTTCTGCGTAAATTATTTTTTGTTCACTATTTAAAAAATTGTTCGCTGTTTTCTCATAAAACACCTAGTGAAATCGTGTTTTCTAAATTTAAACGCCAAATCTGAATGTTTTTTCATGTTTGAATTTCACAATAATCGAATCTATTTTTCTGCATTTATAAATATGTTTCTACATTAATATAATTTTCTCTTTGCACACCAAGTTTACTGTATATTCAAATCTGCTTACTGCATTCATAAAATCTTTTTTTTTTTGCATTAAGTAAAACTGTTCACTATTTTCTCATAAAAATTGTTCACTGTTTCTGCATAAACTGTTTTTAGCTTTGGCGCGGTTATTGCTCTTAAATGGTTTTTGTGTTTTTTTAAATATGTAACCATATGAATAATGGACAAACTCCATGAATGAAAAATGAGTAATTCATATAAATCACCTAATGGTAAGTGCCTCAAATAATTCGAATTTGTAAAAAAGTTCGAATTAGTTGAATGTAGAAATTCGGGAAAAATCGATGGAAAATCAATGAACGTACCAAATCGTGAAGATGTACATAAGATGTACAAATAGTCTAGACTTGTTGAGAAAGTACAAATCTACTTTTACAGGGATGCATACACCTCCCATTGTAGTCTTTTAAAGCTGGCTAGCTTGCAGATTGTACTGCAACTTCTTTCATACTCATGGCCTGGGTACCTAATCATTAGTATTGAACAACTGCATTGTACAAACACTAGGAATTGCACATTTTTAATTACATTATAATGCCATTCTCATAATTTTTTTAAGTATTTTTCATGTGTATTATTTTCATACTAAGCTACATTGTATTTCTACAAAATTTAATGCAATACAAGTGCTAAATGTCTCTTTTAGATTTCTACTGCCTATTTCTTCCATGCTTTAGAAACCAAAAGATTTTCTAGCTGATTGCTGAATGGGGAACAATACACAATATCTGGTCCAATCAGAGTCCGCTCACATAGGCTTAATATATGCAATAATCTTCCAATCAAAAGTACGAGTTGACATTAGAATGTAGCCATTAGTAGAGGAAAGTCAAATAAATTTGAAACAAGAGGTATAGAAAAAGTCATGTTTCTTTAGCAATTTTATGAAACAAAGTCTAATAAGATACATAGCTACAATTAACACTGAATTAAATAAACTGTCTATTACACGTGGAACAAGAACTTCTAGACAATGTCACTTTGCAAGAAATAGAAGTGGTATCAACTAAAAACATAACAAAAGTGAAATGTCCTACGATATTTAAAAGATTTTTAAAAAAAAGATTTTTGTTTTTCATAAAAAAAAAAAAAAAAGATATTTGTTTTGTGATGCGTTTGGATGGCTATCAAACTATCTATCATTTTGCCATTTTGGAAGGAGTGTAATAGAATGATTATATATATATAGAAGGATTCGTTCAAAATTTAAATTGAAAGAAATGAATCAAATGATACCCTTAAAGTATGGATGAAATGTTTTATAATGCTTAAATTTATAAAAGATACTAGTGAAAATTCCATGCGTTGCATGGCTTTAATCCTGAATTTTATTTATATATATTTTTGAGAAATTATAACTAAATGAGTTATTATTACATAATTTTAGACTTATTTTCTAGCTAAATGTCAAAAATGGGTTAAGTGTCAAAAATGAAACCATGAGTGGGTAAGTTAAATTCGAGACAAATCATAGGTGGGTAAAGTGTAATTCCCAAAAAAAAAAAAAAAAAAAAGAGTGGGTTCAAAGGACAAAAAAAACCACAATCTATTAGTTTTACTAAGGTGAGTTTGGTTCGGCTTTTTCAAACAGTTCTTTAAGTAGTATGTTTGGTAAAAACTATCAAAAAATGCTTTTTGACAAAGTTGAGTGTTTGGCTAATACTTATAAAAGTGGCGGTTTGAGTTGTAAATTACCAAAAAAGACGAGATATATATATATATACACACACACACATATATGTTTTAATTACCTCTCTTAATGCAAGTTATGGACAAAATATTTTTTCAAAAATTTCACAATAAAGTCTGCATGACAAGCTGGCATTCAGATTAGTTTATTTCCCAAAGTCATCCAAGAAGTAGCCGCACAGATTGGAGGACTTAATTATATGAAGATCACTATTTGGAGTGCTCTTCCTACTTGGGACAGTAGTTATTATATGGAAGCTTGGCCAGTACACATTTTGGCTGTTATTCATGATTGGGGTTGTATCCTTGAATACAACTGGTATACAGGAGATACTTATTTACCACTTGATGATCCGGATGCTCTGGCTCAAGATGGTCTAATTTCATGAGTAATAAGATTTATGAGATATAGAAAGAATTAGACAGATGCTTCTACTTATATAGTTACACAAATAGGATAACCGTATATGGTCCAATACCTTCAGCAAGGAGGCTATTTGGGAAAAGAAAGATTGTTAAGGATCCTAGAATGATACGGATTGAAAGACGGACGGATAGATCACTATTCACCGGCGATCGATAACTATTCACCAGCACGCGTGAATAGCTTTTAGAGAAATCAAGACAGTCCAAACAGATACAGACAGATGTTCAAAAGTTACTACTATTTACTAGCATGGGTAAAAAGAGATTTGATAGATTCCCGAGATCTGAAAGATTCCCGTACGTACGCAAACGTACTATTACTTATCAGTACTAATTTCCATACCACCGACAGATTAACTTGAGTTAAATTTACCTACTCAGGTTACTTTACCATGGTTCATTTCACCTATAAAAGAGACGCACTACGAAGACAGAAGACAAGTTTCTAAGTTTCTAAGATTCTAAGCTTTTAAGTTCCAAGTTTTAGAAAGCCTTTTGTAATAGCCTTCCCTCTCCCTCAGAAAGACTTTTGAACTCTCTCCCCATCTTGTAATCTTGTAACCTTTCTCTTCAAATGGTTTTATTTTCAAGCTTGTATCAAAGACAACAGTTTGTTTTCAAGTTTATCAAAGACTGAAGTTTTTATTCAAGTAAGATTTTACTAGTTTTTGTTTTCATATTCCATACTTCATTTTAACCTTATTTTGAATATATCTATTTTGCTATTTACTTGTTTATTATCTATTTTATCATTGTTTCTGCTTCCATATTACTGTTATGCTCTCTCCTGGGTAGTCATTGGTATTAGAGCATGTGGATCATAAAACACCTAATGAACAGTGAATAATTTATGCAGAAAACATGATGTAGCACCAACTGTGGCATGAGTAGTTTTTTGAAAACACGTCACTAGCCCGCTGCTGTAGCACCAACTGTAGTCATACGAACCACATGTGCCAACAGACGCCACTATTTCACACATGCTGTTCAACAGCTCAGCACGATTTCACACACTGTTCAGCCATATCATCCACATTCATGAGAATACTTAAATATATGAATAATTGTACCCTGGTGCCAGGGACATAGCACTGTGTCAATTAAATATGATTCTCTATTCAAGAACACTGCAACTATCGCCCACATTTTCAAATCTCATTGTGACATTGGGAACATTTAAAATCCTGTTCATGTAGTGTTTTTCCAGCCTGTATTGACATGACAAACCCTAATTACTGAAATTATAATGCTTGGAATATGAAATGAGGTTATAAATGCACCACAATAATGATCTTATTTCTACCCCCAATAATTTCATAGATTGACTAAGCTATGAGTCGCAACACCTCAACATCAAATCGTACAATGTGAAACAAGTTTAGATCTACTTCAACAAATGGATTATCACAAGTTCTAGCAAATCAACAACTACAGACATACACAGACCACTATGGAGGGAAATGGGTTGGAAAGAAGAGAGACTTCCTTAATATGTCAATATACACGTACGAGAGTCTTGGAAGTGTCGGGCACATCATGGTCGGCAAACCTACAAAACTAAGTACAGATACCACCGCAATAGAGTTCACCGTAGCAGAACCACCATGGTCAATCCTATACGAGAAGAGGTGTGAGTTGGAGGTGTATTGTCGATGGCATGGGTTACGAGTTCCTAAGGCACGCTCAGCTGAGTTACCTAGAGATTAACCTGCCAACATACTTGCTCGTCTTGAACAAGAGAACAATCAAATGCAAAGGCGATTAGACCATTTTCATGCAATCCAAAAAGCTAGGAAGCATCTAAAGGGGAAGGCGCAAGAGCGAGCCATTAAGTCTATTAATGAAGTTACTGCGTTAGATGATGAAAGAGATATTTCAGACTTCTCAGATTCAAGTAATGATGATTTCCAAAAATTTCTACCTACGAACATTAAACGTTGTTGTTAATGTCTACACGTTATGTGCAATACAAAATGTTGTTGTTAATGTCTGACAACTAATGATTCTTGTGCTTTGGTTGGACAATGTCCTCTGCTTTGTAATGTAGGAAACACCTTAGGAAGTAAAATGCCTCCAGTTAGATATGTTGATGTTTCCAATATTCTGTTTGTGTAATTTGAAATGTTACACACATAACACTTATCACCCAAATTAGATTTATTGTACATTACTTGTTGAGCCCTGACCAGAAATACCCATGTGCTATTACTTCTAACCACTAGTCACAGATTATGGGAAGAGCATTTCGAGTAGCATCCTTGAAAATGACCAAAGATAGTAAACAGTTCTACATGTGCTGTTCAACAGCTCGGTACTATTAAGCCCTGACCAGAAGTACCCATCCACACTCACATGAATACACAAATATGCAACCCTTTGTAATGCACCGTTTTCAAGGATGCAGAGCATCCCTGGAAAGTTTTTGCATCAATTTTGGGGGTGAGCTGTCCACCATTGCTACACTGATGTTTGCAGTGCTACATGTGCTGCTCAATGATTTGGTACGTTCTTTGATTTTCCATTAAGTTTACACGATTTTGTTCATTCAACAATTTTGAAATTTTCATCAAATCAAGATGATCAGTACATTAGTAAACAGTTTTAAATTGAATTTTCACAATTTTGTACATTTGACGACTTTAAATTTGGAAACAAATTTGGATGATCTATACATCTAATGTAATTAATTTTCCATTGAGTTTACTTAATTTGGTATGTTCTTCAATTTTCATTTGAATTTTCACGATTTTACACACTCAACGAATTCGAATTTTTCAACAAATTCGTATTATCTGTACATCTAATGTACACTATTTTTCCTTGAGCTTTCACGGTTTTGTACATTCAACGAATTCAAATTTTTAAACAAATTCATACGATCTGTACATCTAACGTACATACTTTTCCATTGAATTTTCATTATTTTTGTACTTTCAATGAAGTCAAATTTCTCAACAAGTCTAGACTATCTGTATATCTTATGTACACATTCACGATTTGGTACGTTCATTGATTTTCCATTGATTTTTCCCGAATTTCTACATGCAACTAATTCGAACTTTTTCACAAATTTGAATTATTTGAGGCACTTACCATTAGGTGATTTATACGAATCACTCATTTTTCTTTCATGGAGTTTGTCCATTATTCATATGGTTACATATTTTAAAAAAAAAAAAAAAAAGACACAAAAACCATTTAAGTGCAATAACTGCGCCAATGCTAAAACAGTTTATGCAGAAAACAATGAACAATTTTTATGAGAAAAAAGTGAACAGTTTTACTTAATACAAAAAAAAAAAAAAAATTTATGAACGCAGTAAGTAGATTCGAATATACAGTAAACATGATGTGCAGAGAGAAAATTTTATTAATGTAGAAGTAGATTTTATCAATGCAGAAAAATAGATTCAATTATTGTGAAATTCAAACATGAAAAAGCATTCAGATTTGGCGTTAAAATTTAGAAAACATGATTTTACTAGGTGTTTTATGAGAAAACAGCAAACAATTTTTTAAATAGTGAACAAAAAATAATTTATGCAGAAAAGTGAGTGAACAATTTTTTAAATAATGCTGAACAGAAGATAATTTTATGCCGAATGCTAGAAATAGTTTATGCAGAAAACAGTGAACAATTTTTATGAGAAAACAGTGAACAGGAATGCTTTACTTAATGCAAAAAACAAATTTTATGAATGCAGTAAGCAGATTCAAATATACAGTAAACATGATGTGCAGAGAGAAAATTTTATTAATGTAGAAGTAGATTTTATCAATGCAGAAAAATAGATTCGATTATTGTGAAATTCAAACATGAAAAAGCATTCAGATTTGGCGTTTAAATTTAGGAAACACGATTTCACTAGGTGTTTTATGAGAAAACAGCAAACAATTTTTTAAATAGTGAACAAAAAATAATTTACGCAGAAAAGTGAGTAAACAATTTTTTAAATAATGCTGAACAGAAAATAATTTTACGCAGAATGCTAGAAATAGTTTATGCAAAAAATAGTGAACAATTTTTATGAGAAAACAGTGAACAGTTTTACTTAATGCAAAAATCAAATTTTATGAATGCAGTAAGCAGATTCGAATATACAGTAAACATGATGTGCAGAGAGAAAATTTTATTAATGTAGAAGTAGATTTTATCAATGCAGAAAAATAGATTCAATTATTGTGAAATTCAAACATGAAAAAGCATTCAGATTTGGCGTTAAAATTTAGAAAACACGATTTTACTAGGTGTTTTATGAGAAAACAGCAAACAATTTTTTAAATAGTGAACAAAAAATAATTTATGCAGAAAAGTGAGTGAACAATTTTTTAAATAATGCTGAACAGAAAATAATTTTATGCCGAATGCTAGAAATAGTTTATGCAAAAAACAGTGAACAATTTTTATGAGAAAACAGTGAACAGTTTTACTTAATGCAAAAAACAAATTTTATGAATGCAGTAAGCAGATTCAAATATACAGTAAACATGATGTGCAGAGAGAAAATTTTATTAATGTAGAAGTAGATTTTATCAATGCAGAAAAATAGATTCGATTATTGTGAAATTCAAACATGAAAAAGCATTCAGATTTGGCGTTTAAATTTAGGAAACACGATTTCACTAGGTGTTTTATGAGAAAACAGCAAACAATTTTTTAAATAGTGAACAAAAAATAATTTACGCAGAAAAGTGAGTGAACAATTTTTTAAATAATGCTGAACAGAAAATAATTTTACGCAGAATGCTAGAAATAGTTTATGCAAAAAACAGTGAACAATTTTTATGAGAAAACAGTGAATAGTTTTACTTAATGCAAAAATCAAATTTTATGAATGCAGTAAGCAGATTCGAATATACAGTAAACATGATGTGCAGAGAGAAAATTTTATTAATGTAGAAGTAGATTTTATCAATGCAGAAAAATAGATTCAATTATTATGAAATTCAAACATGAAAAAGCATTCAGATTTGGCATTTAAATTTAGAAAACACGATTTTACTAGGTGTTTTATGAGAAAACAGCGAACAATTTTTTAAATAGTGAACAAAAAATAATTTACGCAAAAAAGAGAGTGAACAATTTTTATGAGAAAACAGTGAACAGTTTTACTTAATGTAGAAATTAAATTCATATTTTGAAATTAAAATCTCTGTATTTTACAATGCTTCTATTTAAATAAATAAAAACATAAAAAAGCTACTTATTTTTATGTTTATGTTTATTTGTCGATAGTCCCAAAAAAAAAGAAAAGAAAACAAAAGTTACAAGGTATTCGAGCTTAGTGAGCTGGAGTACTGTAGAAATAAAATAAACAGCATTTTATGTTTATGTTTAATTGTCGATAATCCCAAAAAAAAATAAAATAAAGTTACAAGGTACTCGAGCTTGGTGAGCTCGAGTACTGTAGAAATAAAATAAACGACATTTTATGTTTATGTTTATTTGTCGATAATCCAAAAAAAAAAAAAGTTACAAGGTACTCGAGCTTGGTGAGCTCGAGTACTGTAGAAATAAAATAAACAACTTTTTATGTTTATGTTTATTTGTCGATAATCCCAAAAAAAAAAAAAAAAAAAAAAGGTACTCGAGCTTGGTGAGCTCGAGTACTGTAGAAATAAAATAAACAACATTTTATTTATAAAAGGTACTCGAGCATGTTATACTCGAGTATTGTGTTGCATGGTACTCGAGTATACCAAGCTCAAGTATCACATTATTTTTTTTATTCGCCAAATTTCCACCTCAGCAGTGCCACGGTGGCAAAACTTCTAGGAACTCGAGTTCCAAATGGTACTCGAGTTTGCCAAACTCGAGTACCATAAAAGTGGTATTTCCCTATTTAGTTCCGAAACAGTGTTTTTTTGCTAAAAATTTCTGAAAATTGTGGTATTGGGCCATTTTGGCCATGCTTCAAGTGCTAGACTAAAACAGTACAACCAAACATGGTTCAAGTACTAGCAAGGAACATGCATCGATGCATACCTATAGGTAATTGATTATACTGAAGTAGTTGGAAAAAGGACATGTAGGCACTAAAACTTCAGTGGCACCACCCAACATTTGCAGAACATTCTTCATGGAAGGTCTTAGTAATGTATCCTCCGGCCTTGATTTAGCATCTGACTCTGCAATATGGTGTCAGTCGGAAAGAGTTAAAACTTTCCCACAAAGTTCCTAGTGTTGAGCATAGATGCATAGTTAACTCCACTAGCAACAACATCAGCAGCCCAAACCTGTTGAATGTTTGAGTCATAAAGAACTAGCTGGCCATCTATTGTAAGTTCAACTTTGGATCCTCTTTGGACTAGACTATTTCCATTGGCTGACCAAATTATGGTTATTTCTGGGATTTTTTTCAAGCCATATAGCAAGTAAGAAGCCTATTGCACCAATTGGTCAAAATCCAAAAGCAAAGTTACCGGATGGGGAACCACGGGAAGAGTTATCATCAAGAGCAGTGAGATAAGATCCCAAGCTTATGTTTGCATTAGATTTAGCCGAAGTGGAAGGGGGATGCAGCCAAGGAAAGAACAAGTAATGGATACAGCACGACAGCACAAAAGCCATGGTTAGAACTCAGAAGTCTGATTTTGTTATGCTACAATGAAGATAGTAGTATAGAGGAAACCTCAATCTTATTATTTTTGGACATCAAGCTGAACTGAAAGCTTTCAAATGGTTTGTGGAACTTAGTAGCTCAAGTTATGACTTGACCGTCTTGGGTGTAAGCTCAAGTTCATATAGACTACTTTGATGATGGACTTAGTAGCTCTCTGATGTCAAACTAATAATTTTTTTGAGTTATCTTTCCAGTTATACTGGATTTTCCTCTTGGAAGACTCTTTTGGCTCTTCCTATGACAATAGGTTAATTGTCTCACTCCTATAATCAAACAACAAAGATGTGAGAAAGTTGATGAACAGAGTCTAGTTGACTTGGTAAATCTATTAAGATCAAAATTTCATGCTCTTCGGTAGAAAATGAATTTGTTGATCTCAGTAGCCTATATAATGTACGCAATCATCAGTCATCATACTACTTGGGCTTAAGAGTTTTCTGAAGCGAAGATACTAAAAATCTTACTTGAAATGAGCAACTATATTAGTGAATAATTACATGAGATCTTTGGTTTTTTTTTTTTTTTTAATTGATGCTACCAGACCCATTTAGTAAGGCACCATATCAGACTAGGTTAGACTCTACAAGTTACACTCTTTTTTTGGTCATGATACATATAATTACTAATTTTTCAAACATAAAGTCACATTTATACCAAGTAGCACTACAATGCACTGCAACTTGATATAATATATTGTTCTTGGTCTAAGGTCACCATTTTCTAAATAAACCTGAATTCTCCAAAGAAATAGATAAAGAATGATGCATATTGAAATTTTCGGACACTTCTACTCATATCTCCCTAACCCATTCAAGACCTTCATCAGTTGTAACCATTATTTCATCTGCATTGCAAGAAAATATTGCAGTTGCATTGCATGACCGATCAAATTTCTAAGGTAATCATATTAAATAGCATTGAACGAACATCTAAATTCACCAGCACTCTTCCTCTTAATAATCTCCAAAGAAACGTAATAATTTATTTTGAACCAAAAAAAAAAAAAAAAAAAAAGCAAAGTCAATCTAAATAACTTATTTTGGAATTGTATTGCATATGTTGAATAATCATTGCTTGAGCTTAGATTGACTTCTTCAACATAGTAAGTTTCAGTACATCCCTATAGAACCAAGCTACCTTGGATCACACGTTTAGGACTAGACATTGTTCTAGGACTTGAAACAAAGAACACATAGCAAGCAAACAAATGAACAAACATGCAAACTGAAGAAATTCAATGATAACTTGAAAAGTATATGTTCTAGATGTAGATAATTAAATTTAATATAAAAGTAAAGCCCATTTGCGTTGATGTTGTAAAGACCAAAAATTTATGCTTGAATAGCTTCCTCCCCCAACCCCCACTGGAGCCATTTCTGGCACTCAAAGTTGCAACCACTTGCCCAATTGCTTCAATTGTTGTGCCAACATAAAAAGTTATTGTTTTTATAACTGTGTGAGCTGTGGCAGGGGAGGGAAAGTGAGAGGGACGGAATGTCGGAAAGGGTGGGAGAGACAGTTAAGAGAAGAGAGTCAGAGAAAATAAGAGAATGAGAGGGTTTTTTTTTTAATAAAAAATATTTAAAAATTTATATTCCTACTGTTCGGTCTGATCCGGTCTATATTTGGGACTGTGACTGAAATCCAAATATTTCATTCCCATAAAAACCGGCTTGGGTCCAGTGTTCCTTTGCACTAAACATGTTAAAATTTAGATATACGTCAAATAATTGCCACATGTTCACATCTCAACAGTACCCAACTCTTACCCTTGAGTTAGATTTTGAATACCTTCTATATTTTTCCTGCCTTTTCTTCATGAAGCACATGAGTCGCTTTGAAGGAATAGTATTTTTTATCTTTTTATACAATTTAGTTCTTTTAATAAAATAAACTTGTATCTATAAAAAGAAAAGAGCAATGCCAAATACACAAATTTTGACAATTTACACTAGTTGAATTTGCAAGTTTGTAGGTTCTTATTTGGGCTCATCATTGATATCATTTTTTTTTTCAAATTACTAATAATTAGCCACATCATCATATGTCAAATTTGTCAAAAAAAAAAATTCTATGGACTTTCTAAAAAAAAAAAGTAAATAAAATAAGTGTATCTTTGGATTGGACTAATTAAAAGTAATTTAGTACAACTTTTCTCTTTAGTTATGTTTCCTTGTATTGGTGCTCTTCTTTCTTATTTATTTTTTTGTATATATTGATAGTCGGGAGAGAAAGGATTTGAACCATGGATCTCTCATAAGGATCAGGAGATGTCAATTATTAAGTTTACAATATAAGTTATATAAGTTTACAATGAATATAAAATTTGGAGATGTTTTCATTTCGACTATTTATGTTTCACAATTTTTATTTTGGCATTCAAGTTTGATTTTATTTTCATATTAATTCTATTATTGACTTGTGTTAGTAATAACCCATATAATGCCAAATGTCACTACTAACTAGATTACAAATGGAAATGGATGGTGGGAAAAAAAATATAAAAACGAAATCAAACATGAATTACCAAAATTCAAGTTTTGAAACACAATTGATCAAAATGAAAACAACCCAAAATTTTTTAGTCAAAAGTGTACTTTAGTTTTTTTTTTTCTTTCTTTTGGAGGGGGAGGGAGGGGGGGGGGGGGGCGACGAGAACCATTAGTGCAATTTTCATGATTTTTTTTTTTATAGAACTTATTACTTATAGTTATTACAAACCTTTTGACAAGTAATAATTATTCATCATTTTAAAGAATAAATATCATTTGAAGAAAAGTACAACTAATTTACAATATTTGTTTGCTTTTTCAGCTCAACAATCTCTTAAATAAGTAGAGTTTGATGTTAATTTCCCCCCCGCCCCCCCCCCCCCCCCAAAAAAAATCTACTCAAAAAATTAACACCACATATCAACCAAAAAACTCCATAGTTTAAATTGACAGGTTTTTAAAAGTGTAGGGCTCACTTTAAAATTAGCAAAATTATAAGTTTTTAACAATATAAAATTATAGAATTTAATTTTGAAAGAACTTTAAATGTATTAACCCTAAAATAAAATTATTTTTAACTAAAAGAAGTATGGAGAAGAGTTAGTTATCAATATTACTATTTAAGGTGATTTTTCAATTTGAAATCCTCATTTTCTTTTATTCAAAAATACTCCTACACCTCTATGTTTAAGTAAAGACAAAACTAAAGGATAATCCGGTAAAAATATAACTTTAACTCCCACTAAAATATTACTTAAAAAATAGGGTTACTCTCCTATTGATTTTCAAAATACTTTATTTACTTATGAATTAGATTCTCAAAATAAAAATTATATATAAAAAATAAAGCCACAGGTTTTTTTTCACTTTTTTTTCTTCTCATTTTTCCCCTTTATCAAGACTTAATCCTCTCTCTCTCTCTCTCTCTCTCTCTCTCTCTCTCTCTCTCTCTCTCTCTCTCTCTCTCTCTCTCTCTCTCTCTCTCTCTCTCTCTCTCTCTCGTTTTTGTTTTTATTTTTTCAAATCTCTTCTTCTTTATTTTTGAATTATAAAAAAAATTGATTTTTAATGTACTCCCTTTTTTTCTTTTTAATGATTTATTTATTTATTCATGTTGGTATTTGAATTGTTTTCTCTTCACATCAGTCTATACTACCTTTTTGTTTTTTTTTTTTTTTCATTTTAATGAATGTATTTTTATTGTCCAAAATAAAAATCACTATGCGTATGGTTTAATTGGATAGAAGAAAAAAACGTCTCAAATTGAAATGAATGGAAAATTATGACACTTAATCCAAAAAAGTCTCGTCGCATACACAAAGCAAATATGATGAGGCTAGTTAATCATTAATAGTATAAGATTACTAGGCCGAAAAACACACACACACACACACATTTAGACTCAAACTGGCGAAAATACTATTTTGGTCCTTACATTTTGTGGTCATAGTCAATTTGGTTTCTTTTTGGTAGCAGTCAATTTGGTTTTTATTATTTTCAACTTACAATTAATTTAGTCCCTACCATTAGCTTACTAACAGAAAAATGCTTACGTGGCAAATGGTTTATACAGTTGACATATATTAAGCTTACATGACAACTAAATAATAATAATAAACTCCACCTCAGCAATTAAAGGATTAAAATTCTAAATCAGGAAAAAAAAAATTAAAAACACAAAAATTAAAACATCAAAATTTACTTTTATTTTATTGCATTTTCTTAATAATTAAGAGCTTCCACATCAGTATGTGCAAAAAATTTTCCATTTTGCACATCTAAAACCTACTTTTTCTATTTTACACACCTATTTTTACAAAACACTCACATCAGATTGTCTATTATATACATTTATTCAAATAAAATATTCATTTCTTTAACACTAGACAGTAACCATGAGAGTGAGGTGAAAAAGGAAATGAGAAAAAGAGAGCGAGGAGAGAAAAAAAAAGAATAAAAAAATTATTTACACGGTGAATAGTAACCGTGTATATATATGTATGGTTACTATTCATTTGCAAGACCATTGTGTATATTTAGACAATTTTACAAAGACTAATGTGGGGTTTTTTGAGTTAAAATGTACAAAATTAAGCATTTTTTATATTTTAGAAGATTATCTACGAGCTGGTGTGGTTGCTCTAAACATGCAAAAACCGAATCCTATAACCGATATTTGATGTTTTTTCTCTGATGGCTGAATATGATATCTATGATTCAATTTCACCTACACTAAAAATTAACTAGTCTTGATCGCATGGTCAAAAAACCACGCTATAAGTTAAAACTTTTTTTTAATTAATTTTTTTTAGAGCTTTCACATTTTTCCATATTTAAAAAAAAAAATCCAATTAAATTATTTGCTTATCTATACTACTATTTAAAGGGCTTCCCCTGTTTGGATTCTTATTTTTTTTGTTCAAAAATGCCCCTACATTTCTATATTTAAATAGAGACAAAACTAAAGGACAATCTAGTAAAAACTTATTTTTTTAGTTCAAAGATGCCCCTACAGTCTTATGTTTAAGTAGAGACAAAACTAAAAGGCAATCCGGTAAAAATGCAACTCTAACTCCCACTAAAATATTGCCTAAAAAATAAGACCACTCTCCTATTAATTTTTAAATTAATTTATTTACTTATAAATTATATTTTTAAAATAAAAATTATATATATATATATATATAATAATTAAATACAATTTTTTTCTACAAAATAGGACCACTGAACAAGAAAACTCTCACCCGATAAACACGTCTTCTTTACCTCTCTCAATTCTCAAAACCCTAAAAGTCTAAAACCAACCATAGCCATCGTATCACTCCCACCCATGACTGGCCTGTTACCCATCATCATAGCCATCGCAAAATCTCCAATTTCAATGTTATAACAAGCAGGCCCAGCAGTTACCAAAGCTTCGAGCTCTAGCCCCAGTTTACGCAGCAAGCAGGTGAGATGCTCTAAGATCATGCCTCCAATCTTTCCCTCTCTCCTAAATATTTGTGTTTTTTTTTTTTAATGTTCGATGGCTTTGCTTCTTTTTGTTGATTCCTAGACTGAATTACTGTTGTTGCGAAGCTAATATTTTGATTTTCTATTCAGTTCTTTTGCTAATACTGTTGTTGGGTATTGTTTTTTTGGATTTAATTTTGTGAATTCTTATTTGGGTTCATGTGGGTACCACTTTGAAACTTGATTTTAGTGTATAGTTTCTTTGTATGCATTGATCTGTGAGCCTTTAAATTCTGGATGTAAATTCGAAATTCGTAAGGGATTTTAAATTCCGATACTTTGAGATTGTGTATTTGAAATTTTAGTGGAAACTGAGCTATGGGTTTGAGTTTTTTTATGATTCATATGTTAGATATTGGGATTGGTATTGTTGGTCTCTGAGATTATCGATTTGAAAGTTTAAGGGATATTGAGAAGTAGGTTTGAATTTTTTAATGATTTATTTCATGGTGTGTTTGTGCATTGAGATTAGAGTTTGTGAATTTGGGTCTAATTTAAAAGTGGTCTTGGTCTCAGGTTCTGTTTAAACAGAAAAGATTTATACAAGACACCACTGCTGCATAAGATTGGTTTAAACAGAATAATTTGTTTTCAGAATAATTTAAACAGAATAATTTGATTTCAAACCCATTGCTGAAAATTGTATTCGTTGTAGAGATAGTAAGTGATTTTGTTCATCAAAAATTTAATTTTTTCTGTACATGTTTGATAGTTATCATCATAGAAAGGGTCAAATTTTAATCCATGTTAGGGCTATTTGATTCACTTTGTTGTTTTTTTGTTGTTTTGGAGTCAAAGAAAATTGTTTTCTTGGTGTTTAACCTTCTGCATAATTGCGTTCTTATCATGGTCTTAGATGTAGACATGGTTTGATATTCATGGTTTCAGTTTTAATAATTTGTGAATTTCTTTAATCAAATTCGTGAACTTCAAGTCACTGTGCAAGCATTTTTTATTTTGTGTAAAGATTGTGTGCTAGATAAATGCATATAGTATCCTTAAGTTTCAAGGTTTTTGTTAAATTTTTATATTTATTTTGGTTGGACCCCAATACTGACTAACTGTATTTGTTTCTCTTGACTCACAAATCTCTCTCTCAACCCGCCCTCTGAATCTCTACCTCAAATTGATAATATTTGATGCCATGCTCATCCTGCATAATCATATATAACTGAGTTATATTTTAGATCAAGTTACAATTTCAAAAACAAATACAGACAACGGATTTATGTCTGTTGCTGTGACTGTGTAAAGGGTCAGGGATGCTGTTCACTGCACTTTATTTGAAGTAGTATAGCTCATCTCTTCAAAACTTTTATGGAGGCATAAAAAGACCCCATTATTTATTACCAGTCCTAGTGTCTCTCACCCAGTCTCAGGCATACCATGTATCATTCCTCCTTTTCATAAAAGGATAATTAGAAGGCATGATGACGGGCTTACTTGGTGGTGTGATTCTTCCTGTGACTGAATTATTTTAAAACAAAGTTTTGAATGTGTTTATATCTATAATTATTTATAGCTATGAATTTAGTTGTTCATGCTCAACCTTTACCATTTTGATGTAAAGAATTATTGTAGTTCTTAGTCTGTATGGATCACATTGTTTGAGTTTTGTGTTTTGGTTTATAATCATTTATTGTTTTCGTAATCTTCTGCACACTTTGTGTTGTTATCCGATGAATAAAAGTATTTGGGGTGTGCTTTACTATAAAAGTATTCGATTGTTTTCTTTCTAACTTAATTATTACTTTAATATCTCTACTTTTGTTGAATTTTGCTGTTTTTGTTTTTAGGGTTTTACTTGCTGCTATTTCAATTTGGCATTAAATCTGTTTGTTCTTTTGCATTGCAGAGATACAGGCTTGTGATAATTAGTGTGTGTGTGTGTGTGTGTGTGAGATTGGTATGGCTAGGAAGTACAGTAGTGAGTCGAGTGGGCAAGACGAGAGCGAATCATCTGATTATGAGAGAAGAAATAGAGGTAAACGAGATAGGGAATCAGATAGAAGAAGTGGAAAACAGAATGAGAGACGCGATGAGCGTGTTGTTGATGATGGTGATGATAAGGATAGGGAAAGAGTGAATGAGAGGGATGTTAGGGATAGAGATGGGAGGAGTGGGCAGCGTAGTGAACGTGTAGAGAGGAAGGAGAGTTCGGAGGAAGAAGATGGTGAGTTGGTAGAGAGGGATGTGGGGAGGCAAGAAGGGGAGAGAAGTCGTAAATATGATGAACATGATAGGCGAGAAAGGGAGAGAAGTCGTAGATATGATGAAGGTGATAAGCGAGAAAGGGAGAGGGCCCATCGGTATGAGAGTGAGCATAGACGGAGGGAGAGTGAGGATGGTGGTAGAAGAAGGGATCGACGTGAGCGGCATGATTCAGAGGAGAATGGTGATGAGAGGGAAGGGCGTAGAAAATCAGAGCGACGAAATGATAGGACTGATGATTATAAGCATAGGAGGCATAGAAGGGAGGATGGTGATAGAGACGATAAGTATAGGAGAGATAAGGAGGAGGTGAATGAACGAGAAAAGGGTAGTCGTTTTAGGGAGAGAGAGGATAGAGATGACAAGGGGTTTGAAGATTCAAAACCTCAAAGACAGCCGAGAGTGCAAGAAGTTGATTTAAATGCTGATAATTCGAAGTTGGGCAAGAGTGGAGGAGTTTACATTCCTCCGTTTAAGTTGGCTCGGATGATGAAAGAGGTTCAAGATAAAAGCAGTGTTGAATATCAGCGGTTGACATGGGATGCCCTTCGGAAGAGTATAAATGGGCTTGTGAACAAGGTTAATGCTGCCAATGTAAAGAATATAATTCCAGAACTCTTCTCGGAGAATTTGATACGGGGAAGGGGGCTATTTTGTCGGTCCTGTATGAAATCGCAGATGGCATCCCCAGGTTTTACAGATGTGTTTGCAGCACTCGTTGCTGTAGTCAATACTAAGTTTCCTGAGGTGGGCGAGCTTCTTTTGAGAAGGATTGTTTTGCAGCTCAAGAGAGCATATAAACGGAACGACAAGGTATGTTTCTGCCTGTTTTCAGTTATTTCATTTGATTTGCTGTTGGATGATGGGAACCTTTTTACACTTGAAAAAGATTTTGTTCTAATTTGGTTTACTTTTTGTTCAGCCTCAATTACTAGCTGCTGTTAAGTTTATTGCACATTTAGTGAACCAACTAGTGGCTCATGAGATCATAGCCTTGGAGCTGCTTACTGTGCTGCTTGAGAATCCAACCGATTCAAGTGTTGAGGTTGCTGTTGGCTTTGTCACAGAGTGTGGATCACTTTTGCAAGATCTCTCACCTAAAGGCTTGCATGGTGGGTATGCTGTTGGAATTGAGTTGCTGTCGTGTATTTGTTTAATATCATATGTGTTTATTAGAGTTTATGCAATTATGAACAATATATATTTTTTCTATTAGCATCTTCTGCTTTTCTTTCTCATAATAATTGCATAAAAATCTTTTTTTGGCACTTATACTGTCCTTTCACTTTGTTTATGTAGTTTAATTAATAGATTACTATATAGAAACTGAAAAATTGTAGAAGTAGTTAGAAAATAAAATTCCTCAGTGCATGTTAAGCCATTATGAAGCAAATTATCGTCACCACCATAAATCCCTTGAACACTTTATCTATTGATGCTGGATCTAGCATATGGAGTCTGTTCTTAGAGTGCCATAGTTGCACCTGTATCCTGTACCTTATTTTCTGTCAGGTTTCAGATTGTAAATCTTCATCTTGGAAGGTTTAAATCATAATCTTTTTTTTTTTTTGCCTGGCTAATCATTTTAATCATTTGCATTGAGAGACCAGGATTTATACTGGTTTGGATTTTGCTGCAGTTTTTTTCCATCTTTTTTTTTTTCTTTGATAAACTTTTATTCCAGTCCTTAGCTCAACTCCATTGACTCTCCGTGCGCGTTCATTTGTGTTATAAATGGATTATGCAGTCAATGATTTTGACCATGCCCTAACATGAAATATCTTGCGTTCAATGTAGATCATTCTTTTTAAGGTCTTCAATCTTTTATTTGTTATATTTGTGGATATTGTATTTTTGGTTTCTAAGGCTTACGCATGTTTTTCTTGCTAAGTTGTACTTGTTGCTAAGTGTTTATAATTTTTAATAGTTTATTTATTACTAAGTTATCATCTTTTTTATCGTATAGGAAGCCAGGGAGGTATGGTTAGTTAGTCACATTTAGCAATTTCTCTTCTACATTGAATCACATTTTGTACACTAGACATACAGAGGGTTACCAATAAAGCCATCACTTGCCATGGCATTTTGATGGCTTCGTTGGGCCTAGTCACCAACAATTTTGTGACAGCTCTTCGTCTTCAGTAAATAATGGAATCCTTCAATTAAACAGGGAGGACCTGTGGATTATCTTATGTAAGTGAAAAATAATAATAATAATAAGTCACTCTGAATGATGTTCCTAAATTCTTAGTGTCAACTCATTTTATATTTTAGGTCGTATTGGTATTTATTGGGTAAAAAAATCTTTGTCTAGTTCATTAATGGAATTTCATTAAAGCACAAAAAAGGCACTATTCTGGTACATGGGGAATATTCAAAGGAGTAGTCAACCAGAAAATGAGAAAGAAAGGGAAAAGTACAAGAAATCAACATCTGAAAAACGAATCATCTAAGACATCCATGATGCTAAGAGTGGAAAAGTTGGCTTGTAGTTGATGTCCGCTTGTAGAAGGCCTTGAGTAATATGAACTTGAGCTGTACCACCAGTATCTCCTTTACTTCAAAAATGTGCATATTCCTCTCCCCAAAGGCACCACATAAGTCATAGAGGAGCTACCTTCCAAATATCCCCACTATTGTTTGCCAAATTCCCCTTCCAAGAGGCTAACAAACTATTATCAAATTAGGCATAACCCAACTAACTTCGGATTGGCAGAATAGCAAAGTCCACAGCTCCTAAGTGATAGGACAGTTCATTTCAAGGGGGGGTTGTAATCATGCCTAAATGTGGCATGTATCTGGTTTTTTTTTATAGTATTTTGTAGAATTACCGACAAGGATATAGATTTTAAAAAGTCAAATAAATATTATGATCCCTATTTCAAATCAGATTGGGTGTGAGTTTGGGAAGTGCGTTTTGCGCGTTTCCCAGCTCATGTTTTTTTAGTGGGTCCCGTGCACTGTTCACGGGACCCACAAGTGCTTTTTTCAGCAAAAATAACTTTAAAACCGGGTCCCATGGTACTATTCACACATTTAAAAATTATTTTGCTACAGTGTTTTCAGTTTTCAGCAATAAGCGGTATCCAAACAAACCCTAGGATCAAAACCCTGTGCCTATTCTGATTCCTATCTGACTTGAATTTAATATTGACTGAACCAGTGTTTTCTGATCAGTGAGATGTCTTAGGTTCCACTGGGAAGTTGCCATCCTTTGTTATCTATGATAGCACTAAGTTAACAATTGTCTTGATGATATAGAAACATGGTATCTGGAATAGTGCCACTCATGGCTGTGGCATATATGTAACCTTGGATGGTGGCCTGGTGTTAAATGGTTAGTGTTTGAAAATATTGTTTAGTACTCAAAATTTGTTTACTTATGTAGTACTTATATTATGAAAGACAAGTAGAGAGTTTCTTTTGATTATTTACCTGTTTAGCAATGTCAAACTTTTGGTTCATTATGTTCTATGCTTGGTAATCAATTTTTTCCATGAGATTATATGTTATAATATTTCTATCCTCTTTCTTTTATTTTTACTGGAATATATTTTAGTTACTGTACAGTGTACTCAAGGTTTACACTTCTACAGGAATATTTGAGCGTTTCCGTGGGATTCTTCATGAAGGTGAAATAGACAAAAGGGTTCAATTTCTGATAGAAGGGCTATTTGCGATAAGAAAAGCCAAGTTTCAGGTTTTTTTTTTTTTTTTCCTCCCTTCTTTTTTAGAATTATGGTATGACATACTACTATTAGTGTCCAGGGGTTTGAGGGATATCCCAGTGGTTCCAGAACCTCTTGTGGTGTTTGGGCACTGGGTTTGAACCCCAATCAGCCCCCCTCCCTCCTATTTACCTAGCAAAAAAAAAAAAGAGACTATTAATGTCCAAGGAGCGTTAGAATAAAGATACGCTCTGTGATTTATTCGTTTGCAGGGGTACCCAGCTGTTCGTCCAGATCTGGACCTTGTAGAGCAGGAAGATCAGATAACCCATGAGATCTCTCTCCAAGAGGAAATAGATCCAGAGATTGCCCTTGGTATGGCATTATGCTGAGCTGTCTTCTGCTTCTTGATTGTTCTAGCTATGGTTCTGTATTGATTTATGTTTTTCTTTCTCCTTGTCAGATATATTCAAGCCAGATCCTAATTTCCTTGAGAATGAGAAGCGTTATGAAGAGTTGAAGAAAACCATTTTGGGTGATGAGTCTGAGGAGGAAGAAGGTTCAGATGCAGCTTCAGATGATGATGAGGATGATGATGAGGATGAGGATGATGATGAGGAAGAGGATGAGGAGCAGATGAAAATAAGGGATGAAACAGAGACAAATCTTGTAAATCTTCGGAGGACAATCTATCTAACAATTATGTCCAGTGTAGATTTTGAGGAGGCAGGTCATAAGCTCCTGAAAATTAAACTAGAGCCAGGTCAAGAGGTATGTGTTGCAAGCGTTTCCTGATGTTACTGCTGTAAGATCGAAGTCTCCTTATTTAGTATTTCCTTGTTTAAGATGAAGTCGGGAAAGATAGATAAATAATGAATATTTGTTCACAATTCTCTGAGTCTCTGCAAGTTATTGGTACTTGGCTAGGAATCATTATTAGGTAGAGGAACTAGAGCTGGGTTCTGAGTCTCCTGTCCAGCATAAAGACACCCTTTACTCCCCTTTGCTATCAAGCGAATCAATGAACAATGAACGAATAAACAAGATGGTTAGATTCACTATACATACTCTTAACATTTCAGATTGCTAAGATGTTATTACATGACAGTATAAAATAATTTTTTTCTTTATTCTTAGCTTTTGTTTTTTTAACCCCCATCCCTTAAATGATTAGAATTTATTAGTGGTTTCATGTTCTAAGTTGCCTTGGTGCTTAGATTATTTCCCTTGGGTACTTCAGTCACTATTAGGGGTGTAGAGAGGCAAGCCACAGAGACCCCAAGCTTAGCTTCTTGCTGCTTAGGCTAATTGAGACTTGAGAAGGAGTTGAGTTTGGCTAGAAGAATTCAATAACTCCTAAAATTGAATGCTTAAAATAATAAAAGAAAAAATCTTACAATAATACAACTGAAAGCTTAATAATAATAGTATATTAGCATAATTTATTTTAAAGAAAAAATCTTGAATCACATTCTGTATTACTTGAAGACTTATAGTTGTCTTTGTGGCTTATGCAGATGGAGTTGAACATTATGCTCTTGGAATGCTGTAGTCAGGAGAGAACTTACCTCCGGTATTATGGTCTTTTGGGGCAGCGATTCTGCATGATCAACAAGGTTTATCAGGAAAATTTTGACAAATGCTTTGTCCAACAATATTCCATGATTCACCGGCTTGAAACAAATAAGTTGCGTAATGTGGCAAAGTTTTTTGCTCATTTACTCGGCACAGATGCTTTGCCTTGGCATGTTTTAGCCTATATTCGCCTAACAGAGGAGGACACCACTTCTTCATCTCGTATATTTATTAAGATTCTATTCCAGGTATAGAAGTGACATCAATTTTTTTCCCTCTAGTTTTGGTTTCTCCCTAGCATTTCTTCTGGAAGCTGTTGTACTCACTGTTGTGTTGTTTCTGTTGCAGGAATTGTCAGAGCATCTGGGCATCCGTCTGCTGAATGAGCGTCTTAACGATCCCACAATGCAGGATTCCTTTGAATCTATCTTCCCAAGGGATAATCCCAAGAACACACGGTTTTCAATTAATTTCTTCACATCCATTGGACTTGGTGGCATCACTGAAAACCTACGTGAGTACTTGAAGAATATGCCACGCCTTATTATGCAACAAGAACAAGCAGCATCAGAATCCGAATCAGACGACGAATCTGATAGTTCTGGTAGTTCGGTTACGGGGTCAGCTAGTTCAGAATCGGATCCATCAAGTTCAGATGAGAGTGAAAGGGATGACAGACACAGGAAGCGGAGGAGGAGAGACTAAGGGAATGTTATGGTGCGCAATAGATATTAGGGTTTGACGTTTGCCATTTGTAATGTTTCGAATCAATGTTTTCACATTCTGTAAAATTTTGCATCAATATGAATTTAGCATATACTAATTTTGTTTTTTCCTCTCTCAAGTGGGGGGAAGGGGCTTAATTTCAGGAACAATGCAACTCTAGAGGCTTATCATTCTACTACTGTTAGTTTTTGTGTATCTTCTTCGAGGTAGTTTATTTTATCCACTTCTCTGGGAGTTTGTATTACTTTTGAGCTTAAATGCGTCAAACATTTTTAATGGTCAATTTACAATACAGTTTGAGAAAATGAAATACGTGCATTTTGCATTTGCCTTCGACTTCAGGACTTTAATGTTGAGTTAATGCCGTAAGAAATACCTCATGAGCAATCCGGTCAGATTGCCTGTAAGGTGTTTTTTCGGTAAGTAGTGTGACGATGTGAGTCAGTCCCTTGTAAGATCTGCAGCAAAAACAAAAAGGAAAAGGATAAAAGTGTTGTAGGAGGGATTGAACATTTTTTAGTTGCTTATAATTTTTTTTGATATTTGTCACTGTGAGGAGGCGACTTTTTCTTCTGCCTAGGTAAGGGTGCTAGCTAATTTCTCTTTCCGTAGTGCCATTTGGGCCTATACTACCAGAAGCGAGGAACGAACCCGAGCCCCAGATTGTCCAGGGCTTTTTTTTTAATTGTTATTTAATAGTGACAGAAAATGGGCCAGCAGGTGTGGGCATTTCCTGCCCACCACTTTAACTTATGTGTGTTATGGTGTGCAGCCACATGGGTACCAATAGAACTTGACATTACTCGAATTTACAGGACTACAACGACATGTATGGTAGACGGTAGTAATAGACGTTGTAATGTAATAGTTATTTCTATGATTTAATAATTCTTTAGCTTAGTTATGTTTTTATTATAAGAAATAATTATTCTTTATAAATAATTATTCTTCAAAACGAGGAATAACTAATCCTCTTTAAAAAGTTGTATTAGTTATTCCTTAGTAAATGCAATAATTTCAAAACTTAATATATTTCCAAACAAACAAACTTTTCATGTAAATGTAACAATTATAAAAATAAAAAATCATAAAAAACAACACATATCTCTCTTAAATTTAAAAATAACAGTTTTTAAGGAGGTATAATTGTATGAGTAAGAAATTTCCTTAAATAAATGTTATGTTTCATTTTAATGCTATAACTCACAACCAAACTATTGAATATGTTTAGTTATTACATTACAAATCCTGTCATAATCCCCATTCAATGTGCCAAACGTACCCTTAGACTTGTAGGTGGGTTGGTTAACGGATTACCTTGCTTTTTATTATTAGGTCATCTCTCCATATGGTTACTTTATTAGATAGTTTAATAAACAATGATTTTAGTCTAACATATTGCTTTTGTTTTGTAATCATAACATGGTTAGTGTCAAAATTAAAAATTGTAGTGTTTTTCGTGGAAATAACTCAAAATATATTTAATTAATTAATGGATTGAGTATATTTTATATTCACTAGTGTATAATCTGTGCATATGCACAATACAATTAAAAATAACACAATAACACATATATAGATTCAAATTAAACCTTGTTTAAGTCATAAATATATACATGAGTTTTATTCTTTCTTTCTTTTTAATTTTTTAAATTTATTTTATTTTTTGGATATACACATGAGTTTGCTCTTTTTCATGGTTTATTTATATTAGATTCTTTGTCTTTTGCACAACATTAACTCACCTAGAAATTTTTATAAAAAAAAGTGGCACAAAATTAGACAACAATAAGAATCTAATTTGAAATCTAATTGGTTTTTCTCTCAGCTTTACCTATTAATATATATAGAGATAAGTAGTTTGGTTATGATTTTGTGACTAAAAAAGGTTACTGCACATTTGGGTCAAATATCTTTACTTCAAATTTAGTTTCTTCATGTCCAAAAAATGTAAACTGTAATTATCTACTTGCAATTTTTAATACCCATGCACTTCTAACACTACTGAACTCTGAAGTTAAGATAAAACTTTTTGGCCCTGTTTGTTTCTTCACTCACAATTTGTCTTACATGACAACTAAACAATAATGAAAAGACAAATATGAAAGGGATGGTGATGAGTGTGGGAGAGTCTCTTGCCCTGTGAACTAATGTCAAGCACATAACCTACCACTTCAACCTTTGCACTCTTCCTATAGTAATGCTAAAGCAATATCACTCCCCAACTATTCATCCTTCCTAGCTAGCTATCTCGATGTTAACGTGATACCTACACACATTTGTTTGCACTACACATCATGTTTCAAACTCCATAACCCTTTCAATCAATGATTCAATGTTCTTGTACTTAGCGAAAAAAAAACACCAATATTCTTTGTCAGAAGGCTTGGAAGGACTACTCCTAGAATTTGTTTCAATATGTCTACTTGTCTTAGAAGAGAACTTTTCCATTTTGTATCTATTTGCCCCCACTTGGTAACTTAATTCCCACTTGTACGTAAGGTCTTGTTGCTTAATTAATTATAAACGGGTGTGAGAACCAATTTTACTAAATTTGCAATATTCTTGTCCACAAGCAAGCAAATAATTAAGCACATATACTCTTTTTAGGCCTAGTATATATCTAGATAAGGTTGCATACGTATGCATGATAGAAACCCTTTGCTTCAAGATAATATGAATGTCTAATTGAAGTCATTTGCAACCGTTGAAGTTGTATTTCACAACTAGTAATAATAATTAGCTCCATCATAAAATATCTATCATCGAACAAAAAAAACCTGGAATCAAATTTTATTTATACAAAAAATGAATTTATTGATGTTTTTGTTTGGGCAATTATCTTATCAAACTGTATCATGGAGTGCCCCTCTCATAACATCTGAATCTCATAGATGAGTGAAGCGCACCAAATATGAGAGAGGTGCGGATCCATGAGACGGTCTCATGATATACTTTCTTTCTAGCTTGAATTGCTTGATGGTAATAAAATATAAAATTATCATGAAATAAGGCTATAACTTCAAATTAAATTGTATTTTAAAAAAGAAAAAAACCAATCACTCTTATTTATTAAGGGCATTAGAATGTGTATCTTGAATGAAAAACCAATGCTCAAAAACTTTCATTATATGATAAAGAGACAATTGTATAGCATAATTGTAAAGGCACATCATTGTAAGGCAATCCAACTATCTAAAAAGAGTCATGAAAATTGAATCTTTATCTTCCATTTTGTTCGAAGGCATATCGTCTATCAATCGAGATTGGGTCATCATTAATAATGAGTGGCTTTAACAGTCGACCAAATTTCATTTTCACATACCTATAAAAAGACCCTAAAATAAAATAAATTCTGAAAAATATGTATTTGTTTCAAATATTAAAATCATGACAATGCTCCATTTCAATAATGACCAACTTAGCTTGAACCGGAATAGAGTAATTGGGTTTTTCTTGTTTTATTTACTCACTTTATTTAAATTCTTTTACTTGGTGCAAGTGAGATTTCCCTAAACATACTAGCAGAAGGAAAGTATTTAAACATGAGCAGTGTTTGTTGCAAACATTGTGTGTTTACATGTTCTAAAAACAATTGAATTTTAATCTTGAGATTGAGATTTCCATTAACATATGAGTAGAAGGAAAGTATTCGAACATGGGAAGTGTTTGTTGCACACATTGTGTGTGCGTTTGCACACTCCCAAAACAATTGAATTTCAAACTTGAAAATGCGACTTCAATGTGTAAATGCACACCCGTGCTCTATTTTCCCTTCAGGGCGAACATTTTAAAGCAGCCCCGTGATATGTGTGTATGTTTGTTATGTTTATACACACACTTCGATTGAGACAGGCAAGAGGAGTATTTTTGTTTTTATACTTGTATATTAGATTAGATCATTTTAGGGAACATTTATGCGCATGAATTTCGTCCTCTTCAAAGGTTGGGACTTAGGACTTGGAAATGCATTACTAATTGATAGGATTTGTTAGTTATTTAGGCTGTATCATTGTTTTTCTTTATGTAAACGGCACTAGTAACCATGTTTACGTGCTAGTCTAAAATAATAACACTAGAGGATAAAAAATTATACTCAACCACCCTATTTCTCATGAGCTAGAGGTGCCTATAAAGCTCAAAAGGTTCTTTAACTTAATAAAAAGTTCAAAAAGGGCATTGAAGATGAGGGAAAATTAAATTATTAACATTCCTTTGGTTCCTTTTTTTTTTTTTTTTGACTGTCTTCGGTTCCTTAAAATAGTTGGAAAAAGGAAGAAAAAGAAAATCATGAAAAAGTTTTCACTTTTTCTCATTCTTCCCATGAATTAACAAAGCTGTTCTTGCACCGCCACCTATTTAATGAGGTATATACTATAGTGAACTTTAAAGGAATTAGCATTACTCTTTTTGATAGGGCCAAATCATATTCCTCTACATTAAGGGTATGTTTGGTTGGGATGAAAATAGGAAAAATAGAAAATAGGAAGAGAAAAATAAGATGAAAAATGGTATTTTTCACCATTTGGTTCAAGAGAGAAAACAAGAGAGATAGAAAATGGGGAGGAAAATAATCCCTCCAGACCCACATTTTTTTCTCCTTCCAATTTGGGAGGAAAAGATGCTAAATGATATAATTTACACAAATACTCTCATTTTATTGCACACACCTACCCCTACGCCCATGTGAATAAAGTTTTTTTTTTTTTTTTTGAAAATATCTTCCCACGTATGATCATGTGGATAAAGTCTATATAATCAATTTTTGTTGCCCATAAATTTAAAATTATATATAATAATAAAGAAAAGTAATATAAATATATATGTATTTGTGTTAATTTTTATATTATTTAATAAGTGTAAATATATCTATTTTTTATATATTATATAATAAGGACATAATAGTTAATTTGCATAAACTACATTTTCCATCTCTCCTTTTTCTCTCTAACCAAACAAAAAAGTTTTCCACGGTCTTACTTTTCCACCCTTCAACCAAACACACATGAGGGAAAACCAAATTTTTTCTATTCTCTCACTAATTTCTATGTTCTACTTTTTCACTTCTCTAATCAAACGGACTCTAAATTCTAAAGAGAAGTTAATTTGATATTTAATGGACCACCGTCTTTTCAATATCATTATCACCAATATATGCCACCACTTTCTGGTCATTACTGATACACAACCCCAACCTTAATTTCAAGTTACATGCTATTTTCCCAACCAAACGTAAAGAACTCAAGCATTATCTATATACAGATTTTCTTTCTGCGATCTTTGGATATTTTCTGGGTTTAGTATTTAGTGTCCGTTTGACAAAGATTATTTTTGCCAACTTATTTTACTATTCAATTTTTTTTTTCTACTATTCATAAGTTTCACTGTACTATTTACCTCCCACAATACTATTTACCTTACAACAAAAAAGTTTTACTTTCATTAAAATTTGCGCATCCTAAACCGACCTTAATACTCCTTTTCATGATCTAGTCGGCTGTAGAGTTGGAAATATGGTCCGGCACAAAGTGACACAGCCTTTTGAATAAGGCAAGTAGTGACAAAATAATGTGCAGGTTTTTCTAACTAGATACATTGCTCTTGTTGTTGATTGACAGCAAAATGTCATACTACCTTATTCTCAATCCATGACCTCTTGTGATGGAACAATAGAGTTGATATTTTCTTTCTTTGGTAATGGCCTGTAAACAGAGGTATAATGTTGTAGACACCTTCTAGAGTGTGCCTATTCAGTGAACAATTGCAGAACGAATTGCATGCATCACAAAGAACTGTCATCTCAGCTAGGTGGTGGAAATTAATGAAAGTATTCACTCTTGTCATTTAGTTAAAATATAAGTAAAAAAAAAAGATAAAATTAAATTATTAATCAAATCAATATTTAGAAGCTAAATTAGTGTCTACGTCAATAACTATAAATAAGATAGATAATAATGTAAAACAAATAGGTGTACTGATAATAATAATGTAAAACAAATAGGTGTACTGTAAATAAGAGAGATAATAATGTAAAAAAATATAGGTGTACTATAAATAAGATAGATAACAACGTAAAAAAAAAAAATAGGTGTACTATAAATAAGATAGGTAATAATGTAAAACAAATAGGTGTACTATAAATGAGATAAATAATAATGTAAAACAAATAGGTGTATAGTTGTCGACTTAGAGATCTCAAATAAGAGACTAGAAGGAGGTTTTAAATAGTTTGGTTGATAAAATAGAAAATAGGGTACATTCCACTAATATATCCTAAGGTTTGGGGTGGGTTTTGTTGCCGGTAGTGGTCACTAGGTTTTGTAATCAGAGGTGGTTGTTGGGTTTAGTGGCTGGTGATAGTGGTGGTGGGTCCCAATATGGAATGGATTTGCAGTAGAGGTGGTTTTGGGTTTTGATGTGGTGGTGGGTTTTCTATGTGTTGGGGGATTTGGATATTGTTGCCAAGGTTTTGGTATGAGTAGTAAAATTGTGTTCTGCCTGTTGTTGTAGTTAATCTAAGTGGTTGTGGTTAATCTGAGGAGAGAGAGAGTGAGGGAGGAGTGAAGAGAGAAGAGTAACAGAGAGGAATAGAGAGAAGAGAGAGAAACTAACGGAGGTTAACATTGTTTAGTGGTGTTTAGGGACTAAATAGTCTTTACGGACCAAATTGGTCAAATTTGGAATGGCTTGGATCAAGTTGGTATTAACTCAAACCTTAAGGTATATTAGTGGAATTTACCTTATAAAATATCACATTTGATGGAATGAAGAGTTGAGGTGATAACAAAGCCCCTTGATTATTTTATAGAACAGAAGATATAAAAAAGTTTTTCAACAAGAATTTGTGTGTGTGCGCGCGCACGTGTCTAAGCGTGGATCCTTTTAAATAAATTTTTTTTTTCAGCTCAATAAATCTATGGAGACATTTTTTGTGATTTTTTTTTTTTCTATTGACTGGTGCGTAATAAAACTGGTGCAAGTGTGGACTTCAATGAATGTGAAAAAAAATTGGAAAAAAAAAAATTGTTATCTTAGCATTATTCATTAGGACAAAAATACCAAAATTGAAAGAAACTTGTGGTTGGGTGTTCCATATGCTTCTAATAGAATAGAACTCTTCAAGACTACCAATCAATTCTAACAAAGAAAGCAGTATACACCTACCACCGTATTTTGATATCTTGTGCTCAGCATACAGGAAGATATTATTTTTAAGTTTTATCCAAAAGAAGAATCAGTTATTGAGCAACTTTAAAATATCTTATTTAGAGGAAAATATAACTAAATATGAAGATTCAAACTTCAAAGAGGTAACTATTTTTTATATTACTGTATAACTATTTTTTTTTTTCTTGGCTTACAATAAGGGATAGATGAACTCGAGGTAACAAAGCTTGGTATAAAAAAAAATTATCATGCAATTAAATCATATCATTTTTCTTTAATCTTTATAATCTCCTACTATATATCCCTTGAAATATTCACCAAGACAAATGGCAACCATGCTTGTGCACACAGTAAAGAGGACCCATCATTTCTATTCTATCTAATACTCTCCTATAATTTATATTCCTGTAAATTAATTCCACCATGGAAAGCCACATATATAGTTTAGTAAGAGATAAAACAAAAACTTTGTTTCCAAAGAGATGATAACAAATGCTTAATATTAAGAATAAAACAAAGGTTGGAGTTGTTGTTTTTTTTTCTGATTAAAACAAACTTCTATGCGAATTTTTTTTGGTATAAGCATCCCATCCCAATACAATATCTGAAAAATCGAAGACAGAAAATGTTAATCAATATATAATATAATATCTAGTTCGGCCACTTCTTAATTAAGTTATTTTTGCTTCCACCACAGTGCTTTCTATATTTTAATGACAATTATTTTGTGCACCGAAGGATTTGGCTCTTTGCATCATCACATTTTATTATTATATTTATATAGACTTCAGTATATTATAAATTTAAAAATTGGGTTTATTGGCATTGCACTTCCAATTGCAAATTTAATGGAAAATCCCTATGTTATAGCCACCATAGACATTTTATATTACGAAATCAAAGTATAATAATGTGGAAGATAGGTTAGATTCATGTTAATGGGGGCAAAAGAAAGGTCTTCCAATGAGTATCAATCTACTATCACTTGTGAGTTATGAATTTCCTTACTGTGAATAATTTTTTTTTTTTTTTTTGGCCAAGGTAGAAACAAAAATCCCCATCATGATGCCACTGTTATAAAATAGTCACTTTGAAGACAACCAACAAATTTTATATCTCAATTTTTTAAAATTTTTTTGGGGCAGGTTAAAACCAACCGAGTCAATCTTGTTAATTATGATATGATTTGTTGTGAGATAATTGATTGGGATTGATAGCAAAATACCTAGCAAATGTATATTGGTGTAGTCTCTCCTCTCCTCTCCTTAGAATAAAAAATTAACTTGTTAAAAACAATGTCATCATAACTAATTTGGAAAAGAAAAATCAGGGAAAAAAATTATACCGCGTAATCATCACCATTATTGTCCTTTTGAACATATAACTCTATTGATTTTGTTTTGAGAAAAAAATGACAGAATAACTTAATTGAATTTAATTTGTTTTTTTTAAGAAATATAATTATCTTTAAAATAGGTAAAATTTTCAAAGTTTTTATCTCACAACAAACTAAGATGTCTAGCTCACTATAGTATGTGTAAAAATAAAACGAAAAAAAGAAAGAAATAAGAGATTATGCCTACTCATCATAAGTCAAAATAAGGTGTTCTAAAAATATCTTTGATATTTTGGGGTGTTATTAGGCTTTCTTAAATTCCATGGGGAGAGGAGATCAGATTTTAAAAAATAACTTACAGCGTGTATATCTAAAAGGACTTAACTTTTAGATACACAGTACAAGTTTTAAACTTTTTAAATTCACTCATTTTTCAATGCAAGATTAACCTATTATATTTTCTTTTGAGAATTGTTAAGTATTTTTAACACACACAAGAATAAAATAGAAAATTAAAAAAAAAAATTTACAGTAGTACATATATTTTGTAACTTAATTCTACACTTCTTACATTTCTTAGTATTTTTAAAAAAGCTGTTAACATTCAAATTTACTGGCTCTCTAATAATTAAAAGAAAATAGTAATTTAGTATTTTTCCCAAAAAAAAAAAAAAAAGAGGACAAAAAAATCCAACGGCTCGATTTTTCAGCAAAGCAGGTAGATTTTGACAGCGATTTCTTCAAATTCTCACCCCCCAGAAAGTAGAAAATCCCGAACTCGCGCGCGCTCTCTCTCTCTCTCTCTCTCTCTCTCTCTTACAGTCAAAGCCACACAACCGCAAAAAATGACAACATATCCGTGAATCTTAGCTGTCTCTGTTCCTTCTTTGTACACACAAAAAAGAAAACTCGTTCTGGTAACTTTTTGTAATTGTCTTGAATTATTGGTGGTAGATAGTTTTGTGTATTGCTTCAGTTAATATATTCACTTTTTTTACTTGACAAGAAACCAATTCTTAGCTTGCACGAGATGGGTATTTTTGTGGGTATAGTTTGATCGAAGTCTTTGGACTTTTACCTTGATTGATGACTAGTTGGTCACTTTGTGGGTGTGTACGTATAATACCTGGATTCACATGGGCTTGTGCTTTTTTTTCTTCACTATTTAAGATTTGCCTGTGATTCCTTTTCTATGGAGTGAATTAGATTTTGACGTGTGTTTTGGACTGTGGTGCTTCACAGGAATTTTTTTTTTTGTGTTCTGGGTTATTGATAAAAATGACAGCTTTCATTCTGTTTAGTTGGATTTGAAGTAAAAGCGTGTTGTTTTTCTTACAGGGTTCATTGAATTGAGAGGTTTTCTATTCTGGGTTTTGGTCCAAAGTGAATGCTTTAATTCTCTTTAGTTGGTTTTGAACTCATACTGTCTGGTTTTGTCTGTTTTGATCTTTGTTAATGTTGAATTCATCCAAATTTAAGGTTTTTGCTTTCTGGGTATTCGGTAAAATGTATGATTGACTTCTCGTTAGTTATATTTGAACTCGAATTGTTTATTTGGTCATTTCTGGACTAAAATTTGAGGTATTTTTAGTCTGAGTTTAAAAAGATGAAGGGGTTTCTGTTCTTTGAAATGTTAGTTGTGCTTTTAGTCTCTTTGCTATGTGGTTGTGCAATGAGTAAGGAGTGTACAAACGTTCCTACTCAACTGTCATCTCATAGTCTTCGATATGAGCTCCTTTCATCCAATAATGAAACATGGAAGGAAGAGATGTTTTCACACTACCATTTGATACCAACCGATGATTCTGCGTGGTCTAATTTGCTACCAAGAAAGGTTTTGAGGGAAGAAGATGAATACAGTTGGGCAATGATGTATCGGAAAATGAAAAATCAAGGTGGCTTTAAGTTTTCTGGAGATTTTCTTAAGGAAGTTTCGTTGCATGATGTGAGATTGGACTCAAATTCAATGCATGGAAGAGCACAGCAAACAAATTTGGAATACCTATTGCTGTTGGATGAGGATAGCTTGGTTTGGAGCTTTAGGAAGACAGCTGGATTGCCAACACCTGGCAATGCATATGGGGGCTGGGAGAAACCAGATTGTGAGCTTCGGGGCCATTTTGTAGGTTAGTTTATATTATTAATCTTGTCAATCATGACTTCTGTACTTCCTGTTCTGTTTATTTAATCATATTGTATTCTTGTTTTCTATGCAAAGCCATTGAGTCTTTCTTAGATTCTCTTTCTTTCCTGCATGAATAAAATAATTAGATGACCATAAATGCAAGGAAGTTCAAGAAAGAAACCAAAAAAAAGTCTAAAAAGTGCAATGACTGAACATCACTTTACTCAGGTCACTCTGTTTAGTTTCCTTTTTTTCCTCTTTCTGATACAATATCACATATGAGTTCATTTCATTCGACAGTTTAGACAATATTGTCTTTTATATTCTTAGTTCCTCTATATCCCTGTTCATGAGCATCAGTCTTCTAAACTGCTTTCAACCAAGTGGAATGATGTTTAATTCAATTTTAGGCTTGAAATTTAGTCACTATGGTTATACTGATTAGCAGGTTCTGTTTTCTTGAAGGACATTACTTGAGTGCATCAGCACTAATGTGGGCTAGCACTCACAATGATGCTCTCAAACAGAAAATGTCAGCAGTAGTATCCGCTTTATCTGAATGTCAGGAGAAAATGGGTACAGGATACCTTTCTGCTTTCCCGTCTGAGCAATTTGATCGTTTTGAAGCTATAAAACCTGTTTGGGCTCCATATTACACTATCCACAAGGTAGATCCTACTTCAATTGTTCTACAAGATGGATTTGATTTATTTGGCCACAACAAGCTATGCAATTAGCTTTGAACTTCTATACTTTGACAGATCTTAGCTGGCCTACTTGATCAACATACATTTGCTGGTAATCCTCAAGCTTTAAAAATGGTGACATGGATGGTCGATTATTTTTACAACCGTGTTCAGAATGTGATATCAAAGCACAGTTTAGAAAGGCACTATCTGTCACTTAATGAAGAAACTGGTGGCATGAATGATGTCCTTTACAAGTTATACGCCATAACGGTATGTGAACTTATCTAAATGGTTCTGTAGCTCCTCACCTTGATACTTCAATTTACTCTAGTGATACTAATCGTTTCCTGAACTGGGTTGACATATATATCTGCAGAAGTGACCAGATTGGTAAGCAATTGAAACTTATATTAACTGTGCTATTCCAGAAGTCTTGTTCAATCATAAGTACCTTATGCCTTTATTCAGTAGTAATTAAAAAATCTATGAAACCATATGAATTTGCAATTGTTATTGCAATTGTTATAGAATCTGAGCCTTTGTTTTATTTTATTTTATTACAAACAATCCTGAGCCTTTGGATATTTAGCATCATTACATGAGAAGCAGGCCTTATATGCTTTGAATGGTGGTAAGTGGTAACATGTTTTAGTCGATTATGTTTTCTAAAGTTGTTGGCACAATGTTGTTACTGTAGGTCTGCAAGGTACTTGTATCATTGTGAACTTTGGGTTTTGATGTAAGCCTTTCATATTACTATGTGCAGGGAGATCCAAAGCATTTGGTGTTGGCTCACCTTTTTGACAAACCATGCTTTCTAGGAATACTTGCAGTAGAGGTAAGCATTATTTTCTGTTCACTGACTCTAGGTTGATTTTTTGGATTTTCAAAGATTTCTCTCTCTCTCTCTCTCTCTCTCTCTCTCTCTCTCTGTGGTAAACATTAGACAGACAAGTAATCACTTTTCCTTTGTAGGAAACAAAGTAGTGTTCCCTACCTTTCAAACTGTTGCTTTTGTACTGAAAGGACTGAAAGTCTGAAACACTATCTGAACTTTGAATTTGTCATTAGTGGAGTTGTTCTTACTACGTTTTGGCATATAATATTTCCGATCAGGAAGCCGAGACTTTGTTACCTTGGCGAAAGCTATCTCTGATACAAATAGCATGTACATAATGCATGAATAGTTAGATATAGGATTTAGATTGAGAGTAGTAATCAGTGACCTTGTGGTCTAATGGCACTACTGTTGCTTGCCTTGTGGTTTGTTAGTACTCTATTTTAACGTAAAACCATTCAACTTTTCTATTAACTCTTAATTATTACAGGCAAAAGCCTATTCTTGTCAATAGCTTATTAATGGTTATAAAAAAGGAACAAGAAAAAAAAAGTAGATTCAATTTTATGTATGCTCCAAATATCCAATTAATAGGATCAAGGGTGTCACTGAAATTGGAGGGTTTTCTGCCTGAGCTTTCCTTGGTTCCACTTCCACCTTATTTCATAGCAATATAGAGTCAACCAACCCTGGCCTGTGCAGCTGAACAACAGCAATCAGAAATATTTTGTGATTTCTTGCCTACTGTTGGTTTTCCTTCTGGACATCAGTAGCACATATGGTGCTCAATTTTGTGTCTTTATACCTATTTGGTAATGTAAAAAGTACTTTTAATATCTGATAAGAAATGCCAAAGGATGGTAAATTTACCGATGAATTACTGAATACATTCTTCTTTTCTCAGAATATGGTATTGATTTTACAGTAACTTTACATATACAGTTTTCAGGGTTTTTCTTTTTCTTGAATTAATTCATATTCAAGTTTCCATGTTTTCAATTCTGATTTTCATACTTACAATTGTTTCACAATTTTTTTTTTCTTTTTTCTTTTAGGCTGATGACATATCTGGTTTTCATGCCAATACACACATCCCAATTGTTATAGGATCTCAAAAGCGGTATGAAATCACTGGTGATCCACTTTATAAGGTAACTTCTTTAATAAATTATAAATCATTGGAAGAGTAATACTCAGTAAAGCCTGGCTTCATTTATGCTTAATCATGATATGCTTTTCACCTTCCCTATTCAGTTGCACCTCTGTTGTTGGAAGATTTTCATCTTTTAATTGCTATGTAGGGTTAGTTTTTGTTTATCTGAATGTTTATATGATACAAATGTGTCATGAAATACTCTCCAAATATTTGTAATGCTTGTTCAAAAATATGGTTTTCCAGGCAATAGGGACGTACTTTATGGAAATTGTTAACTCTTCTCACAGCTATGCAACAGGAGGCACATCAGTTAGTGAGTTCTGGTAATAATAGTAATTCACATATCAATTCTTTCCCTTTACCTGAGTATCTCTGTGTGCTACACTGAGTAAATACAAACAGTTGAAACCTTGTGTCCATTTGTTCACATGATATTTGCTAGTTTTTTTTTTTTTTGTTAAATCAGTCATTCTTCCAAAAGCTTAAACTATTAGGAGATGATGGATAATTATTTAACCACATAATTCTAACACTCCCCCTCACATGTGGGCACAAACTTCTTTTTAATAGGTGAGACCCAACATGTGGGATTTTTAAGTGGGAGTTAGAGTGGAGGACATAGGAATCGAACCCAGGACTTTCTGCTTTAATACCATATTAAATTACTAATTCTCCCAAGAGCTTAAGCTATTAGGAGATGGTGAGTTTAATCATTTAATCACATAATTCTAATATTTTTCACTCTTTTCTGATTGTGTTTCACTTTGATCCCTTGCCCCTGGCAGGTCAGACCCAAAGCGATTGGCAAGCACTCTACAGACAGAGAATGAAGAATCATGCACAACTTATAACATGCTGAAGGTATGCTTTTTCCCCCCTCTAGGGTCTTGATGAAATTTTTCATTGGTTTTTCTGTTGAAAGTTGATTTGAGCAGCAGTGAATCTAAATAATTGCATCTCGTTTCACATTTGTGATTGCGTATGGCCCTCAATTTTGTGATATATATTACCATGGTAACTGGGAATATGCATGGATTACCATGTCTTACTGATTCTGTAGGTCTCGCGCCACCTGTTTACGTGGACCAAGGAAATGGCATACGCGGACTATTACGAGCGTGCCTTGACAAATGGTGTGCTAGGCATTCAAAAAGGAACAGAGCCTGGAGTGATGATTTACATGCTTCCACAAGGTCGTGGTGTTTCCAAGGCCAGTGGCTACCATGGATGGGGAACAAAAAATGATTCCTTTTGGTGTTGCTATGGTACAGGTGTGAATTGATTGTCAATTTTGAACTTATTGATTTAAGAATAGAAGTCCAAGGAGTTTTTCTTCAATTTGTGTCAATCTTAACTTCTTTCATCCGAGGTTTTGCTTTTTCATATGGTGAAAGTTCCCTGGTAACCATTGATGTTGTATCTCTTTAGCACTTTATCCATTTTGACAAGTGTTTTCTTCCTGCTGCTTCCGTAGGAATCGAATCATTCTCAAAGTTAGGAGATTCCATATATTTTGAAGAGGAAGGAGAAGTTCCTAGTCTTTACATCATACAGTATATATCAAGCTCACTTGATTGGAACTCTGGACGAATTTTGCTCAATCAGGAAGTTGATGCTGTTAGTTCATGGGATCCTTACCTCCGAGTGACATTGACACCTACTTTGAAGGAGGTACTGTTATGGTTATGATTTTCTTATAAGCCAAATAGAAGTTAGTTTGCTCTTTGATTCTTGTAATCAAGATGTCACTGCTGACTATATTTTCTTTGGACTTCACTTACTAAGACATGGAATACTCAAAATTGCTAATTACCAAGAATAAACATGAGTCCTTTTTATATCACACTATATCTGTGTTTTTTTTTTTTTTTTAATGTAAATGCCCTCCATAGGTAAGGCTCGATTTGGTGGGAGTAAAACCTAGATCTAAATACAGTTCTGGGAAACTTTATGCATACACACACAGACACCCAGCCACCTGTCCCAGCACTTATGCATCTGTGCCTTGGAGACAACCATTCAGCCTGACCAGTGACAATTGGTTTTGAGTATAGGATAAAGTATTACAAAGAGTCGCATGAAGTAGTCTTTTTTAAATAAATTTTTTCTTACTTATCAAAAAAAAAAAAAAAAAAAGACAAACAAACAAACAAAGAGTACTAAATGTAATCATCACTTATACTGTATCAAAAGTGAACTTTCAACCATCTGATCTAAGAGCTTAGGTAAGAGCGTGTAGACTGAAAAAAACAGAATGTTTCAAAGTACTAAGTAGGATAGCCAGGATCCTATGTGCTGCACACGGTACTTAGGTATAAATTATTGCGAAAAAATCTTTCTATTTGCTAAGGATAATCCAGCTACAAATGAGAGGATTCAAGCTGAAGATTTTTCCTTTTTATGCTCTGATATATATTAGATCGAGAGGAACAGAAATGGTCATATTTTACTATGTCTAGTCTTAACCTCTCTAACCCCAACTAGATGTAAGATGTTTTTTTTGGTTTTTTTTTTGGGGGGGGTGGGGGGAAGAGGGGCTCGATAGATGTGAGATTAAATCTTTCTTTTTGTTTTCTCTAGTCTTATCTCCAGTCAAAAGGAATCATTACATCCAAGGCTATAACTGGCTTTTATACTGGATCTGATATGCAGGGAGCAGCCCAATCATCTAATTTGAACTTGCGGATACCGAGTTGGACACATACAGATGGAGCGAAAGCATCACTAAATGACCAGAGTTTAAACCTACCAGCTCCAGGTGCAAATTTCTCCTCTATTAGCTCTTCTTCAAAAGAAGGAAACAACAAATTTCTACAGCTGTCCTTTTTTTTTTTTTTTTTTTTTTACTTATACATATTTTTTAACTATTCTTATTTTCAACTGTATCATGTATTTCATTTTATATTTTTTTTGTTTTCTCGAATGAAAAAGTGGTCAATGCAATTTAATCTTTCTGCCAAAAGGTCATTTGGCCCTACTCTCTGGCATGTTTGGAGCAAACTACAGAGTTTCTTTACTTAACAAAATTTAAAGTAATTTAAAAAATATATATATATATATAATTTCTTCACTTTTCATATCCCGATGCAGGAAACTTCCTATCAGTCACTAGAGATTGGAGGGTCGGCGACAAAATAACCCTTCAGCTGCCCATTAGTTTGAGAACAGAAGTTATTAAAGGTATTTTCAATGCACTTGACCAGTTTCTACATATACTGAACCTGAGCATACTTTCAATGATTAGCAAAAGAATTATTATGGATGATATATTACTGACAGTCTTTCCAATGAACTTCAGATGACCGGCCTGAGTTTGCCTCTCTTCAGGCAATACTTTATGGTCCCTATCTACTATCAGGTCATACCAGTGGTGACTGGGACATCAAAACTGGGTCAGCCAATTCTCTTTCTGACTGGATAACTCCAATCCCTGCTGCTTATAATACTTATCTGGTTTCCTTGTCCCAAGAGTCTGGGGACACAACTTTTGTCTTAACCAATTCAAACCAATCGATCACAATGGAAAAATTGCCTGCACCTGGCACCAATTCTGCTGTTCATGCCACTTTCAGACTCATCTTAAATTACTCATCCCCTACAGAAGTTTCAACAATGAAAGATGCTATTGGCAGAACAGTCATGCTAGAACCATTTGATTTTCCAGGGATGGTTGTAGCGCATCAAGGAAAAGATAAAAACCTTGCAATTGCAGACTCTTCTGGTAGTGGTGGATCTTCTGTTTTCCGGTTGGTTGCAGGATTGGATGGAAGGGCTGAAACGGTGTCCTTGGAGTCAGAAAGCAACAAGGATTGCTTTGTGTATAGTGGTGTGGATTATAATTCAGGTACAAGCACGAAGCTCAGTTGCAAATCGGAGTCATCAGATACTGATTTTGATGAGGCTGCTGCTAGCTTTGTGTTGAACAAGGGAATCAGTGAATATCATCCCATCAGCTTTATGGCTAAAGGGGCAAGGAGGAATTTTCTTCTGGCACCATTACTGAGCTTTCGAGATGAATCTTATACTATTTACTTCAACATTCAATCTTAATAATTTAGGGAGGGCAATGGAGGTTCATGATAAACCAATTATACAATAAACTTCTTCTGCCTGTTACATCAAATTCTTAATTACTTTGGGCTGCACAGATTGGCTAAGTTAATGTTGATTTAAGGCTCTTTGAGCCTGTCTTGGTGTAGGGAGTCTGATAAAAGTCTCTAGAAAGTAGTAATTGGGAAAAGGAGATTGTAAGATGCTAAGCTGGTGTTCTTGTGTAGTTTTACTTTCCATTCTTCATTTGTATATTCATCTCCTACATCAAGCACTTTTCATAAGTATCCATGTCATTAATGCATTCAATGTAATTGTTATCGAAAACAATATTACCTGCATTTTTTTTTATTATTCACGAGGATAATAAAATTTCTACAATGGAAATATATTCTGGTTGGAGTTGTTTTGAATGCTTTTGGTTTATGTTATATAGTACAATTTTTTTGCTTTCCTTGGAATAATTTTTCGCTATGATAAGCACCTCAATCTTAGTATGAAGATTAAAAATATGTGCACTTCTCAGTATGTGATATGGAGATACGTTGCACATGCTGGCCAGAACAGGACAGCAATAAAAGGGTTTAAGTATAACACCTTAGGTACACATCTTAAGTTGATAATCAGAGACAGATGGGTAACTGTTTTATACTTGTGCTACTTTTGAACATTTTTTACTTAAGCTTGACTGCAGTGCCAAATATCTCTGAAGTTTTATTTACTTAAGAACCACTTAATTGTATGGGCTTAATTACCCTTTCAATATATGCATGAGTGCGACTATAACTTATGTACTATTGCAATGGATAACTTGATCAAAGTTTGTCTCTGTTTCTATTGTAGCTACCCTTGCTCTGGTGGAACTACTGTAGTTCAACTTGCTTTCTTTTTACACATGCTATTATATGCAACTTCTAAAATTTGTAGGTGAGTCTGTATGCGAGATAAATAGCACTTTCATAAAATCTAATGAAAATATTTTTATTTCACATTCTAATTTGGTATTCCTCAATTTTCTACGAATGGTGACTATAACTAAAGAACTGTGTTACATCATCACATGGTTTAAGGAAAAAGGGATGTCAAGCATGAGCTAACTCATTTGCTTTTCTTCTGAGCCAACTGAAATTACAGCAAACAAAAGATCTCTAAGTTATGCAATATTGTTAAACAGAGTGATGCAAACTAGGACCATCAAGAGCTCCTTAGGTGAGTCTCTCAAAGTTCTCATCATAAGCAAATTGTAATGCCCACAAAAAGTATTAATTGATTGTGTTTTGGTGGCATATATTTCTCATCGTAAGTCATTGTGCCAATAGTTCATATGTAATATTTAAGTTAGTATTAATTAATTTTGTTTCGTGGCACATGCGTAATATTTAAGTTTGATGTTCGGAACTTTGAAACTGGCACAAGGGATGAGGTACATTGTTCAAGAGAAGGGAGTAAGCTTGCATGGAAGAGAATTGAGGATATATTAGGGAATGGAATCCTAATGTTAAAATTTCTGTTTAATTGATATTTTACATTTAGTTGTTAGGAATTTTTGAAATAGTAATCTTAATTTGCAATCAAAGTAGAAGAAAAAACAAAGAATTGTTTAAATTTTCTTATAAATTCTGTGAAAGTTACACTAGCAAAACATTCATAGACATCTTAAAAAATAAATCTGCTAAATTATGCTCTTTTAAGGTTCATTCCCATACTGTTCAATTTTATCTTAAATTTCATCTTGCAAAATTGGTACAATTAGAATCCAAATATGATTTCAATTAGAGTATAATTTTACACCACATGCCTCATTTAAGTTTTTAAATTTTTGTTCCAAGTGAATTCAAGAGGAGAAATCCAATATAAATGAACCATAAAAAAAAATACAATTATATATATCTAATCATATAATTTTAAATCAAGATATTTTTTTTTCTCCTTTTTGCCAAGTGACTATTATAATATAACACAAAAACCGAAATAACTACCTCACTCACTTAAATATTCTTAACTACACAGATTCCAATTTCCCACCTCCTTGGCATTACTCTTTTATATCTACATTACATGTCTTTTATACGGATGGGAAAGGGCATATTATTTTAGCTTATTAAATGATAGATTTGAAAAAAGCAAAACTCATACCACTTACTTTTTAGAAATTTTATAATGTTTTATTAGCTTACAATAACTTCAGCAGTACATTATTATAATGTTTTATTAGCTTACAATAACTTCAGCAGTACATTATTAGACATTTAGGTAGGTATGTAATAAGTATTTATTGTTAGCTTGGTCAAATGTCTTTTATCTCACTTATTCATCTGAGTCTATGACTTTATATACTACTATTCCTAGACATCTAACTTATACATCTATGAGTCTATGACTTTAGAGACTATTATTCCTCGACAAAATGCTGGACTCAACAAATGATATAAGATGTGTAAGGGCACAATTGCACCTGGTCCCAAGAACAGTTACGGGCTCAGGCCCAACGAGCCTTAAACAATGTGATTTGTAGAGTGTGGGCTTGAAACCCAGGTTAGAAGTGTTTGAGGATTAAATAGCAAGCCAAAGATTATAAACACTTAAAAACAACAAAGAATGCTATAAGTCAATCTGCTCGGACGTAAGCCGAGAACTGTTCTTATATAATTTATCTCTCTCTTTTTCTCTTTCCTTTAGGTTACAAAGAGGGGATCCCTTTTTCTGTCTTAGATTGCTCTTTAAATACTACTCTTTTGAATACTTTGTACACGTGTTGCTTTACCTCCCCTTTAGCCTAGATATTTCTTTTCTCAGTGCCTTTGAATAGTAACCAGAAGTTTCTCTTCCACTGTTCAGGTGTCACTTCCCCATAAATGCGGCCAGGGTGGTAGGTGCAGGGTCTTTAATGTGGAGGTGGCAGCCTTTATCTTTGACATTTCTTCAACACCAGTGCTTCTGGGGCATTCTAGGGTTTACCCCTTTTAACCATTGGCCTTAACCGTGTCATCCCCTAATCTTTATTACGAAATCCCGAGTTCTTCGGTGTCCATCCGAGGGTAAGTTCACCCTCGGCTGGATCCTCGGACCCTCGGCGTATGGGCCGACGCATAGTGCCAACAAATTCTAAACCCAGTAGCAGGTCGGCCTTCCTTAACACGGCCCAAAAGGCCCATATTCTCATCAGGATCTTTTTGCCCCCCACAATAGCCCCTCAAAACTCTAATTTTCAACATCCGAGGAGAAAAATAGTGTTTTGATCCGACAAGAACCTACTCCACACACTTTGTGAGTGATGGCACATGTGGAAATCGTTTCGCGTCCCAGAAGATGCCACTTTGCGGTTTTATTTTCGACAACGCGCGTATTTATTACTGTAAGTTACATTTTGTCTCCCACGTTCAACAGTGAGATGGGCATCCAACGGTCCTCGTTACTCCACGAAATTTTAGGCGGGACAAATATTATTTCGAGGCCGCCTTTTCGCACATCGTGACGCTTCGAGAACCTGCGCCTTCATTTAATTCATCAGGGATCAATCCCATCAAAACACCAACAATCATTCTTTACCAGCAGAAAACCGTGGAAACCTGTACCTTCAACTTTGTAAGTTCTTGCTCTCTCTGTTTTTAACCTTTTCTCCTCGGATACAGTCCTCGGCTGTTTTCGTAAACGTTCTCCCCTTTAGAGTTTAGCCTTTCGTTCTTTTCTAATGGGTAGGTTTAAGTGTCTAGTTGATACCGCTGCTGGGATGGAAGGCTTTAGGGCCAAATACCGCATTCCCAGCGATGTAGGACTAAAATATTGCCCGGCAGAAGCCGTGGCCGGTTCTAGGAAAGAGGGAGAGGTTATCATCCCAATGATAGCCTTCATAGAGGGTGGGATGACCCTCCCAATGAGACCTGTAACTAGGGAGTACCTTCGCAACCACAGGTTGTGTCCCGATCAGTGCCTCCCAAACGTTTTTAGAGTTTTGGGTAGTGTAGATGCTCTAAACGAGCAGATTGGTTTAAACCTCACATGGCACGATGTCGTGTTCCTATATGAGTCCCATAAACTTTCTAAGGTAGGTTATTATATTAAGTCTCGGTCCAGCACCGTTAGGCTAATCTCCTGTCTGCCCAAATCCAACAAAGGCATGAAGGACGACTACTTGATCGTGTCTGGGAACTGGCACGACGGCCTCCACTGCCCAGTTGAGTGGGGGGATCCAGGTGCGATGCCGTAGGATTAATCTCCCCACAACACAACTTCTTATAACACACACAGAAATGCATATTCTCTCTTACTTAAACTTGTTTAATATTTGTGTGAATCTGACCAGGTTTGTTTGTTTTGATGTCTTTTTTGCAGATAAGCAACACGTGCGTCCTCGTCTGAGTCACTGTAACGTCGCGGATCTAAACCGAGTACTTCGCTTCGAGGTGTTCGTCAGCGAGGACCTACAACTTAGAGCCGCCCATCTGATTTTAGGATACGATCCCATCTCCTCAGACTTCCAAGAAATAGAAAACGCCATAATCGCGGGAGACCGGAGACGAAGAAAAATAAACGTAGCCCGGCCGAACTTTTTAGACGACCGCGACCTCCCGGACGCTCCTAACACCGTTTTGTACAACCAACCTATAGCAGCAATTCCCCTTACTGTGCACTCACAAGCAACTGTCGTTCCAGAAGAGCAGGTGTCCTCTTCACACACACTCGACGACGAGATAGATCAATTCCGTCTCGAAGACACCGAGGGACTTCGCGAGAACCAGTTTGTGGTACTTTCGGACGAGGAGGAAGAAGCCACCGAGGCCTCTGGAATTGCAGGGTTTGTGATTGCCTTACCCGAGGACGGATCCGAAGAAGACATGGGTAGAATGCAGGGCCTCCTTTCCAACAGAGCTGCTAAGGTTGTAGAGAAGAAGACGGGGACATCCCAAGTTCCCCCAGCTTTACCACCTCCCCCTCCTCCAGCTGAGCCAAAACTTCCAGCCGAGGATCTCAAGAAAAAGAGGAGGGGGGATACCGAGGGGACACTTAATAAGGACCCCAAGAAACCACGACAACAACCCCCACCGGCCCAGCAGCAGAAGCTGGACAAAGGCAAGGGCAGGGCCCGCTCGGTTGAAATCGGGGAATTCAGAGACGAGGCTGAAGTGCGCCGAGCACCGACCACCTGGTCCCCCGATCTAAGACTGGACGGCGCACCCATTTCCTGCCAGTCCAGTATAAGGGCGGTTCAACAAGGCCATGCCCACCACTTGGCCGAGGTTTTGGAACGCCCTCTCCTGCTACCCAAGGACATGGAGACCTTGGAAAAAATGGGTCAGCCACAACTATTCCTCTCATTGAAAAGAGACTTAGCGCTGGTAAGTTTTTCCTTTTTTTTTTTTTTTAGGAAGATTCCACTTTTAACAATATTTATAAGTAAGTTTGTTTTTTACTATTCCTAACTCCATCATCCTTTGTTACAGGCTATCCAGGAGGTCTTTGTAGCCGAGAAGTTTATAGAAGACACTCGGAAGGTAGCCAGAATTGAGCTCGAAATCAGACTGGAAACTGAGAAGTCCTTGGGCACAGCCCTTGCTGAGAATGAGAAGCTGACCTCGGAGGTGGCGGATCTGAGGAGAGAGAAAAATGGGGTCGAATCAAACTTGAAGACCATGAAGACCCAGATAGAAGGACAGCGCAAGCTCCTTCGTGAAAGAGATGAAGAGCTCTCCCAAGCTCAAAGGGAATGCTCGGATCTGAAAAAGCAACTGGCGCTGATGAAAGAAGAAGCCAGCTCCTTCCAACTCTCTCTTCAAGCTGCCAAGCAGGCAAGTTTCGATGAAGGGGTAGCAACCACCGAGGAGCAACTGACAGAGGAGTTCGCGGCTTTATGCCGCGAATACTGTCAAAAAGTATGGGGGGAAGCTTTAAACGTAGCAGGAGTTCCCCAATCTTCGGATCTGAGGAAGTCCGAGAACGTTTGGCTTCCCCTAGAAATACAGGAGATTGAAGAGGCTCCTGCTGCCACTGCTACCCCTGAGACAACTCTTCCTGCTCTACCTCCGGTGGCCCCACAGCAAACTCCTGATCCTACAGAACCTTCTGGTTCCAACAAAGAGAAGGAAGGAGGAGGGGATGCAGAGAAGGACGTGAACCAGACAGTGGAACCTAACGTCTTTCCAGCGAAGACAGCAGATAAGGGAAAGCAAGTTTTGACACCCTTTGAGCTGGAGTTGAGGGAGACCGAGGGCACTAGTACCTCTCAGCAAGACCCCCCTACAAAAGCTTAGGGCCTATCTTTAGGACTTCTCTTTTTCCATGTTTGAATTATATATATGTAATGTATATTTGATTAATTAATGAAGAACAATTTCATTTTGCTTTTCACTTGGGTTGTATCTGTTTTACTTTACTTTCTTTTGTATTTGTTATAAAGACTGCCATTAGCACATAATAAAAATTTCGCAGAGTAAACAAATCTAACTCCAAGGATTGCACAAACATAACTTCCACATAATCATATGCACATTATTAAAGGTTTAACAAAAGGTGGTATGGTTGAAATGTTTAAACAGTGCCTTTGATAAAAAAAGAAGATCCTGTATAACGATTAAACCTTTGTTATGTATAGCATCCTTTCTAGTAGGATGTAAGGTCCGAGGGTCATTCCTTACACAAATTTGCTTGACATTTAAGGATATAAGACTTAAGATCCAAATTAATAAACAGCAACGCATTAACACCCAGGCATAATCAGAACTTAACTTTAATCAAAGTCGTTGTCCAAATATAAGTCTTAATAAATGACAAGACATCAATTTCCACAAGGTTTGTGATCCGAGGATGACACTTAACCAAGTTTCTGTTTGATTCTTAAAAATTGTAACTTCAAATGTTAATTTTCCCAAAGTAGGAGGTCCGAAGACCCGGCATAACTAAGGTTCTGTTTAACAAATGACAAGACATCAATTTCCACAAGGTTTGTGATCCGAGGATGACACTTAACCAAGTTTCTGTTTGATTCTTAAAAATTGTAACTTCAAATGTTAATTTTCCCAAAGTAGGAGGTCCGAAGACCCGGCATAACTAAGGTTCTGTTTAACAAATGACAAGACATCAATTTCCACAAGGTTTGTGATCCGAGGATGACACTTGACCAAGTTTCTGTTTGATTCCTAAAAATTGTAACTTTAAATGTTAATTTTCCCAAAGTAGGAGGTCCGAAGACCCGGCATAACTAAGGTTCTGTTTAACAAATGACAAGACATCAATTTCCACAAGGTTTGTGATCCGAGGATGACACTTAACCAAGTTTCTGTTTGATTCTTAAAAATAATAACTGCGAGCATCAGAGCTACCCATAACTTTGAAATATTAATTGACAAAAGCTCATTTCATTAATAATAATACCTTCTAAGATTACTTACATTCCATGGACGTGGTACAATTCGTTCGTCTAGGTCAGCTAGCCTATACGACCCTATGCATGCTATTGAAACAATGCGATAGGGGCCTTCCCAGTTAGGTCCCAGCTTACCCCAAGCTGGGTTCTTAGAAGTGCCTACAACTTTCCTTAATACAAGATCACCAAGCGCAAGTGGCCTTAGCTTCACGTGGGCGTCATAACCCCGTTTTAGCTTCTGTTGATAATAAGTCATCTGGACCATCGCTGCCTCGCGCCGTTCCTCAAGCAAATCTAGGCCTTTTTCCAGGAGTCCATTGTTATTCTCAGGACTAAAGGAGCTGGTCTTTAAGGTGGGAAAACCAGATTCCAGAGGTATTACCGCCTCGGCTCCATAAGTCATAGAGAATGGAGTTTCTCCAGTGGACCTACGCGGTGTGGTCCGATACGTCCACAGAACATGAGGGAGCTCTTCTACCCATCTACCTTTCGCATCATCCAACCTTTTCTTTAGCCCACTGACAATGACTTTGTTAACGGCCTCGGCCTGCCCGTTTCCTTGAGGATAAGCTGGGGTGGAATACCTATTTATAATACCCATGTCACCACAATACTTCCTAAAAGCCTTACTATCGAACTGAACACCATTGTCCGAGATGAGCGTGTGTGGTATACCGAATCTGTTAACGATGTTTTTCCAGACAAACTTCTTGGAGTCAATATCTCTTATATTTGCTAAGGGCTCGGCCTCAACCCATTTAGTGAAATAGTCTGTTCCCACAAGAAGCCATCTTTTATTGCCAGCAGCTCTCGGAAATGGCCCTACAATGTCCAAGCGCCATTGTGCGAAAGGCCAAGGGCTGGAGAGAGGGTTAAGAACCCCTCCAGGTTGGTGAATATTAGGAGCAAACCTCTGACACTGATCACATTTCCTGGCATAGTCTTGGGCCTCCCTTTGCATATTGGGCCACCAATAACCCTGAGTCAGAGCTCTGTGGGCCAAGGACCTTCCCCCAGTGTGGCTGCCACAAATCCCTTCATGCAATTCTTCTAGAAGCCCCTCCGTTAAATCAGGGTGTACACACAACAAGTACGGTCCTAAAAAGGATCGTTTGTACAATTTTTGATCCTCGGACAGCCAGAAACGTGGCGCCTTTCGGCGTATCTTATCTGCTTCGGATTTGTCCTCAAGAAGGACATCATCCCTAAGAAAAGATACAACCAGGTCGATCCAACTAGGTCCAGGCCTTATTAGATGGATACGAGGCGCGTTGGTAATGACAAGAGAGGGCTCTAGCGAATCCTCAACGAGGATAACCCTAGGTAAACCTTGAGCCGAGGACGTTGCCAGCGTGGCTAAGGAGTCTGCATGGGTGTTTCCGCTCCGAAAGATATGAGTTAAGGCGAATGAGCTAAATTGAGTTTGCTGACGCTCAACCTGGGCCAAATATTCCTGCATCCTTGGATCTCTAGCCTCCATGGTCCCCGTGACCTGTCCGACCACCAGTTGAGAATCCGAGAAGATGTGGATTTCCCTTCCACCCATCCTATGCACCATTTTCATGCCTACCAAGACCGCTTCGTATTCGGCCTCATTGTTAGTAGCCGAGAACGCCAATCTCAAAGATTTTTCGAAGACAATTCCCTCTGGGGACATAAGAACAAGTCCAATACCAGATCCTCTCTGATTAGCCGCCCCATCCACATACATTTTCCAAATCGGAGGCACGCCAGTTGTAATCACACCAACTGATTTTCCATCCATGTGTGCTTTTTTTAGAGTTTCTTCCAGTAATGGCTCGGCAAATTCCGCCACCAAGTCAGCGAGGACCTGGCCCTTCACCAAGGTGCGAGGCTTATACTTTACATCAAAAGCCCCCAGGATGGTCCCCCACTTTGCTATCCTTCCGGAGTAGTCGGCGCTACGCAGAACTGCCTTGAGGGGCAATTGGGTCAGAACAACCACTGTGTGGGACTGAAAATAATGGGGAAGCTTTCGCGTGGCATGAACCACGGCTAGGAGCGCTTTCTCTAAGGGTTGATAACGCACCTCGGCATCACCCAAAGACTTACTAACATAATATACCGGTCTTTGCACCCCGCTATCATCTCTTATCAGGACAAGGCTGACCGCGTGGACGGCCACTGCCAGATAAGCAAACAAAATCTCATGTGCCTCTGGACGAGAAAGAATGGGTGGCCGAGATAGATATTGCTTAAGCTGTTGAAAGGCTAACTCGCAGTCCTCGGTCCATTGAAACCCTTTCCACTTATTCAGCAGTTGGAAGAAAGGACGACACCGGTCAGCTGACCGAGATATGAACCTGTTCAAAGCGGCAATCATTCCCGTCAACTTTTGAATTTCTTTTGGGTTCCGAGGAGGCTGCAAGTCCTGAATAGCCTTGACCTGCACCGGGTTTACCTCTATGCCTCTATGTGTAATCATGTATCCCAAGAACTTCCCAGACCCCACGCCAAAAGAACATTTTGAGGCGTTGAGGCGCAACTTGTACCTTCTCAGTATCTGAAAAGTGTCGGCCAAATCCTTCACATGTGAGGGGATTGTTTTGCTTTTCACCACCATATCGTCAACGTATACCTCAATGGTTTTCCCCATCTGCTGTTCGAACATTCTGGTCATCATCCTTTGATAAGTAGCCCCAGCATTCTTCAGACCGAACGGCATGACCTTATAATGGTAATTCCCTGTCGGCGTAATGAATGCAGTCTTCTCCTGATCCTCCAGTGCCAAGGGAATCTGGTGATAACCCTGGAAGGCGTCTAAGAAACTCATCCGAGGATGTCCGACAGTGGCATCCACCAGTTGATCAATACGTGGCATTAGGAACGAATCTTTGGGACAGGCCTTGTTCAGATCAGTAAAGTCTACACATACCCTCCACGTTCCATTTTTCTTTTTAACGACAACTGTATGGGCTAACCACTCAGGGTAGAAAATTTCTTTGATAGCCCCAGCCCTTTTGAGTTTAAGCACCTCTTCCTTCACAGCCTCGGAATGTTCCCTGGAAGATCGCCGAGGTGGCTGCCTTCTCGGAATGATAGCCGGGTTGACATTTAGGTGATGACAAATAAAGCCCGGATCCAGGCCTGGAGCTTCATAAGGATCCCACGCAAAAACATCAACATTATCCTTCAAGAACTCTAACAACTCCATTTTCTCTTGGTGTGGTAAAAGTACACCGACTTGGAAGAATCTCTCCGGGTCATCGGCCACTGGAAACTTCTCTAATCCCTCGCACTGTGTCTCATCTCCTGTCACCACTCCAGATGAATCAGGAGCCGTTAACTGCTATAAACCCTTGTTGATCAAAGCCGAAGACTCGGCTTCTGTCTGATGCAGTACCGCAGCCGATATGCACTGCCTGGCTACTGATTGGCTGCCGAGGATTTCCTCAACACATTCCCCCGAGGGGAATTTAACTTTAACATGTAAGGTAGAGGAGACGGCTCCAAGCGCATGCAGCCAAGGCCTGGCAAGGATGGCCGTGTATGGAGAGTACGCATCAACCACGATGAAGTCCACCTCCACCGTTTCTGAGCCGGACTGAACGAGCAAACGGATCTGTCCCTTCGGCACAACGGCTCTCCCTTCGAAGCTTATAAGTGGCGAGTCATAAGGAGTAAGGTCTTCCAACTTCAATCTTAACCCCTTAAACAGATCAGGGTACATGATATCTGCACCGCTGCCCTGATCTATCATCACCCTTCTCACGTCATAGTTCCCAATTCTGAGGGTAACCACAAGAGCATCGTCATGGGGCTGGATGGTCCCTACCTTATCCTCCTCCGAGAAATCTAGGACGGGCAAAGTGCCCTTCAACCTCTTCGGCCTGTGACCCATGTCCTCGGTCTGTTGATGGAAAACCGCCATCACCCTAGTGGGACCTGAGCCGGTCCTGCCAGGGGCAGCGAAGATAACATTAATTGTTCCCAAGGCTGGCCGAGATGTATTGTTCCTCTGGTTGTTTGAACCAACTTGACTGGCCTGCCCAGTGGGCTGACATAAGTGCTGCTTCAACTTTCCCTCACTGACGAGCTGCTCTAGATGGTTCCACAGGGTCCGACAGTTCTCGGTAGTGTGGCCTACATCCTGATGGTACTGACAAAAGAGATTTTGGTTTCTTTTCGCAGGGTCCCCTGCCATCTTGCCTAGCCATCTGAAGAAAGGCTCTTTACGAACTTTCTCTAGTAACTGATGCACCGGTTCTCGGAACACAGTATTTACAGCCTGAGGTGCTGCCGAGCCGGATTGCCCGAAGTAATCCCTCCTCGGCTTGTTGTTGCGGTATCTATCCGACCTGAAATCCCTTCTCTCCTGCGGGATAACCTTTTCCTTTCCCTTCCCTTGCTGCTGGTCTTCTTCTACCCTCTTGTACTCATCAATACGATCCATAAGGCGGCGTACACTGCGGACGGGCTTTTTCGTCAAAGACTTTCTTAGGTCGTGGTCAGTAGGGAGACCTACCTTAAAGGTATTAAGCGCCACCTCATCAAAGTCACCATCTATCTCGTTAAACATCTCCCAGTATCGGTCGGAGTATGCTTTCAGTGTCTCCCCTTCCTTCATGGCCATGGATAGCAGCGAATCCAATGGCCGAGGGACTCTGCTACACGTAATGAACCGCGAAGCGAATGCCTTAGTCAGCTCCCCAAACGAGCCTACGGACCCAGATTTGAGACCGTTAAACCATCTCATAGCCACAGGTCCCAAGCTGGAGGGGAAAACTTTACACATCAGAGTCTCATTGTGAGAGTGCACTGCCATCCTCTGGTTGAAGTGACTCACGTGCTCCACCGGATCAGTCCGGCCATTATAAATGGTGAAGGTGGGCTGGGTGAACCTCCTGGGAAGCCTCCCCCTCTCAATCCTCCGCGAAAACGGAGATTTAGAGAGTTGGTGCAACGCCCTACTCATGGTATCGTTACCTAAGCCCCTAGAACAAGGCTTCTTACGTCTGCGAGTTGGTTGGCTGCCCTCCTCACTAGAGGATGTTGCACTGGTGGGAGAGCACGACCTTAAGCTGTGGCCAGCTCCCCTATCCTCCTCTGAGGAAGAATTAGATGAAGATGATGAAAACCTACGCTTAGCGCGGCGTAGCTTTCTCTTTAGACGGTTGATTTCCTTCTGCATGGATTTAGAACCCTTATCATGGGTGGTGCTACCCCCTTCATGAATATGGCCAGCACCTGGATACTCTGTATGGACGCTCCCCTCACGATCTCTTTGATGTTCAAGACGTTGAAAATGATCTTCCGGCTGTGATCCCTGTGACTCAGCATGGTGAGCACTTAAGCCTGCCATAGTACCCCTGTCGCTTCTAGACTAGACTTCCCACAGACGGCGCCAATTGTAAGGGCACAATTGCACCTGGCCCCAAGAACAGTTACGGGCTCAGGCCCAACGAGCCTTAAACAATGTGATTTGTAGAGTGTGGGCTTGAAACCCAGGTTAGAAGTGTTTGAGGATTAAATAGCAAGCCAAAGATTATAAACACTTAAAAACAACAAAGAATGCTATAAGTCAATCTGCTCGGACGTAAGCCGAGAACTGTTCTTATATAATTTCTCTCTCTCTTTTTCTCTTTCCTTTAGGTTACAAAGAGGGGGATCCCTTTTTCTGTCTTAGATTGCTCTTTAAATACTACTCTTTTGAATACTTTGTACACGTGTTGCTTTACCTCCCCTTTAGCCTAGATATTTCTTTTCTCAGTGCCTTTGAATAGTAACCAGAAGTTTCTCTTCCACTGTTCAGGTGTCACTTCCCCATAAATGCGGCCAGGGTGGTAGGTGCAGGGTCTTTAATGTGGAGGTGGCAGCCTTTATCTTTGACATTTCTTCAACACCAGTGCTTCTGGGGCATTCTAGGGTTTACCCCTTTTAACCATTGGCCTTAACCGTGTCATCCCCTAATCTTTATTACGAAATCCCGAGTTCTTCGGTGTCCATCCGAGGGTAAGTTCACCCTCGGCTGGATCCTCGGACCCTCGGCGTATGGGCCGACGCATAGTGCCAACAAATTCTAAACCCAGTAGCAGGTCGGCCTTCCTTAACACGGCCCAAAAGGCCCATATTCTCATCAGGATCTTTTTGCCCCCCACAAGATGTATAACATTTTTTTTTTTTTAAAGGGTAAATTTCACTAATCTACTTGAGGTTTGAGCTAATGCCAACTAGGTCTAATCTATTTCAGAATTGTCCAACTTGGTCCTTAAACACAAATAACATTACAACAATATTGTTTTATGCTATGTTTTAGGTTATGTTTGTTTGGAGGGATTTTAGGGAGGATGGAAAATTTAAGAGTGAAAAGTGGAGAGAAAGAAGTTTCACTGAGCATTTGGTTGGGATGGGAAATGGAAAAAAAAAAAATGTGATATGTTTGGGTGTTTTCTCCCTAAATCCATCAAAAAGTTCTCCCCAAAATGGAGAGAAAACTAAAGCCCCAAAATGGACGAAAATACCCATGTGCACTTACACATGAGTTTCATTCACGTCAATTACTTTTTCCTTCTTTTTTTTTTTCTTCGTCCACTTGCACATACACAATTTTTTTTTGCTAAAAAATGTCTTACTGTTTTGTTTTATTTAATGAGGACATAATTGTAAAATTTATACCAATTTCATTTTCCATCCTCGTTTTTTTTTTTTTTTTCAATCAAGCAAATAAGTTTTTCACCTCTCCACTTTTCCATCCTCCCAACCAAACACAAATGAGAGAAAACTAAATCTCTTCTATTCTCCTATTTTTTTATTCCCTCCACATTTTTTATCCTCCCACATTTATACACTTCCAACCAAACAGACCATTAATCTCACTACTTATTACTTATTAATCCAAATTGGAAACATAACAAATAAATAAATAAATAAAACCCAAACTTTGAGGTTCTCTCAACCAATGAAACACTGCCACCTATGCAAGCATGTGAGTTGACTTAGTAATAAAAAAATAAAAAAAACTATCAAGTGATATCACACTTGCATAAGTAATAATGTTTTATTAGCTAAAAGGAACATTTATTAAAATTAGTAATTATTTACCACTTATTACTATAGACGTTCTCTTCTTAAAATAAAAATAAATAAAAGGAGACCGTGGAGTAGCTTTACTTAAAAAAATTGGCGCACACCTGTCATGCCCAAGTTTGTATGTAATACAGCAATAGGCATTACTTTTATTCAATTTATGGTCTGTACTCGTGAAAAGTAAACGTAGTGGAAGCCCGGTAACGTCGCACAAACAAACGCACGTAAAGGTTTGAAAATTCCAAGACAAGAGTGAAAAATTATGATCCTCAAATACGGTTTCGATTTTTTAAGGCTGTTTTTTGTTTCAACAATGGCCACAACAAAAAAAAATAAGGTTTATGTATGCAACAAAATCTTAAAACACCACCCGACAATTTTGCATTGTAGTGGGTCTTATTTTATTTTGATTTGTGTTGGGTTGAGGTAGGTTGTGAAAATGTTATGGCCGTACAAAAGTTACAGTGAATTTATAGATGGCTATTCTTGCTCATAAAACTCCACCAGATATGGATAATGGAGCCTATTTTTAGTGTCACTCTATCTAACAAAAGTTAATCTATCTTTATACACTAGTTTGTTTGAGCGGTATGTTTCTAATGTGTGTTTTTCGAATATAAATAATGCCTCGGGCGAGCACGTGCTTTCTCACTGTTCAAGCTTTGCTTGTGAGTCTTTTTTTTGTTTGAAGCTTTGAACGTTTGCATTTGGAATCTTGGATTTAGTGTTTGACACTATGATCCACTTCTCATTATAAAGTACTACTTTATTCTCTTCATTTGAAATTATATAGTGAAACAGTTTTTTGCTGTTCTGACCTTTGTTCGTATTGAATTCTTGCAAGTTTAAGATCTTTGTCGTTCTGGGGATCTTTTAAAAAAATGAAGGGCCTTTTGTTCTTTAACATGTTGGTCCTTTTTGCTGTCTTTTGCTTCTGTGGTCATGTCATGGCTAAGGAGTGCACAAACATTCCTACTCAACTATCAACAACAGTTCAAGGCCAGCCCTTCGATTCCAGGAGCAAGAATAAAATCCATTTGACACCAACTGACAATTCCGCTTGGTCAAGTTTGGCATCCAGTGACGTAGATAGATACAGTTGGGATATGTTGTATCATAAAATGAAAAATCAAGCTGTGTTTAATGTCTCCACTGGCTTTCTCCAGGAAGTGTCATTGCATGATGTGAGATTGGGTCCAAATTCAATACATGCGCAAGCACAGCAAACGAACTTGGAGTACCTATTGATGTTGGAGGTGGATAGGTTGGTTTGGAACTTTAGGAAGACAGCCGGTTTGCCAACACCTGGGAAGCCATATGGGGGTTGGGAAGACCCAAGTGAAGAACTTCGGGGTCATTTTGTAGGTTGGTTTTTAAACTTGTTATCAAGACTGTTGCATCGTACATGTCACAAATTTCCACTACTATTTTTGTTTTGAACCCAAGATAGTACCGTTCATCTTTGCTTAATGGAAAAGAAGTCCCATTAGAGCTAGAGTTAATTAGCCTTTTTTATTTTCTTTAGTGGGTGGAATTTGGCATATTGGTTCACATTATTCAAATGTTTAAACAATCAATAGACAGTAGGGATTAAAAGAATAACTGAGATAAGTAGATCCTTTGTCCCTCCATATCATATAGATACCTCTTTGAAAGAGGAAATTTTAATATCTCTATTAAAAATGCAATTTCAATATCTTACATTTTATCTTTCATGTATACAATGAATAACTAGTTTTTGTTATCTTGAAGGGCATTACCTGAGTGCAACAGCACGAATGTGGGCTAGCACTCACAATGACGCTATTAAACAGAGAATGACAGCATTAGTGTCTGCTTTAGCTGCATGCCAAAACAAAATTGGGAATGGATATCTTTCTGCTTTTCCGGCTGAGCAATTTGATCGTGTTGAAGCTATAAAACCTGTTTGGGCTCCATATTACACAATTCACAAGGTAGAATCTACTTCTGTTGCTTTAAATGATGGAAATGATATATTTGGTCTTAAAAATGTCTTACAACTAGCTTTCAACTTTTCTACTTTGACAGATCTTGACAGGCTTACTTGATCAACATACCATTGGTGAAAATGCCCAAGCTTTAAAAATGGTGACATGGATGGTTGACTATTTTTACAACCGTGTTCAGAATGTGGTAACACAGTTCAGTTTAGAAAGGCACTATCTATCACTTAATACAGAATCTGGTGGAATGAATGATGTTCTTTACAGGTTATATAGCATTACGGTAAGTAAATTCATCTCTGTGTATTAGCTCCTCTAATGGATACCTAAAATTTAATTGCTTGATATTAGTTTTGTACTTGGTTGAGATATGTTTCAGGAGAAATAAAAGATTGCTAAGCCACTTGGAACTTATTAGTTTTGTGTTTATCATATCTACCATATCCCCTGCCTTTCCTTTATGAATTTCTTAATCTACCCTGTAATTTTTTGAATTTGCAATTAGTACAGAACTTGTGCTTTGGATATCTTATGGTATGACAGCACCCTGCAAGAACTGTTGCCTTGAATGAAAATAACCTCATTTGTGTTCCACTAGTCAATATTCAGTAGCTCATTTCATCATCTAATAGCCACTAATGAAAAGAATAACATTTTAAAATGTTACCATTGTTACATCAGACATTTGCCTAACATGATATGAATTGTGGAAAGTTTTAAATATTATTTATTTGATTTAGATTTTTCATTAGTGCCTTCCTGCCTTCCTGGTAGCATGTTGATTCTGTAGCTTTCATAGTACCTGTGTCATTCAGATCTTTTGGTTCTAATATAAGCCTTTCATTTTATTATGCGCAGAATGATCCAAAGCATTTATTACTGGCCCATCTATTTGACAAACCCTGCTTTCTAGGAGTGCTTGCACTACAGGTAATCCTTATTTTCTGTTGACTAAGTCTAGTGCATTTTGGCATATAATAAAGTTCCAGAAATAAATTGAGACTTTTTTACCTTAAAGAGTGCTGTCTCCACTGCAAATATACAATATTATAAAACAGTTATTTTTAGTTTTAAAGTAGAAATGTGTGGCATTGTCGTCTAATGGTACTGTTGGTTCACCTTTATGTAGAAGGTTGCAGGATTAAATAACCTTTTCTTTTTATAATATGCTCGATTGGTAGTGTTCTAGAATGCATATGTGCGTGCATGCACTCTTTGGCTCCCTTCAAACATACATGATTCCACATGTGGATCCCTTATCTTGATGCAAAAATTCAAAGCCTTCCAAAAGAAATTTCATTATTGACGTTTTGAAAATGAGAGTAAGACCAACAATGTTTTGTGGTGTAGGAAGTGATATTTATGTGAGCAATATTTGAAGTCTTACACTTTCAAGGAAGTGAAGATGTGAACTGAATTTTTTTTGTTTAAAGGTTGTAATGGGAGATGACCTCATCTTGTGTTCTTGTCTATAGTTTATTTATGATATTAAAAATAAATTTAAAAAAATAAACCATCATAACAACCAAGACTTAGTCCCAAATTTGTTGGAGTTGGTAATGGATTCTCAACAGTAAAAAGGAGATTCAATTTTATGTAGATCCAATGATCCACTGAAGATTATTATGTGAGTCTTTGAAGTTGGTCTGAATTTTTTTGTTTAAAGGTTGTAACGGTAGATGACCTCATCTTGTGTTCTTGTCTATAGTTTATTTATGATATTAAAAATAAACCACCATAACAGCCAAGACTTAGTCCCAAATTTGTTGGAGTTGGTAATGGATTCTCAACAGTAAAAAGGAGATTCAATTTTATGTAAATCCAATAATCCACTGAAGATTATTATGTGAGTCTTTGAAGTTGGTGGTTTTCTGTCTGATCTTGTTTTTATTTCAGCTCTTCCTTAGTTATTGGCCATCCATTGATGAACAAGTTGAACTATATCTCTAGGATAATATTCAGTTTACTTCTAGCATATCGTTCATTTCACTTCTGGAACAAAATACGTCCTGTAATAAATCACTTTGGTAGCATATTGTCTACCATTTTCTGTCCCTATGTTTATGTGGATTCTAAGCAGTAATATGTACTATCTCATTAGAAGTTGAAATACATTAAGTATAGTAGTAAATGTACAGAGGAATCGCAGAATAGTGAATACATTCATCAGAATACCTTACAGATTTTATGCTTCTCTCGAAGTTACATCAGCTATGCTTATAAGTTTAAATACTTTTCTTCTGAATTAGTCAAGCTTCTACGTTATTCTAGATTTTGATTTTCATACTAGATATTATTTGATGAAAATTTATTCTTTCACTTGTAGGCTGATGACATAGGTGGCTTTCATTCCAACACACATATCCCAATTGTTATTGGATCTCAAGTGCGGTATGAAGTAATTGGTGATCCTCTTCATAAGGTACTTGATAAAGCCTCATATAATTTCCACTGCTTATACTTGTGCTTAATCATTATATGCACTTTTTTCCCTTTCCCTTCCCCCTTTTTGTTTTGACTGTTACTTTGATGCTGCACTTCCTGTTCAATTGTTCTTCACCATTCTTGTTGAGACATTTTGATTCGTTACTTTTTAGTCCTAGTTTTTGTCACTTTATAGGCAATCTTGTTTGTCTGAGGCTTCACCATATGATAACAAATATGGTTATGAAACTTTGTCCAAAAATTTGTAATGTTCATTCAAAATTATGGTGTGACAGGCAATAGGGACGTACTTCATGGACATTATTAACTCTTCACACAGCTATGCCACAGGAGGGACATCAAACTCAGAATTCTGGTATTAATAATAGTCAATATTTCAATTTATCTCCACTGACCTAAATCTCCATATGCCACGCTTTGTAATATGAAACCTCATGTGCATCTTTTTAACATATGCACAGGGGTAACCCGAAGCGATTAGCAGATACTCTGGGCACAGAGAATGAAGAATCATGCACAACTTATAACATGCTGAAGGTATATTTTTAAACAAAATCTCTGGGTGATGATAGAATTCTTTATTAGTTGTTCTTTTGAAAGCTGATTTGCAGCTATAAAGTATTTACACATTTACATCAAATGTTGGATTCCTTTGACATCTGAGTGTCCATGGCCCTTTTGTTTTTCTGAGATACATTACCCTGGTAACTGGAAATATAATTAGATTAGCATGCATTGGTGACCATTTGTAGGTCTCTCGCCACCTGTTTACATGGACCAAAGAAGTGGCATACGCAGATTATTACGAGCGTGCCTTGACAAATGGTGTTTTAAGCATCCAGAGAGGAACAAATCCAGGAGTGATGATTTACATGCTCCCACTAGGTCGTGGAGTTTCCAAGGCCAAAAGCTACCATGGATGGGGAACACCATTTGATTCCATGTGGTGCTGCTATGGAACAGGTCTGGATTTGATTGTCAATTGTAAACTCATATAGCTTTAGGAAAATCAAAGTCCACCAAAGTATTTTTCACGTCACCACAATCTTAACTTCTTTTAATCTCATGATTTGCCTTTTCATATTATGATTGTTCTAATTGAGCAATCTCATGTTATACCTCTTATAAGTTCCTTTGATTTAATAAGTTTTTCTTCTTGCTGCTGCTTCTCTAGCAACTGAATCATTCTCAAAGTTAGGAGATTCAATATATTTCGAAGACAAAGGAAAGGGTCCTGTACTTTACATAATCCAGTACATATCAAGCTCACTTAATTGGAAATCTGGACAAATTGTGCTCAATCAGACAGTTGATCGAGTTGTTTCCTCGGATCCATTCCTTCGAGTGACATTCGCATTTTCTTCAAAGAAGGTACTGGTCACAGTTATCTTTGCAATCTACATATCCTGTTAAATATATTTTTCTCTTGACATCACTTGGTGAGAAAGAAAAAGCAAACTGCTAATATCAAAACTTAAAAAGGTCCTCTGTTTTCTTTTCAGACTTCACCCTTTACATGAATACATTTCTGTTACACTTTACCCTTTATTGAGAAGGCCTAATTCAGTGAAAGTAGAACAATAAAAGAATATATCGAAACTTGGAATATTTTCATTCACTAAAGCTATATCATTCACGTTCCTTTTCAATTTTTTCTGGTTAGGAATCTTTAGTTTGCTGATCAAATTTCTAATTTTCTCCAAAAGCAAATGACTCCTGCTTTTGGAGGTTGCTCTCTGGCAAAACAGGCTTCCCATTCTTTTTGCATTCTTATTATACAATGTTAAAACTTCCTTTTTCAATTCACAACTTTTTTGAAAACATGCTGACACACGTCCACAAAGTCACAAACCACACACACCAATGCACAAGCAACACGTGCTGTGAATGCACAGACAAACATTCATCCTTTAATAAAACTCAAATTTCACATATGACAGTACTGGTATTTACAATAAAGGAGAGCTTAACAAAGACACCATCTAAATTGACCACCAGTTATGTTGTGTTACAGAAGTACTTGAACCATCTAATGTGGAGACTGAAAAACATATGCTGTGTTTTAAAGTACTAATTAGGTATGAAGGTGACTAATTAATTAAACAATGAACTGTAGAGATTCTTAACTAGGTCAATATGTGCCGCACTCATGGTAATGGAGCACAGGTTACTGAGAATGCATTGTTCAATTTGCTATGGATAATTCAGTTACAAATTAGAGGATAAATTTAAGCTAAAGATTCTAATATGGAAGGAAGAAAAACTGAGACTTTATATTCTCTTATACTGAAAAGAGAAAGGCAGAAAGGGGTCATATCTTACAAAATTGATCCATTCTAGCATTGAGAAAAAACTTTTTCTTTTTGGGGCACAAGACAAGAGTGGCAGGGGGCATTGGTGTAGAATATAATGTGCTTTGTGCAGTACTCACAGCATTATTTGGTTTCTGTTAGGCTATAACTGGTTTTGATACTAATTCTGACATGCAGGGGGCAGGCCAATCTACCCTGAACTTGAGGATACCATCTTGGACAAACAATGCTAAGGCATCAATAAATACTCAGAGTTTGACTGTACCCGCTCCAGGTGTGGATCTCTCTCTCTCTCTCTCTCTCTGTATATGCTACCTTATCTTCTAAAGAACAAACAGATCGAAAAGCAACAAAAAAGTCTTGGCATGTTTCTGCAGTTGCCCTTTTTTTTATTCAAAATTTTAATTATTCCAACAATCTGATCTTTCCCAACTCCATCATGGGTGTAAACTGTAGAGTTTCTTGTGGGGGGGGGGGGGGGTGCAGAAGTTGGTTTACTAATCAGAAACTGACCATTTTCTTGGTTATTTCATTCATGATGCAGGTAATTACCTATCGGTAACTAGGAACTGGGGATCTGGTGACAAATTAACACTTGAGCTGCCCATTAGTTTGAGAACAGAAGCTATTGAAGGTATTTTCATTATGGATGTTCCTCTTAAACAATTTATGCAAATGCTGTTGTCCTGCATACCCTTTTTCTTCTTTAACTTTTGTAAATGTTTATGATTAGCAACAGAATTTTTATGGATGATATATTACTTACTATTCTTTTAAATAAACTTCAGATGACCGGCCTACTTATGCTTCTCTTAATGCAATACTTTTTGGCCCCTATCTACTTGCGGGTCACACCACGGGTGATGGGGACATCAAAACTGGAAAAGTAAAGTCTATTTCAGACTGGATAACTCCAATCCCTGTTACCTCCAATGCTTATCTGGCTTCTTTCTCCCAAGTGTCTGGAACCTCAAATCTTGTCTTAGCCCACTCAAACCAATCAATTACAATGTTACCATCACCTCCCCCAGGAAATAGTTCCACTGTTAGTGCCACTTTCAGACTCATCTTAACTGGCTCACCTCCTCCAAAATTTTCGACACTTCCAGATGCTATTGGCAAGTCAGTAATGTTAGAACCATTCGATTTGCCAGGAATGGTTGTAGTGCACCAAGGAGTAGATAAAACTCTTACAGTTGGAGTCCCTCCTGCTGGTGGTGGCCCTTCCATTTTCAACTTGGTTGCAGGATTGGATGGAAAGAATGGGTCAGTATCATTGGAGTCACAAAGCAACAAGGGTTGCTTTGTGCATAATAGTATGAAGCTCAGCTGCAAGTCAGCCTCATCAGGTCCCAATTTTAATCAGGCTGCTAGCTTTGGAATGGAACAGGGACTAAGTAAGTATCATCCTATCAGCTTTGTGGCAAAAGGGGCTATGAGGAGTTTTCTTCTGCAACCATTACTGACCTTCCAGGATGAATTTTATTCAGTTTATTTTAACATTCAAGCTTAACAAGTCTGGTGGGAGAGTGGTAGGTCCATTACAATTTAACTCTTCCCTCTTTGCTACTTCTCTTAAGAGTAAGGGTTGCTACTTACAGCTGGACCTTTATTAATATGTAAGACTTCTGAAGAGCAATAATTTTGTTTTGATGAATGAAGAGGAATAATCTTCTTTGAGTCAACTTGATCATATATACATATGGGTGATTATTAATTTTGCTTGTGATTGTGCGTAAAGGTAAACATCATGCATGCTTATCCTTATGCTTATTTAGACGTGAGAAATAAAATTATGGATGTTGTGAAATGGTAGAACTCTGGCTTTAGATTGTTGATGGACTAGTTTGTGTTAGAATTAGACCCCGGTAGATGGATTACGCAGTGAATTAACTGAGTCGATTAAGTAATCCAATTATGCAAATTTCCAATCACAAGTAAACAATTTAAGCATGTAACAACAAGATAAATAATACACGCCAATAGCACAAATTCAAACACAGCGGAGACAGAAATATGGTGACGCATGGGAAACCGATGAAAAAACCCAAGGGAAACCTTCCCTAGTGTTAGAAAAATTTTACAATAAAATACTTTTTCCTAAACTCTACATCATGCGACAGTGCATAAAGGTAAACATCATGCATGCTTATCTAGACGTGAGAAAATAAAACTATGGAAGTTGTGAAATAGTAGAACTTTGTCTTTCAAATTCACAAGTAAACAATTTAAGAAGGTAACAAGAAGATAAATAATACAACGCCAATACACAATAGAGACAACGTTGTGGTAATGCAAGGAAAATCGATGGAAAAACTATTTCAAAGAAAAAACCCGAGGGCGACATTGCCCAATGAAGCCAAACCACAATAGCAAGAGAAGTTAACAATTTAAATTAAAAAAAAAAAATCATAGACTCTACAACCGAAAGACAACTTACAAAGAAAACCTGCATCAGATTGTCTAGTTTCTTCAACCATATGGATTGCCTCCATAGATGATGTACCGTGATCAAAACTGGAAACTCCACCCAACTTCAAAAAACCTCTTAAAAGTTTTCTTTACAGTAACAAGTCTGTGGTAGGTATTATGACTTCAGTTCTTTACCAACTGAATTTCAAGTCTACTTGGATATTACAGTATGGTGTATTTGAGAGAAACTTGGTTGCAAAACCCTAGCTGCACAATAGCTCTGTCTCCTCTCTTGGGTTAACTTATAATGTCCCTTTTATATCCCAACAAGTATGGTTCAAATTGAGATTGAAACAAATAACTTATTGGGCCTTTTGCATTGCTGGTTCGCATGGTCTCGACTACAAATTTTGCTATCTAGGTTAATATTGAGCATGGAGTCGAGGTTGCAAAAACTTCACTTTCAAGGATCTACCAATCAAGGTAGTGTCGAGGATGGAATCGAGACTACTATCAAGGAGGAAAAACTTCCCTTATCTTAAGCAATTTTCATGTCTTCAACTTGACCTTCAATTACCGCTCTAAGACATGACAAAACTCACAATTTGACACGGTTTGCCAACACTAATACATATAGACCTAATAGTTTGGATTTTTTATCTTTACTTTATCTGGTTTTATATGTTACTTAGAGAGAAGTTCAATGCATGCAGACTATATATCAAATCATCTCTTATAAGAATGATTAAATTCAAATCTCAGTGCTTTGGGATTAATTTGAGCTCCAAATTTTCATTTTTGATGGTGAAAACCAAAAGTTATCATTTTTATTCCATTTCTTTTCAATCTTCCCCAGTTTTCTTAGCAACCAAACAAAGATCAACAACAAAGTTCATATATCTGCGACTCAAACCTCAGCAGAAAAAGCCAAAAATTTATTAGCCATTCCTTAAGCTCAATTTTGCAGTACCAGAAACTGAAAAATAAGTCAATAAAACAAAGTTAGCCAAATCGTTCTATTTCATCCTCTCTTTGCCGACCTCAATGCCTCATCTCTGTTGGTGTTCGGCTGTTCGCGTTACCTTACCTGACTCTCACTGTCAATGGATTAGGTTTAGGGTTTTTTTTTTTTTTTTTTAAGTAAATGAATTATGTCAATTGAGTTGTTATCCAGTCAGCATATAAATATTTTGGCATGTTAGGGTTTTTAAAGCCTAGTTGTATGAAACTATGAATTAACCAATTTATGAGATTATGCAAAGGTTTTGGTTAGTGCAAATAATCACCGATATAGTTCAAAAGTAAAAGAAGTGAAAAATACAAAATATACAATATGGTAATCCAGAGAAACCAATGGAACAATTGTCTCAAAGTAAAAAATATTAGGGGAAAACTTTCCTAATGAAGCAAATCCACTATAGCAAAAAAAGTTTTACAATCTCAAGAAAGACATTTTCCTATACTCTACTACACGTAGACAAACTTAACCGAGAAAACTTTTTGCTACATCAGAATGTCTGGAGTCTAATTATATTAGTTGCCCCCATAGATGACGCGCCCGTTATCACGGCCAAAACGTACGACCAAATTCAAGAACCTCTTCAAGATTTTCTTAACAATAATAAGACTATTGTTGGAGCTATGGCTTCAGTTTCTTCACCGACTGATCTTTAAATCTACTTGAAAGTCTTTGGTGTGGTGAATTTGAGAAAATTTTAGCTACATAATTAACCCTAGTTGCACAAACACAGAAGGAAGGGGAAAGGTTAGAGAAAATGTAAAAGTAGATGTGGACTAATAGGGCAAAGAAGATTTTTTTTTTTTTTTTTTTTTTTGAGAATAGGGAGAAGAAAAGTTTTAAAAGAGAAAAGAAGTGAAAAAATAAGTTGATGAAGTGGCTCAATGATTGAGTTGCAAAATTTATTGCATACATTAATATATATATATATATATATATATATATATATATATATATATATATATATATATATATAGACCCATCAACCTTAATTAGAGTTATAAGAAAGAACAAAAATCCACCAAAGTAAGTAGAGAGAGAGAGAGAGAGAGAGTGCTCACATTTTTTGTGTGGAAAAATATAAATTGAATGAGAGAGATAATATCAAATTTATACAAAACAAAATAGGCAAGAGAAGAATCAAAATATAAGAAAGAAAAAAAGATGAAAGAAGTATAACAATAAATTAGACAGTAGTGGGGAGATAAAGATGGATTGAAAGTGAAAAATTATATCAAATTTATACAAAACAAAATGGGGAGAAAAAGAGAGTCAAAATATAAGAAAAAGAAAAAGATGAAGTATAACCGTAAAATAAAGAATAGTTGGGAGATAAAGATGCAAAGAGAGAGGGGAAAGGTTGCAAAAAGTGTTACAATATGTGTGGACTAATAAGGAGAAAAAGAGCTTCTTCTTTTTGTTGAGAATAAGGAGAAGAAAAGTTTAAAAAGATAAAAGAAGAGGTAAAAAATAAGTTAATGGTGTGGCTCAATAATTGAGTTGCAAAATTTATTGTATACATTAATATATATATATATATATATATATAGAGAGAGAGAGAGAGAGATGATTATTTCGGTTTATATTAGAATGAGATATTTTGGAATGGATCTACTTTGGAGTACCATTTCAAACTTAACACTATTTTGGTAATATATATATTATAGAAATAATTACAACATGCTGCTAACCTCGCAGTTCGAACCCTTTCCCTCCTAGACCCTCAAGCACTTTGTACATGGAAATGTGCCAATTCAGCTATAAAACCTTTAACGGTAATATATATTTCTAACAAACCTAAATATACCTAGGTCTTTATTACAAAGTTTCATTCCATTTTAAATTATCAAAGAAAAATATGGATTTTCCTCAAAAAAGAAGAAGAAAGATATAGATAATTATTTCAGTTTATATTAGATCAAGATGTTTTGGTATGGATCTATTTTGGAGTACCATTTCGAACTTAACACTATTTTGGTAATATATATTTCTAACACAACTTAAATATATCTAGGTCTTTATTACAAAGTTTTATACCACTTTAAATTATCAATTCAAAATCAAATAATGCACGTTCTTATTAATATCATCATTACATCAGTTATAATATCTCATTAAAGAGTAAAGATTCCTTTATTGCAAGTTAAGATCCCCTAAATGGGAGGGATCCTTTTCCTACGCCTATCTCATCCTTCCATTTGATTGATAAAATTGAAAGTTGAAACATTCTTAACACAATCATTACACCGTTTATAAGAGTAATACTAAAGTCACAAATTATTTTACAAAATTTTTATAAATTATTGCTATAGCCAATTTCTTACTAGTTCTTATCTAGATCCACCAATAACATCACTTTTTTATTTACTAATAATCACTTATTACATCAGGAGTTTGTAAAAAAGTTTGTATATGTAGCATTTTCATCTGTTACATATTAAGAACCCGTTATTTTAGGATAAGATCCCCTCAATGGTAGGGGATCATTTCCCTAGATTTGTCTCATTTTTTCATTTGGTGGATAAGGTTGAAATATTCTTCCATGTCTGCTAGAGTTTTTTTTTTTTTTTTTGAGAAACAAACATACACACAAGGAAAATGGAAAGAAGTTCTAATACAAAGGCACATCACAATTTCACTAAAAAACAATGATAACTTTTAGGGGAGAGTAAGAAGAGGAAGAGATTGGACTTTGATTGTTTTGGTAAGAATATGAGCATCACACTCTAAAAATTTGTACTAGAATTAGATTGAGGGAATCAAATCAAACATTCAAACTCAAACTTCATATTTTAAGAAGGAAATTAAATAAATAAAAAAAAAAGACTAACAAAAACAGTTTAATGTTTGCTTACATATGGGTCAAAATCATCAACAAGATTGAATGAGACGGAATTTAAACCAACTTAGAATAGGGATAATTCCTACTAGTTAACTAATCAATATGGAATTTCGCCACCGTTCCAACCAAAACAGAATTGATAATAACTTTGGGATAAATTATTTTAATTTTCTGAATTAAATAAACACTTTTAGTATCATCTATCTATCTATACTATTAATAAAAGAATTCCTTATTTGGTTTTCAACATTAAAAGAGTAACTTACTATTTTTAAAAGAGTTCCTAAGTTGTAAGCTTTCAAACTTTTATCAAAATCTTAAAAATTAAGAAACTATTTTTACCTCACTTTTAAACATTATTTCACTGAACTTAAAATAATAAATAAATAAAAAAAAGAGTTTTATTGCACCCATAAAACACAAGTAGTGAGTCTAGTATAGATATAGACACATTGGCTAAAACTTATTACATACACGACACGTGAGCACACATATGTTATGCAACTACATGTACTTGCACAAATTTGTTATGCAACTAAAAATCTGGGTTCAAACCACGGTTTCAAACTGAAATCATAGTTTGAACACACATTTTCAGTTGCTACACGAATGTGTGCAAGTACACACCTGTATAATAAACACTTCCTTGTACACGTACGTGAATAGCAAACATAATCTAAGCCCGGAAACCTTGCACAAACAAATGAACGTAAAAGTTTGGAACTTCAAAATAATAATAATCCTCAAACACGGTTCGATTTTTCATTCTCATCTCTCACAGATGACTTGGGAAGTTTGTCTTAAAAAATTTAGATCTTTTTCCATTTCAGCATGTGGTTAAAATAGAAAGAAAGTTGGCCACGACAAAACTTCACAACATTTTCATGAATTAGTTGGATGTAAATCTAATTTTATATTTAGATGCTGATTTGGTCATCGAAGAATTATTGTAAGAACGAATCCAAAGATTGCTAGTCCAACTAAATCTATCCGACAGAACTTTACCAATTATAGATAATGAGACCTGTTTTCAGGCTCACTTTATCTAACAATAGATAATTCATCGTTGCACACTAGTGTGTTTTAAGGAGTTATGTTTCTAATGTGGGATTTTATTTAGAGTATAAATGGGGCCTAAGTGTGCTTGTGTTTTTCGTGACTGTCCAAGCATTTGCTTGTTAGTCATTTCTTTATCTTAGTCGAACAGCTTTTGCGGTTTTAACCTTTGTTCATATTCAATTCTTCCAAGTTCAAGGCTTTTGGATTTCTGGGATTTTGAATAAACATGAAGGGTTTTTTGATCTTCAAAATGTTGGTCGTTTTTGTTGTCCTCTGTTTATGTCCTTATGTCATGGCTAAGGAGTGCACAAACATTCCTACTGATATATCAAGACCAGAACTAGCATCATTGTCACACACACTTCGATCCCACCCCTTCTCTACTAACAACCAGCATGAAATGCATTTGACACCAACTGACAATTCGGCTTGGTCAAATTTGGCATCCAACAACGTAGATAAACGGGGTTGGGATATAATGTATCAAAAAATGAAAAATAAAGCTGTGTTTAATGTGTCCAATGACATTCTCCAGGAAGTGTCATTGCATGCTGTGAGATTGGCTCCAAATTCAATGCATTGGCGAGCACAGCAAACGAATTTGGAGTACCTGTTGATGTTGAATGTGGATAACTTGGTTTGGAGCTTTAGGAAGACGGCCGGTTTGCCAACACCTGGGAAGCCATATGGGGGGTGGGAATCCCCAGATACCGAACTTCGGGGTCATTTTGTAGGTTGGTTTTAAGCTTGTTATCATGGCTTTGCACCATACATGTCACAGAAGGTCTCATTTGAGTAGAGTTAATTAGCCTTTTATTTTTTTATTATAAAAAAAAAAAAAAAAAAATTAGCCATTTTTTTCTTTAGTGGGTGGAATTTGGCACATTGGTTCACATTATTCTAAAGTTTAAACAAAGTAACTAGGGATATGATCCTAGGTAAGGCTGAGTAGCATAAAAAGATCCATGAAGCCGAGTCCCCAATCAGAAGGAATTTTAATATCTCTATTTAAGATGCAATTTAAATATCTGGCATTTTATCTTTAATGTCTACAATGAATAACAAGTTTTTTTTTTTTAATTTTTTTTATCTTGAAGGGCATTACTTGAGTGCAACAGCAAAAATGTGGGCTAGCACTCACAATGAAACTATTAGACAGAGAATGACAGCAGTAGTGAATGCTTTATCTGCCTGCCAGGAGAAAATTGGCACCGGATATCTTTCTGCTTTTCCGTCTGAGCAGTTTGATCGTGTTGAAGCTATAAAAGATGTATGGGCTCCATATTACACAATTCACAAGGTAGAATCTACTTCTGTTGCTTTACAAGAAGGAAATGATCTATTTGGCCTCAAAATTGTTGTACAATTAGCTTTCAACTTGTCTACTTTGACAGATCTTGGCAGGCCTACTTGATCAATTTACATATGCTGGTAATGCTCAAGCTTTAAAAATGGTGACATGGATGGTTGAGTATTTTTACAAACGTGTTCAGAATGTGGTAACAAAGTACAGTTTAGAAAGGCACTATACATCACTTAATGAAGAATTTGGTGGCATGAATGATGTCCTTTACAGGTTATATAGCATTACAGTAAGTAAATTCATCTGTGTATTAGCTCCTCTAATAAATACTTCAAATTTAAGTACTTGATATTAGTTCTGTACTTGGTTGAGATATGTAGCAAGAGAAATGAAAGATCATTATCTACCTGGTAATTATTTCATTTGCAATTGTTACAGAACTTGTGCTTTGGATATTTTTTGTATGACGGTACCGAGCAAGAACTGTTGCCTTAAATGAAAATAGCCTCATTTTCATTATCTAATAGCCACTAAGGATATGAATAAGTAACATTTTGAAATGTACCATCATTACGTCAGAAGTTTGCCAATATGACATGAATTGTGGAAAGTGTAGTTTTCTTTATTTGATTAGATTTCCATTAATGCCTTCATGGTAGCATGTTGCTTCTGTTGCTTTCATAGTACCTGTGTCATTCTGATATTTTGGTTCTAATATAAGACTTTCATTTTATTATGTGCAGAAAGATCCAAATCATTTGATATTGGCTCATTTATTTGACAAACCCTGCTTTCTAGGACTCCTTGCAGTACAGGTAATCCTTATTTTCTGCTGGCTAAGTCTAGTGCATTTTGGCATATAACAAACTTCCAGCAATAAATTGAGACTTTGTTACCTTAGAGAATGCTGTCTCCTCTGGAAATACACAAAATTCTGAAATAGATATCTTTAGGTTCAAAGTAGAAATGAGTGGCCTTTTCATCTAATGGTACTGTTGCTTCACCTTTTTGTAGGAGGTTGCAGGATTGATAATTTGTTAAGCTCTATTGGTTATGTTCCAGATTGCATATGTGTGTGCATTCACGCTTTAATTCCCTTCAAACATACATGATTCCATTTGAGGATCCATTGAATTCCTATCTTTTTTGCGAAAATTCAAAGCCTTTGAAAATAAATTTCATTATGAACGTATTGAAGTTGATAGTAAGACTAATAATGTTTTGTAAAGAACACTATTTATTGAAGTAGGAAGTGATATGTCTGACCAATATTTGAAGTGTAACAATTTTAAGGAAGGGAAGATGTGAACTGAAATTTTTTGTTTGAAGGTTGTAATGGGAGCTAAACTCTTCTTGTGTTCTTGTTAATAGAGTATTTATGATGTTCAAAAAAATACAACAACCAAGCCTTATTCCCAAATTTGTTTTGGATTGGCTATGGATCCTTAACAGAAAAAAGGAGATTCAATTTTATGTAGATCCAGTGTTCCACTAAAGATTAATATGTGAATCTTTGAAACTGGGTATATTCTGTCTGACCTTGCCTTTATTTCAGTTCTACCTCAGTTTATAACAAAATCAAATTGGCCACCCATGGCTGATCTAGTAGAACTAGATCTCTAGATTAGTAATATTCAGTTTATCACTGCCCTATCATTCATTTCAATTCTGGAGCAAAAGAAATCTTTAATAAATCACATTGGCAGCAATTATTTTGTCCCACTTTTTTGTCTCTAACTCTATGTCAATTCGAAGTAATATTATTTACTATCTCATTTGAAATTGAAATATTAAAGGATGGTGTTAAATGTACATATGAATTACTGAGTACTGAATACATTCTTCTTTTCTCAGAATACCATACAGATTTTATGCTTCTCTCAAAATTACATCACCTATTCTTATACAGTTTAAAGCTGTTCTTCTGAGTTTATTCATATTCTAGTTTCTATGTTATTCTATATTCTGACTTTCATACTTTTCTAAGTTGCTATTATTTGACAAAAACTCATTCTTTCACATTTAGGCTGATGACATATCTGGATTTCATGCCAACACACATATCCCAATAGTTATTGGATCTCAAATGCGGTATGAAGTCACTGGTGATCCACTTTATAAGGTAAAGTGAGTTATAAATAATCAGAACTATGGTACTTGACAAAGCCTTATATATTTCTACTGCATATGCTTATGCTGAATCACTATATGCACTTTTTTACCTCTCCCTTCTCCCTTTTTATTTTGGTTGTTGGTTTGATGCTGCACTCCTGTTCAATTGGCCTTTTCGCCTTTCTTGTTGAGACATTTTGATCCTTCACTATTTTGTCTTAGTTTTTGTCACTTTAGAGGCGATACAGTTCTTCTGAGGCTTTACCTTATGCTAAAAATATGGTTATGAATTTTTCTCAAAAGATTTGTAATGTTCGTTCAAAATTATTTGTGCCAGGCAATAGGGACGTACTTCATGGACGTTGTTAACTCTTCACACATCTATGCCACAGGGGGGACATCAGAGTCAGAATTCTGGTATTAATATTAGTCAACATTGCAATTTATCTCCTCTGACCTAAGCACCATATGCTATAAAGTAAATATGAAACCTCATGTGCATCTTTTTAACATATGAACAGGAGTGACCCGAAGCGATTGGCAGATACTCTAGACACAGAAACTGAAGAATCATGCACAACTTATAACATGTTGAAGGTATATTAATGTTTAAATTAAAATAGAATTCTTTATTAATTGTTCTTTTGAAAGCTGATTTGCAGCTATATAAAAATTTACACATTTACATCGAAGGTTGGATTCCCTTTGACATTTGTGTATGCATGGCCCTTTTTTTTTCTGAGATACATTACCCTGGTAAATGTAAATATAATTAGATTAGCATGCATTGGTGACCTTTTGTAGGTCTCTCGCCACCTGTTTACATGGACCAAAGAAGTGGCATATGCAGATCATTATGAGCGTGCCTTGACAAATGGTGTTCTAAGCATCCAAAGAGGAACAGAACCTGGAGTGATGATTTACATGCTCCCACTAGGTCATGGAGTTTCCAAGGCCGTCTCCTACCATGGATGGGGAACACCATTTGACTCTATGTGGTGTTGCTATGGCACAGGTATGGATTTGATTGTCATTTTTTAACTCATAGATTTTCCTCATATTATTATAGCAATCTCATGTTATATCTCTTTTAAGTTCCATTGATTTAATAAGTTTTTCTTCTTTCTGCTTCTGTAGCAACTGAATCATTCTCAAAGCTAGGAGATTCAATATATTTTGAAGAGAAAGTAAAGGGTCCAGCTCTTTACATCATCCAGTACATATCAAGCTCATTTAATTGGGAATCTGGACAAATATTGCTCAATCAGACAGTTCTTCCTGTTGTTTCCTCAGATCCATACCTTCGAGTGACATTCACATTTTCTCCAGGGAAGGTACTGGTCACAGTTAATTTTTTATACTTAGATACTACTGTTGAAAATATTTTCCTCTTGACATCACTTAGTGAGACAAAGAAAAAGAAAATTGTTAAATATCAAAACTAAAAGATATATCTAGTGACAAGTCTGACTTGAGTGGAAGTAGGACACTAAAAGCTATATATCTAGTGATGGTTCTTGGAAACTTGGACTATTTTCATTGCAAAAAAACATTGTTAACTTTCCTTATTAATTTTTCTGGTTCAGATTAGTTTCCTGATAAAATTCTTAATACTTCCAAATTGAAAGGACTACTGCTTTTGGAGGATGCTTTCTGGCAAACCAGGCTTTCCATTCATGTTGCATTCTTGTTATACCATGTTAAAACTTCCTTAATCAATTCACTATTTTTTTTATAACATGCTGACATTACTTCCACAATATTACCTATGAAACTCCTCTTAAAAGATTTAAAGTGAAAGAACTACACATGACTAGGTCCACAACTTTCCAAACTAATTCAAGTGCACCACACTCGCTCTCTCTCTCACACACACACACGCACATGTCCACATGCACAAAAGCCACACACGCCAATGCTCAAGCAACACGACTTGTGAATGCACAGATAAACACTCATCCTTTAATAAAAGCCAAAGATCACATATGACAGTACTGGTATTTACAATAAAAGAGAGCATAACAAAGACAACATCTAAGTTCACCATCAGTTATGTTGTGTTAAAAAAAGTACCTGAACCATCTGATATAGAGCTTAGGGTTAGAATGTGGAGACTGAAAAACATATGCTTTGTTTTCAAAGTACTAATTAAGTGTGAAGGTGACTAATTAATTAAAAAATGAACTGCAGGGGGCAGGCCAATCCTCTACCTTGAACTTGAGGATACCAATTTGGACAAGCAATGCTAAGGCATCAATAAATGCTCAGAGTTTGACTGTACCAGCTCCAGGTGTGGATCAACTCTCTCTCTCTCTCTCTCTATGCTACCTTATTTTCTAAAGAATGAACAGATAAAAAAGCAAAGAAAGGTCTTGTGCATATTTCTACAGTTGCCATTTTATGGTTTAATCTTTTATTTATTATGATGATCAAATCCTTTCCAACTCTATCATGTGTACAAACTGTAGAGTTCCTTGGGGGGTGACCATTTCTTGCTTATTTCATTCATGATGCAGGCAATTTTCTATCGGTCACTAGAAAATGGGGACCTGGTGACAAATTAACACTTCAGCTGCCCATTAATTTGAGAACAGACGATATTAGAGGTATTTTCATTGCGAATAGTCCACTTAAACAATTTATGCAAATCCTGATCCCAAGCATACCGTTTTTCTTCCTTAACTTTTGTAAATTTTTCTGAATAGCAACAGAAATATTACAGATGATATATTACTTACTAATTCTATCTAATAAAATTCAGATGACCGGCCTGAGTATGCTTCTCTTAAGGCCATACTTTATGGTCCCTATCTGCTTGCGGGTCACACCACTAGTGACTGGGACCTCAAAACTGGATCAGCTAAGTCTTTGTCAGACTGGATAACTCCAATCCCTGCAGCCTACAATGCTTATTTGGTTTCACTTTCTCAAGGGCCTGCAAACTCAAGTGTTGTCTTAACCAACTCAATAAAATCACTTACAACGGAAAAAACACCTCCACCTTTCAACACTTCTGCTGCTAGAGCCACTTTCAGACTCATCTTAACTGGCTCACCTCCTCCAAAGTTTTTGACACTTAAAGATGCTATCAACAAGTTAGTCATGTTAGAACCATTCGATTATCCAGGAATGGTTGTAGTGACCAAAGGCAAAGATAAACAAGTTGAAGTTGCAGCCTCTCCTGTTCGCGGTGGCTCTTCTGTTTTCCGGGTGGTTGCAGGATTGGATGGAAGGCCTGGGACAGTATCATTGGAGTCAGAAGTCTACAAGGGTTGCTTTGTGCATAATAGTGGTGAGAAATACCGTACAGGTACAATCTTGAGGCTCGGCTGCAGGTCACGCTCATCAGGTGCCAATTTTAATCAGGCTGCTAGCTTTGTAATGGAAAAGGGACTAAGTGAGTATCATCCTGTCAGCTTTGTGGCAAAAGGGGCTAAGAGGAATTTTCTTCTGCAACCACTAATGAGCTTCAAGGATGAATTTTATACTGTTTATTTTAACATTCAAGCTTAACTAGTTTGGTGGGAGAGTGGGAGGTCCTTTACAATATGTACCCTTGCCTCCTTGCTATTTTTTGCTACCTTTTCAAGTTCAACAAGTTACGTGTACTGTGTTGGACCTGTAAAATAATGTAACACGAATGAAGAGAAATAATATGTCAGCTTCAAATGATCATTTTTGTGATCATATAGTATTAAATGTGTGAATAAAGATCATAATCAAGAATGAAAATAACTTTCATGCGTTTTGGTATACAGATTAACTTGGCTTGTGATTGTGAATAAATTAAGGTAAATATCATGCAGGCACATCTCAATGCTTATCTACAGGGGAGAAAACAAAATTATGGAAGAACTGAAATAATAGAACTCTGGCTTTAGATTGTTGATCTTTACTTTATCTGGTTTTGTATGAGACTTAGAGGGAATGCATGCGCTCTCTATAGTCTGATCATCTCTTATAAGCACGTTAAAATTTATTATTAAATTATTAAATTCAAAATTTTCTAAGTTTTTGAGATAATAATAAATGGTCTATTTTTTAAATAGATATTTACTCTATTTTCTATTTAAAAATTTAATGATTCTACGTGTTTGCCCTACTTATTAAAGGTTAAAGAAATGAAATTCATCATTTCTTAATAGCTAAAAAAATTGGGACAATATCTAATTTATCAAAATTGAGTATCTTTCCTTGTGTGTCTCTTTTCTCTATCACCAATTCTTTGTTCTCCAATTTATTATTAAATTATTATAAATTTACAATCATTGCACATAACTTATTACAATCTTTCTTGTAATTACAAAATTAGCATGTTGTTATTGGTGCAAAATAAAACTAGTTTTAAGTGAGTACATTTAAAAATGATATTACATCAATCACAACTTATCATCTCAATAAACTATGTCATTGGCTCATTATTTTCATTAGGGCATTGATTTCCGCACTAAGTTTAAAAATTGTTATTTTACTCTTTCTTGTTTGGCCCACCACTCAATATACTTGTAAACCATATCGATGAATGAGTGATCAATGATATACTATATATAGATAGTATAGAATAGTACAATACAATAGTTCAGGTGCAATATAATAGTATAAGATAGTGCAGTTAATGTATGTATAATAATGATGGTACAATGGATCCAAGAGTGGGCTTGGGCCTAGTACTCAGTAATTTTCATCACAAGTGAAGAACAATACAACTCCTCACGCAGAAGACACTTCTTTTATATATATATATATATATATATATATATATATATATGCTAATCGCATACCCACACAATGCGTGAAAATAAATAATAATTTTGAATTATAATATAATATATAATTTTTTTGCTAAAATTTTTTGAAGATAATTGTTCTCCCTAAAAATTAAACAATTTCTATTCAATTAAATTTTATCCCCCTTCAATCTGTTTTAGGCTAATTAAGCCTTAAATTAATTCTTTTTGTAGATTTTCTTTTTTAAGTTTAGCTCAAAAATTCAATTTTTTTTTCTTAATTTTTGGGTTGAAAAGTATGAAATTTTATTATATTTGGGCTAAAATTTTTAGTTTTGATTTTAAAAAAATAAAATAGACATTAGAAATTATAAAAATGAGCCATAAAAATGATAAATATTCAAAAGCTTTATTCAGTCCACATTGGTTCTCTTCGGTCCATTCTATCCTTTTTCGTCCTATTCGGTCCATTCAGTCCTATTTAGTCCATTCTGTCCACTAAAGTTCTATTCAGAATAATTCGGTCCATCCAGTCCACATTAGTCCAATTATCTCCATTTCGGTCATATTCGGTCCATTCTATCCACAATCCACTTTTGTCCTATTCAGTCTATTCTGTCTACTTTGGTTCTAATTGGACTTATTCAGTTCATTTTGTCCACTTTGATCTACTTTAGTCCTATTTGAGACATTTGGTCTACTTTGGTCCTATTCAGTCTATTTTGTCCACTTTGGTTCTATTCAATCCATTATGTTCACTTCAGTTCTAGTCCACATTGGTCCTATTCGGCCCACTTTGGTCCGATTTGGTCTCATCCTGTCTATTCTGTCCACGTCGATCCTATTCGGTCCATTCCGTCCACCTTATTCCTATTCGGTCCATTTGGTCATATTCTATCCATTTGGTCCAATTTGATCAGATCACTTTGATTCATTTTGGTCCACTTAAATCTATTTTTGTACACTTACATAATACGAAAAGACATTTTTTGGGTTAAAAACACCTAATCTAAATCCAAATTTATTTAAAAAAATATAAATCTTATACTCATAATATCTAAAATCTTAAGCATAGCATTTATTGTTGCTATACTTTTCTTGAGCCACATTAATGTAGCATTTCAGTTCACTTTGGTACAGCTAAATTTAAGTAAAATTATTTCTAAATATAAATGCTATGAATATACAAATTTAATCTTTAGGGCAGTTATTCATTTTTTTTAATGTCATTTCTTTTAAATGAATTTCATGGGGTTGATTATACATTTAAGCAAAATAAATAAATATATACATATGTATCATATATGTATGTATGTATGTATGTATGTATGTATGTATAATTTTTATTTAAATAAATTATTCATTCTCTTAAAAGAAATTATGATGGTAATCAAAACTCATATCAAACTTATATTGAATATATATAATCTATTCTCTAAATTTTATTGTAGAGAGAGAGAGAGAGAGAGAGAGAGAATGCTGGTGATGGGGAACCCAAAATAGAATTTTAAAAATTACAATGATTCATCAATATAAAGTAGAGTTGAAAGAAAAAATAAAAAATCAAGAGAAAGAGAAAGAGAATAACCACTTTTCAAGAGAGAATGCAAGAGAGAATAATAAGAAATTTATAGAAAATAATATAAGAAGAAAAAAAGTAAAAATAAAAAATATAGTAATAAATACCAAATTATCTAAGTCGTGTTATATAATATAAAATAACATTATATTTTTATATACTATCTTTATAATGCAATATGATAACTTCTATGAAATCAAAGAGGATAAAAAAGATAGCAACTTAAAAACAAAAACATAACCACATCAACCCAAAGTAGAATTCCAAATAATACAAAAATTCATCAAACTAAAGTAGAGATGTAAGAAAAATATAATAAAATCCACCAAAAATGAAACAAAAAAAATGAGAGAGAGAGAGAGAGAGAGAGAGAGAGAGAGAGAGAGAGAAATAACCTTTTGTGTGTGAAAAACTATGAATAGAATGGAAAAGAGAATTGTACATTTATAGTAAGAGGAGGGAAATAAACAAAAAACAAAAGAAGATAAAAGGATAGAAGAAAAGTGATATTAAGATAAATAGTAACGGGAAGATGATATGAAAAGGTAAAAGGAAAGGGAAAAAAATTAGAGAAATTATAAAAATAAATTGGGAAATAAATAAAAAAAAGAATTAAAAATAAGAGAGAGAAGTGTATATTTTTATCACAAAATAAATATACTTGAATCTTTATTCTATGTTTCTCAAAAAAAATTATTGTATAGTTTTATACCAAATCAAATTGTGAATTCAAAACCAAATAATACACAATTCTTAAGATGATCATTAAATCTATATTATATTATATATATATATATATATATATATATATATATATATATATATATACATATACATATATATATATATAAGTAAAAATCTCACGTGGGAAAGTACGAGGTTCTGCCAAGTGGCACATTTTATGCAAATATTAATGTATTGAAACATTCTCTAGTGCCACATCAGAGATAGGAACAGATTAAATATTGGTTTTGTGTTTCATTTGGTTTAATGTTTCAAGACTTTTCTAATTAAAAAATAAATATTTTTTTATATTCTTTGGATCAATGTTTCAAAACTTTTCGTCTCTCACAAAACTCTTTGCATTTTAATTCACAATTTTCACCTCTTGCACTTTTACCCCTTTATATATACCTATCAATATACCTTCATGTCATCCCATGCCAAATACACATAAACCAAAAATGATGTCATTTACCTTCAATCTTTCGACGACATCTACCTAACTCTATATTGTGTCTCATCTAATCTTAACCAGTATGAGTTGGTTATAACCAAGGAAGGGGGCTTGTATTTTATACTGAGTCACAACAGCAATTATGATTTTGATGTTATGGTTGGACATTGTGGATTTGTGAATTTTGTAAATAATGTGATTGACTATAGGTGTTTGGGATGTGTATTTTGTTTTAGAATTAAGAAGAAAAAGAAAGATACATTTTATATCAACTTTTATTCTATAATATTCCTCAAAATTTGTTTTTTTTATTATTTATATTTCTCATTACTTTAATTAAATAATTATAGTAGATATGTGTATGCAATTTATAATTATTGTTTTTTATGGTGAATAAATTTTTATAACAAGTATGCTGTAATATATATACAACATTTTTCAAAGTCATCTTACATAAAATATTACAATTTACTAGTTAAAATATCTCATTATATAACAAGAACACTGTTAATTCAGGAAAAGTTCCCCTCAATGGGTGGTGGGTCTTTGATCTTATTTCCCTCTCCACTTGGATGATAGGAATGCGTATTGTTTAAGTTGTTGTATGTTACTAACTACTCAAATAACAAGGAGCTATAGATTGCCATCCTGTCTAACAAAAAGCTAACTATCTTTATATACTGGTTTGTTTGAGTTGTTTTATGTTTCTAATGTGTGTCATTTATTTCGAGTATAAATAGAGCCTCACGTATGCTTCTGTTTTTCCACTGTTCAAGCTTTGCTTGCGATTCTTTTCTTTTCTTTCTTTTTTTCTTTTTTTTTTTTGTTTTTGTTTTTTGGGTTTGAGTTTGCACTTGGATTTGAGTGTTTTCGATTATGTTCAACTTTCTTTTACTAAATTTGGGTGCTTTGTGTTCTGGGTTTTCAATAAAAGTACTACTTTTTATTCTTTTCATTTGAACTGAAATTCATACAGTTTTAGCAGTTTATGATCTTTGTTCCTACTGAATTCTTGCATGTTCAAGGCTTTTGCGTTTTGGGATTTTAAGAAATATGGAGGGCTTTTTGTTCTTTAAAATGTTGGTCATGTTTGCTGTCCTTGGTTTATGTCGTTATGCCATGGCTAAGGAATGCACAAACATTCTTACTAATGAATCAAGAAACGCACTTCAATTCACTCTCTCGAATTTCAAGAGGATTGATGTCAACTATACAATAACTGACAATTCCGCCTATAAACGGACTTGGGAAATAATGTATCAAAAAATGAAAAAACAACCTGTTTTTAATGTGTCCAATGATTTGCTCAATGAAATGTCATTGCATGATGTAAGATTGGATCCAAACTCAATACATTGGCAAGCACAGCAAACGAATTTGGAGTACCTATTGATGTTGGATGTGGATAGTTTGGTTTGGAGCTATAGGAAGATAGCCGGTTTGCCAACACCTGGGAAGCCATATGGGGGGTGGGAATCCCCAGATAATGAAGCTCGGGGTCATTTTGTAGGTTGGTTTTAAACTTGTTATTATGACTTTTGCACCATACGTGTCACAAATTTCTACTTCTATTTTTGTTTTTTGAACCCAAGATAGTAACTTTCATTTGTACTTACCTGAAAGTAGGTTCCGTTTGAGCTAGAGTTAATTAGCCCTTTTTTTCTTTATTGGGTGAAATTTGGCACATTGGTTCACATTATTCAGATGCTTAAAAAGGGTAACTAGAGATATGATCCAATGTACGGTCGAGTAGCATGAAAAGATCCACATGCTCTTTTAAAGAAATTGTAGTATCTTACATTTAATCTTTATGTTTACAATGAATAACCAGTTTTTGTTATCTTGAAGGGCATTATTTGAGTGCAACAGCACAAATGTGGGCTAGCACTCACAATGACACTGTTAGACAGAGAATGTCAGCAGTAGTGTCTGCTTTATCTGCCTGCCAGGAGAAAATCGGCACTGGATATCTTTCTGCTTTTCCAACTGACTTTTTTGATCGTGTTGAAGATATAAGACCACTATGGGGGGCTCCTTATTACACAATTCACAAGGTAGAATCTACTTCTGTTGCTTTACAAGATGATAATTATTTATTTGGCCTTTAAAAAGTTACAACTAGATTTCAATCTTCTCTACTTTGACAGATCTTGGCAGGCTTACTTGATCAACATACACTTGCTGCAAATGATCAAGCTTTAAAAATGGTAAAATGGATGGTTGACTATTTTTACAACCGTGTTCAGAATGTGGTAACACGGTTCAGTTTAGAAAGGCACTATCTATCACTTAATACAGAATCTGGTGGCATGAATGATGTTCTTTACAGGTTATATACAATTACGGTAGGTAAATTCATCTTTGTATTAGCTCCTCTAATATATACTTCAAACTTAATTTCTTGATATTATTTCTGTACTTGGTTGAGGTATGTATCAGGAGAAATAAAAGATTGTCAGTCTACCTGGTTATTATTTGAATTTGCAATTGTTACAGAACTTGTGCTTTGGATATTTATGGTATGACAGCACCCTGCAAGAAATGTTTTCTTGAATGAAAATGACTTTATTTGTATTCCACTAGTCTATATTCAGTATCTTATTTCATTATCTAATAGCCACTGAAGAAAAGAATAACATTTGAAATGTTTCCATAGTTCTATCAGAAGTTCGCCTAATATGATATGAATTAAGGAAACTGTAATTTTCTTTATTTGATTGGATTTCCATTAGTTTCTTGCCGGTGGCATGTTGTTTCTATAGCTTTCATAGTACTTAAGTCATTCTGATCTTTTGGTTCTAATATAAGCCTTTCATTCTATTATGCGCAGAAAGATCCAAAGCATTTATTTTTGGCTCATCTATTTGATAAACCCTGCTTCCTAGGACCACTTGCATTACAGGTAATCCTTATTTTCTGTCGGCCAAGTTTGGAGCATTATGTCATTTAACAAACTTCCAGCAATAAATTGTGACATCTTTATCTTTGTCTCCACTGCAAATATAAAAAATTCTGAAACAGTTATCTTTAGGTTCAAAGTAGATATGAATGGCACTGTCTTCTAATGATACAATTGCTTCACCTTTTTGTAGAAGGTTTCTGGATTAATTAACCTGTTCGTTTATAATAAGCTCTATCAGTAGTCTTCCAGATTGCATATGTGTGTGCATGCACACTTTGGTTTCCTTCAGACATACATGTTTCCACTTGTGGATCCATTAAATTCCTATCTTGAAAATCAAAGCTTTTGAAAAGAAATTTCATTCAAAGCTTTTGAAAGTGAGAGTAAAACCAACTATGTTTTGTAGAGAATACTGTTTATTGAAGTAGGAAGTGATATTTGTGTAACCAAGATTTGAAGTCTAGGGCTTTAAGGAAGTGAAGATGTGAACTGAAATTTGTTGTTTAAAGGTTGTAATGGGAGATGACCTCTTCTTGTGTTCTTGTCAATTGTGTAATTATGATTTTTTTTAAATAAATAATAACAAAAAGCAACTACAACAACTTCCAAGCCTTAGTCCCAAATTTGCTGTGGTTGGATATGGAATCTCCATGGAAAAAAGGAAATTCAATTTTATGTAGATCCAGTGTTTCACGGAAGATTATTATGTGAGTCTTTGAAGTTGGGAATTTCTGTCTGACCTTGCTTTTATTTCAATTCTACCTTAGTACATAACAAAATAAAAATTCGCCATCCATGGCTAAACAAGTTGAACAAGATCTTTAGGTTAAAAAATATCCAGTTTAATTCTGGTAGATTTTCATTTCACTTCCGTAGCAAAATACATCCTGTAATAAATCACATCAGTCTCATTTGTTGTGTCCCATTTTCTGTCTCTATGCTTATGTGGATTCTAAGTGGTAATATTTACCATCTCATCAAAAATATAAATACAAAAGGACGGTAGTTGTTGTATAGATGAATCACTGAATAGTGAATGCATTCTTCTTTTCTCAGAATACCATACAGATTTTATACTTCTCTCGAAGCTACATCTCCTATGCTTATAAGTTCAAATTCCATTCTTCTGACTTTATTCATATTCAAGTTTATTTGTTATTCTAGATTCTAATTTTCAAACTTGCTATTATTTGAAGAAAATTCATTCTTTCACTTTTAGGCTGATGAAATATCTGACTTTCATGCCAACACACATATACCAATTGTTATTGGATCTCAAATGCGGTATGAAGTCACTGGTGATCCACTTTATAAGGTAAACTGATTTATCTAAGTTATAAATAATCTCAACTATAGTACTCGACAAAGCCTTTTATAATTTCTACTGTTTACCTCTCCCTTCCCCCTTTTTATTTTGGTTGCTGCTTTAATGCATGTGGCGCTTCCTGTTTAATTGGCCTTTTCACCTTTCTCGTTGAGACATTTTGATCCTTCACTACTTTGTCTTTGTTTTGATCACTTTATTGGAAATTAAATATGTTTATGGATTTTTCTCAAAAGATTTGTATTGTCATTCAAAATTATGGTGTGCCAGGCAATAGGGATGTTCTTCATGGACATTGTTAACTCTTCACACAGCTATGCAACAGGAGGAACATCATTCTTAGAATATTGGTATTGATATTATTCAAAATTTCGATTCATCTCCTCTTACCTGAATCTCCATACGCTACACTGTGAATATGAAACCTCATGTGCATCTTTTTAACATATGGACAGGACTGACCCAATGCGAGTGGGAGATATTCTACAAACCGAGAGTGAAGAATCATGCACAACTTATAACATGCTGAAGGTATATCTTGTGAAGTAAAAAAAATCTCTAGGGTGATGATAAAATTCTTTGTTTAGATTGGCATGCATTGGTGACATTTTGTAGGTCTCTCGCCACCTGTTTACATGGACCAAAGAAGTGGCATATGCAGATTATTATGAGCGTGCATTGACAAATGGTGTTCTAAGCATACAAAGAGGAACAGATCCTGGAGTGATGATTTACATGCTCCCACTAGGTCGTGGATCTTCCAAGGCCATAAGCTACCATGGATGGGGAACACCATTCGACTCTATGTGGTGCTGCTATGGCACAGGTCTGGGTTTGATTGTCAATTTTTAGCTCATATAGCTTTAGGAAAATGAAAGACCACCAAATTCTTTCTTCACATCACCAAAATCTTAATTTTGTTGAATCTCATGATTTTCCTTTTCATATTATGATTGTTCTAATTGAGCAATCTCCGGTTATATCTCTTTTAAGTTCCTTTGATGTTGTAACTTTTTTTGTTTGCTGCGTTTGTAGCAATGGAATCATTCTCAAAGTTAGGAGATTCAATATATTTTGAAGAGAAAGGAAAAGATCCTGTTCTTTACATTATCCAGTACATATCAAGCTCACTTAATTGGAAATCAGGAAATATTTTGGTCAATCAGAAAGTTGATCCTGTTTTTTCCACGGATCCATACCTTCGAGTGACATTCACATTTTCTTCAATGAAGGTACTGGTCACAGTTATTTCTTAAACTAGACATCACTGTTGGATATATTTTGCTCTTGACATCACTTAGTGAAAGAAAGAAATAACAAATTGTTAAATATCAAAACTAAAACAAGTCCTCTGTTTTCTATTCACACTTCACCCTTTACATAAATACTTTTGTGTTACACTTACCCTTTATTGATAAGGCTGAACTTAGAGGAAGTGGAATACTGAAAGAGTGATGGTTCTAGGAAACTTGGACTATTTTCATAGCAAAAGAACATTTTCACTTTCTTTTTAAATTTTTCTGGTTAGGGGTCTTACTTTCCTGAACAAATTTCTTATTTTCTCCAAAGAAAAAGGGCTCCCGCTTTTAGAGGCCGCTTTATGGCAAAACAGGCTTTCCATTCAATTTGAATTCTTTTTATACCATGTTAAACTTCCTTCTTCAATTCTTCATTTTTTCCACAACATGCTGACATTACTTCCAAAATATTATGTATGATACTCCTCTTAAAAGATTTCAAAGTGAAAGAACTGCAGCCTCGGAATAATCTTTGGTACTTCCCCAACTGTGGCACATGATTAGGTTCACAGCTTTCCAAATTAATTCAAGTGCACCACATACTCTCTCTCTCTCTCTCACACACACACACACGTCCACATGCAAGTGCAAGCACACAAGCCACACACACCAATGTTCAGGCAACTCATGTTAATGTACAAATACTCATCCTTTAATAAAACCCAAAGATCACATATGACAGTACTGGTATTTACAATAAAGGAGAGCATAACAAAGTACTTGACCCATCTGATATAGAGCACGGGGTGACAATGTGGAGACTGAAAAACATATGCTGTGTTTCAAAGTACTAATTAGGTATGAAGGTGACTAATTAAAAAATGAACTGTAGAGATGCTCAAGTAGGCCAATGTGTACTGCCTTCAGGGTATTGAGGCACAGGTCACTGAGAATGCATCATTCAATTTGCAAATGGATAATTCAGTTACAAATTAGTGGATTAAATTTAAGTTAAGGCAGAAAAAGGGAGATTTTATATTCTCCTATACTGAAAAGAGATGCAGAAAGGGGACATATCTTACAAGGTTGATCCATTCTAGCATCAAGAAGAACTTTTCTTATTGGGGCACAAGAGTGGCAAGGGGCATTGGTGTAGAATATAATGTTCTTTGTGCCAGTGCTCACAGCATTATTTGGTTTCTGTTAGGGTATAACTGGTTTTGATACTAATTCTGACATGCAGGGGACACACAAATCCTCTACCTTGAACTTGAGGATACCAATTTGGGCATTTGCAAACAATGCTAAGGCATCGCTAAATGCTGAGAGTTTGCCTGTACCAGCTCCAGGTTTAGATCTCCTCTCTCTCTCTCTCTCTATGCTACCTTGTCTTCAAAAAAATGAACAGTTCAAAAGGCAAAAAAGGGTCTTGGCTTGTTTCTGCAGTTTCCCTTTTATTGTTTAATCTTTTAATTATTCTAATGATCTGATCCTTTCCAACTCTAATATGTGTGCAAAAAGTAGAGATTCTTTTGGGGGAGGATGGGGGGACAACTTGCTTTACTTATTAGAAAATGACCATTTTCTTGACTATTTCGTTCATGATGCAGGTAATTTCCTATCTGTCACTAGAAACTGGGGACCTGGTGACAAATTAACACTTGAGCTGCCCATTAGTTTGAGAACAGAAGATATTAAAGGTATTTTCATTGTGGATGGTCCACTTAAACAATTTATGCAAATCCTGATCCCAAGCATACCCTTTTTCTTCCTCAACTCTTGTACATTTTTCTGATTAGCAGCATAATTATTACGGATGATAAATTGCTTACCAAGTCTTTCCAATAACCTTCAGATGACCGGCCTGAGTTTGCATCTATTAAGGCAATACTTTATGGCCCCTATCTGCTTGCGGGTCATTCCGAGGCTGACTGGAACATCAAAACTGGATCAGCAAAGTCTATTTCAGACTTGATAACTCCAATCCCTGCTTCCTACAATGCTTATCTGGTTTCTTTTTCACAAGTGTCCGGAAACTCAACTTTTGTCTTAACCAACCCAAACCATTATATCCAAGAGTCTGAAAACGTAATTTTTCTCGCAAATGCATCAGCAAATTCCTCCCAAGTGTCTGGAAACTTTCCTTTTAACTCAACAAACTCAGACCATTCAATTACAATGAAAATTCTACCTCCACCTGGCAATAGTTCCACTGTTGGTGCCACTTTTAGACTCATCTTAACTGACTCACCTCCGCCAAAATTTTCAACACTCAAAGATGCTATTGGCAAGTCAGTAATGCTGGAACCATTTGATTTGCCAGGAATGGTTGTAGTACACCAAGGAATAAATAACAACCTTACAGTTGCAGCCCCGCCTGCTGGCGGTGGCTCTTCCATTTTCCGGTTGGTTGCAGGATTGGATGGAAGGGCTGAGACAGTGTCATTGGAGTCAGAAAGCAACAAGGATTGCTTTGTGCATAATGGTGTGAATAACAATTCAAGTGCAATCATCAAGCTCAGCTGCAAATCAGGCTCATCAGATGTTAATTTTAATCAGGCTGCCAGCTTTGTAATGGAAAAGGGACTAACTGAGTATCATCCTATCAGCTTTGTGGCAAAAGCGCCTAAGAGGAATTTTCTTCTGGCACCATTGTTGAGCTTCCGGGATGAATTTTATACTGTTTATTTTAACATTCAAGCTTAACAATCTAGGTGGAGAGTGGGAGGTCCACCATATTAATAAAGTGATGTCCAACTTACCAATGTTTATTTTAAGTGAATTTTATAATATTTATTTTAACATTCAAGCTTAACTAATTAACTTGCTTGCTTGGTTCCAATTAGCTCAATTGGCAAAATTTCAAGTAGTTGAATAAGATAATAAGAGATCTGGGGTTCAAACTCCACAACACTAAAAACCGATTAATATCTTGGTTTGATGATAAAAAACTATTATTAAGAGTGGACGCTATAGGTTGAAACTATCTCAAAAAAAAATTAATTCACTTGATATCTCCATTAAAATAATAATAAGTATGGTAAATTACAAATTACACCTCTGAAGTTTAAAATTTACTGGATTTTATACTTCAAAATTTCAAGAACTTAATTTTACATCTTAAAGTTTGGCTCCGTTAGCAATTCACGAAATATTTTTTTTCTTCTAAAATCAAGTCACATCATCCTCATGGTCATTGTCAAATTCAAATGATATATTTATTATAGATTGACTCAAATGATATATTCATAACTATAATGAAGTTGTCAATTATTGGAATAAAATTGTGAAGGCGGTAAGAAATTCTAATTGTTGTTGTTATTATATGCGGGGAAAAAAATAATTTAATTAAATAGCTTGTTGTGAACAAGCTTGAAATTCTTCAACAAAAAAATAATCCAAGTTTAGATATATATTATAGCTTGATGATGTGTCCGGACTTGCTTTGTGATTGAATTAAATTAAATTAAGCAAATCTAAACTTTTAATATTCGGCATGACTTATTTATAACCCTACTAATATGCACCGCAATTAATAATTATCTAATACATTACCTTACTACAATTTTGCTATGATTTATTCTTTATTAATATATATAATATATTCCTTAAAGAAAATTATGGAAATGCTATAATTTTATGTGCTGTCCTTTACATTATCATTCCAATTATGATTTTTTTTTTCTTCTCCCTTTCTTATTAGTTGCTCCTTGAATTTAAATAAAAGCAATGTTGGAGACAATTTTTCACAATTTTTTACATAATTTGTTAGCATTAGCATATCAAGTTTTCATTATGAATTATCATCACATTCACATTAACTCATTGCCGATGTCACTTTTATTATGTAAAAATCGTGATAACATATCATATCAATAATTGTGAAAAGGTTTTGAAATTTTTTGTGTCTTTAATTTAAAGTTTTAATAAACACAATTTTTTCTAAGAGCCTTGTAACTCTTTGGCATAGCATTCTTATTGTTTGAGAAGGAAGATATTGAGTTATTTTATTCCAAAACGGTGGTTAAATCAGCCTGAACAAAAGAGAAAACTGATGATGGAACATCCTCCATCCATATTACATTATCTGGGTAATATACTACTAGTTTAGCTAAATAATGTGCAACTTTGTTATCCACTCTCTTAACATGAGAGTAGGATAATTTAGAAAAAAAGGTTCTCAAAAACACACACATCTGAAATAAGCAAACCATAGGAAGACAAGTTCGTCTTCAAACCATTCATCGCAATGCTTAAGTCACCCTCAACTACTACTCTATCGAACTCAGCATTCCTATTGTTGTAACTATTAAATTATTCAATCAATAAATAACATGTTTACAATGAATTGCATTTATTTTCAAGATGACTGGTATATATTATGCTACTTTGACTTTTGATGCTTCGAAAAATTTACTAGAATTAATTTGATTATTTCATGACTAGCTAACATAATCATATATTCAGACACCTTATGTGCACTTGAATGTTAATACACACGTGAAGAGTCTTATACCGGTGATATTTGTTTCTCTCTCCTTTAGAAACAAAATCAGAATTCAAATATCTCCGACCATAAAATCATAATAATACTAATAATAATTTAATACAAAGGATTTCTTTTTTTTTTGTTAAATCTTGGTTGGGATGAAAATGTGTTGTCAAATTTGTGCCAATGCAATTGTGGATTAGGCCCAATACCCGAGTGGGCCAAGTCCAAAGAAGGTTCACCAAGATGCTAGAAAGTTCGTTGAAAATAATCAGGAAACAGCCAGAAAATTCATTAAGCTGAAAGGAAAAAGACATACATGACGCAACAACCAGAACTCCCTAGAAAATACCTGAAGAATCCCCACGAACCTATAAATTCGCTACCGCACTCTTTCTTCCCAAACCAGTTAGAATTAGCAAAGTGTCATTGTAAGCTTTTCCAACAAACAACCACTTCAAAGGTTTTCTTCGTACTACAGCTCTTAACTAAGATGTCTCTGATTCCAAGCTTCTTTGGTAGCCACCGAAGCAACATATTGGACCCATTCTCGCTCGAGATTTGGGACCCATTTAAGGATTTCCCATTCTCATCTGAACCACCTCAGTTTGCAAGAGAAACTTCTGCATTGGTTAACACCCGTGTGGATTGGAAGGAGACCCCAGAAGCCCATGTGTTCAAGGCTGATCTTCCTGGGCTCAACAAAGAGGAAGTGAAAGTTGAAGTTGAAGATGACAGAGTGCTGCAAATAAGCGGGGAGAGGAAAGTGGAGAAGGAAGAGAAGAAAGACACGTGGCATAGAGTGGAGCGTAGCAGTGGCAAGTTCTTGAGGAGGTTTAGGCTTCCTGAGAATGCTAAGATGGATCAGATCAAGGCTGCAATGGAGAATGGTGTTCTCACTGTGACAGTCCCTAAGGTGGAGGCTAAGAAGCCTGATGTCAAGGCCATTGAGATTTCTGGCTAAATTGTGATTTTGGCCCCTCTATAGTCTATACCATAATATAATTAGAATAAACTATGGCCTTAAATTGTGATTGCAGATAATAAATTTAGTACATGTATGTTTCTTTGATAATTATGATGATTTTTCCCCATATATACGCTGTACGGGGAGTATGTAAAAGCTTGTAATGTTTTGGAAGTCCAAAGGAATGCAAAAACAGAGTGCTTAATATTGCTGCTTACATTTTCTCAACATAATAATAATAATAATAATAATAATATTGCTGCTTGCATCCATATATTGTTTCATTGGAAAAGTTTATGCATTTTCTAATATTTGGCAGTATAAAAAAAATATCAAAGAAAATTATCTCTTAACTTAGCATGAAATTTAGTTGTTATGTTGTTAAAATTGTTGAAAAATAACTCTATCTTACCTCAAACGGAATAAAAAGGAAAGAAAGAAAGTTAAAAGGATAATTTTTTAATTCATTTTAAAGTCGATACTAAACATAAAAAAAATTTAGAAAATCTTTGTAAATTATTCATTTTCAAAAAGTGTTAATGTGTCCTATCAAAAAAAAAAAGTGTTAATGTGAAAACAAATACCTTTTAACGTGTTATATTTTTGCCTAGGGCTGTAAACGAGTCAAGCTTTGTCGAGCAGTGTGTGTTTGAGCTTGACTTATCAATAAAAATTAAATACTCAAGCTTGGCTTGAGCTTGAGACAAGCTTAAAAAAAATATTTAAACTTGAGCTTGTAAAAATGCTAAAAAACTTGAGCTTAACTTGGCTTGGCTTGATTAATTAGTCAAGCTAAGCTCAAACTTAATATCAAGCTCAAACTTGAGCTCAAGTCAAGTTTTTTAGCTTGAGATCCAAAAAAAATTGCATCATCAAATGCTTATATCACCAAAAATCAAGTAAACAAATATATATACATACACACACATATGTGTGTGTATAATATACTTATTTTATCATGCTTCTAACACACGTGATTAGAATTTGTTCACATTATAATTTTACATAATTAAATTCATTCATCGTCATTTATTGTCTATAACTTGACTAACTGTTCAAAATACAATTTTTACATCCACATTTGTCATTCATACAACTATAATCTTCAAAAATCTAAGTAAATTAACATTCGAAAACATATGTATAATATCATAATAATAAGTTTATTGAGTTAACATATATCAAGGTATAAATAAGGTTAAGCTCGGCATGTTTTGTATCGAACTATATTGTTTAGGAGCTTGTTCATAAACAATCTTTTTTGCTTGAGCTTAGCTTGTTTATCAAACAAGCTTAAAACTAAAGTTCAAACTTAGCTTATTTGTAAACAAACAAACATAAACGAGCTTTTTATCAAGTCGAGTCCAAGTTATTCATAAACAACTTGGTTCGTTTACCGCCTTATTTTTGCCAAATCAGCCCGGATAAATATGAAGTTATAAATAGCCACCCCAAATTGCCACTACAGGCCAGGCCAGGCCCAGCCCAATATTAGTCTAAAAAAAGCAAATTACTAATCGGCCCACCAAGCCCTTTCCCTAGTAAAAGCCCACCTAATGCATTTTAGACCACAAGCCCACCACTACATATATATTTCGTTTCAACGCCCTCTGTTCCCAGCTAGGGTTTACAATTTCACCAAATTAGGGTTTTAGGGTTTGTCTCGGCTGCAAAAGCTTCAAAACCAGCAACAATGGTGGAAAAGACAAGAAAAGAGGAGGTCGTCAGCCGAGAGTACACTATCAATCTCCACAAGCGCCTTCATGGATGGTACACGCTTTGAATTTCGTTTGGGGAAACTCTTTTTTTTTAAATTCCATTTTTGTCCTCCATATTTATCGTCAATGACATGCACATATCTGTAACACATTTGAACCCATGTGAAAAAAAATGGAAAATTTCGACTGGGTTTAGGTATTAAGCTGAAAATGAGTGATTGGGGTTTTGGTTTTTTGTTTGGATCTCTAAAATTGAGCAATTTTGGATTTTAGTTTGGTATTCCTGTGATTTTGTTTTGCAATGTTTTTTAAGTTAATAGCTAAGACATTGGTTGTTTTGTAGCTATCTTTGTGTTTGGTTCTTTTTTGGTGGCATTTTATAATTTAGTTACTTCTTGCTTATTAGAGAAGATAGGTACATGCTTTCTCTCAAATTTAGTGTGGGTTTAGATGCCATGTTGAAGTTGAAGGAACCCATTATGTTTTATGCACAACTTTAGGTAAAAGTCAAGTCCATTGTTGTAAATGGGGGGACATTGCAGTAATTGGGTGACTAGTACAGTTTTGTAAAATGGCCATTTTAGATGATGGGTTTGTACTTTCTAAGGTACATAGTAAATGGACTCTCTTTTTAATTTCATCATGTGCCTATAATGGCTGATGGCAGCCACACATTTGAAACGTATCACCATTGGGGAACTGTAGTTTCAGAACTTCTGTCATAGAGTTTATTAGATTCTGCTTTGCGACTTTATGCGAGTGTGTATTAAATGAATGAGTTGGGAAAATGCTAATCTACTCTGACTAAACTGAATAATTTGCCCTATGCATTTCAATGATCATGTGCTAAATCCATTTAATCCATGTACATGGAAGGGATATCCCTGATACCGTAAAATTTTGGAGTGTCCTTGTGTTGTTTTGGAATGGATTAGCTTGCGAAATGGAAGTGTAAAGCATCAATCAAGTCCTTGTTGTTTTAATACTTACCTCGACTTTTTTTGATTATATTCATTCTAACTGAATTCAACAGGGAAGAATTGCTAAGTTTACATTCAGTAACATTAACATCAAGTGCTGTTTATGATGTAATTTAAGGGCCTTTCAATGCTTTCTGTGATTTCAAAATCCTGATTTTTAGTGTTGTAATTTGGATTATACTTGATGATACATAGCATCAAGTTCTTTCTGATCAGGATTTGAGACAGCAAATTTTAAATTTCTGACTACTTCATCTATGTTTTTAGTTTCTTCTGATTTCCTAAAAGTGTAATTCTACTTTCGAAATTAAAAACCCTGGTGGTGTTTGTTGTTTTTATTTGTAGCACATTCAAAAAGAAGGCTCCAAAGGCCATAAAGGAGATTAGGAAGTTTGCCCAGAAGGCTATGGGAACAACAGATGTCAGGGTGGATGTGAAGCTTAACAAGCTAATATGGAGCCATGGGATCCGAAGTGTGCCTAGGAGGATTCGTGTTCGCATTTCCCGGAAAAGAAATGATGAGGAAGATGCCAAGGAGGAGCTGTATTCACTAGTCACTGTCACTGAGATTCCACCTGAGGGTTTGAAGGGATTGGGCACGAAGGTCATTGAAGGAGATGATTGAGCAGTAACATTGTTGCCTAATTTTTTGGTAACTCATTTATTTTATATCTATTTTACTTAGAATTTTGGATATGTTTATGGATTGTCTAGACATTAACATTTGAGCAGCTGAGAGTTGATTTAATGAATTGTAAGCCAATCAATTTTTGTATTTTTGGTCCATTTCTAGATTGCCCCTTGATCACATCAATTAATTCTGCAGCATTGTTTGTATGATATTCATTTTTACTTTTTATTATGCAACCATTCTGGTATGAATTTAGTGATTCATAATAAGATGCGTGTTATGTGACCAAATTGTTCCAATTTCATCCAAACTTTCATGTGTGTTTTTTGGTTGTTAAAATTTTGTTGATGGCATAATGATCTAAGAACTGGATAACCATTTTGGCCCCTGAAGTTTGACACAAATTGTGATTTAACAAAATCTATATTGAAGTGGACAAGGATATAAAGGTTGAAGAGTGGATTATTTTTTCATCCATAGCTTCTTTTTTTTCTTTTTTTGATACCCATCCGTAGTTGAAACCTGAAAACCCAATAATTCGAGGGATTGATGACCGAGGGATTGAATATTAGATCTTTTATTCGACAAAAAGAACGCTTACTAGAACCAACAGATCTTGAAATTACAGTTTCACAATCCACCATAGATTTGCAATAAAATGATGTGCTATTTGAAGTTTGAACTACTCATGTACCATTTATCCAGAAATCGTTAGGCAATCTCTTTAAGACATCACATCGTATTGAATGGATGCTCGTGTAATGCGTTTGTTCTGTTTATTACATCATGGTATTAAATGGATGTCCGTGTAGTTTGCTTTGAGCTACCAAACTTTAATCATATTCATACATGATACATGGGATGTCTTCCGCACGTGGCAATGCTCTTCATTCCACCCTTGGACCCCTCTCCCTTTTAATTGTAAAACGTACATTCACGTGTGCTGTCTTTCTCTATATTTATTTGAGAGAAGCTGCTACCATATCCCCACTCCCATGTGTTTTGTCTATGCACAACTTGCACAAAAAGAGCTTTCAATAGGATTTGCTCTTACAATGATGATTATCATCATGTACCAGTTGACCCTTAAATTCCTAGAAGCTTTTTTTCCACCTTAATTAGGTGATTGATTGGACATGTACACCACTATAAGGCTAGGTCTCACTGCTCTAATACACAACACTTCAACACTATGCTAAGGCTCAATGCTTTAGTACACTAGATTCAATATAATGCGAGCATGTGCCATGTTTGCATTATATGGAATTCAATGCAGTGTCACCCTAGACCCAAGTCGTATCTCATTTAAAAAAATTTCTTGTCGTAATTGTTTAAATATATGACAAAATTATGTTTCAAGAGCAGTTATAATTTTCACAAATATTTTTAAAAAATAAAATTCAGGAAAAATGAGGTTTCATTTAATTTTGAAAATGTCTTAAGCTACTTAAATGATATCTTTTGCTACTTAAATAATATATCTTCCATTTGAAGTAAGTGTCAAAAAAAAAAATTTAACTGGTTATAACTAGAGATCATTCCTATTAGGGGTGGTATTTCGTGTTCGCGTTTCGGGTTCGTGTCGTGTCAACTCATAAGTATTCGACTATATAGGTCTACTCTAACCTACATATTTATTAAACGGGTCAAGATTCCTCAACCCTAACATGACTCATTTGTTAAACAAGTCAATCGTGTTGATCTGTTTATCAGATTTTATCAAAATGAAAAAAATAATTAATGAAAACACAAAAAAAATGAATATTTTTAATATAAAATTTAGAACTAATAAATAGTTATATCACAAATAATCATTCAAAACTAAAGTATATCCCAATATCACAAATAACCAATCACAATATGTCAAAAAAAATAAACTACAACAACTAATAAGATTATATACCTAAAGTTTGAAGAGTATATTGATAAAATGTCATTTAATTAAACGGGTCAAACAGGTTTTATGTGCAATACTAACTCAACTCGTTTATTAAATAGGTTAGTCATGTCAACCTAAATATGACACGAACTCGTTAAACTTCAACCCATAATCCACTAATTCTGTGTTGTGCCGTGTCGTGTAGGGTTCGCGAGTGATGTCCAATTTTACCACCTATAATTCCTATGATGATAATACTTATTAGTTATCACCATGGACGGAGCTATTATTTGACTAGGGGGGCAATGGCCCCCCCCTAAATTTTTTTAAAAAAAATATTACTATGTTAATAGATACTAACTTTAGCAATTTTGTTCAATAAAATTACACTTTGCCCCATTTAATAATGCCATTAATTTTTTTGAGAGTAATGTTATAGCCACAAATGTTTTTACAACATTTATACAAACTTTTGAGGTAACAAATTCTTATTGGTTCGTACACTTGCATAACTTTTTACTTATCAATAACCACTCATCACATTAGTAATTTGTAAAAAATTTGTAGTTTAACATTTTTCAACTTTTAAAGAACATAAAAAATTAATACATTAAATTTAAAACAAAATATACAAGCCCAAAAAAATTAGCCCAACAACAAAAATTATCAATAATAAAACTAAAAAATTAAGCTCAATCAATCTATTTTCCTCAAAACAAACAATTTAGCCATTTAAAAAATTTTAAACAAAAATTCTTAGTAATAAAGCAATAGATTCAAAGGTCGAAATCGCTACACACAACTCACAGCAGAGTCGCTCTCTAACCCTACGTCATGACTCCGTCCTGCTTATCAACATCTTGTATGGAGGGCTTCAATTATATGCTAATCAGAACAATATATAGATATAATCATATAAATGCAATGAATCTTATCAAAACGACAAGTGCACCTTCAATTCTATCCCATCCTAATTCAAACGACCCTTTTACAATGAAGATGTCGAAAAGGACCATGCCGACGGTGACATTGATTATACCAATACCGCAATGACAATGAACCCCGAAATAACTACACGATTTTAATGTCACACACAGTTCATCAAATTGTTCTAATTTTTCCACAGTTGTCATGGTAGCTTTTCACCGTCAAACTATAAAGTCCAAAGCAATAGTTTCTTTAACCTTTAGCTTAAAACCAAAATTCTCAAATCTTATTTCAAAGTCATAATTCATCATCATCATTATTTTTGGCCACATCAATATGAAAGTCCGTGACTAGTAATGAATTTGACATCAATTTTTTCCACAATTGTAAATTATTTGGTGCCTTGGTGGCCGCCACAATAATTCCATCCATGCAAATTACGTGCATGAAAGTTGAAACCTTAAATTTTTTTCATTACTCAACGTAACATATATATATGGTTAAACACAAACCTTTTTTTTTTTTTTTTTGAGCTGGTTAAACACAAACTATAATCAACAAATTAAAAACATAATATATAGGAGTATCAATTTTACTCTTACATAATACAAACAAATCACGATATTTCGGTTTTACCGACACTGACAAACTCATCCTATCTCGGCCGAAACACTTTTTTTTTTTCCTTCTAGCAAGCTTTTAATGGCTTCCCACAAAGACAATCATTATAAACAAACGACGACGCTTCAAGGTGATTGAACGGAGACCCAGCCGGTATTGGGCCACAAAGGTGGTTATGGCTCAAATCCAAGTGTCCGATATACGAAGCCGATATTATCGATTTCGGTATCGGACCCTTCAAATTATTATACGCTAAATCCAGCGCGGTAAAGTACGATCTCGGCCCGAAAACGTCCGGTATTTGACCCTGGATCGCATTTTTGCTCAGGTTCAAGTTACTTATCCTCGAGTTGAGCAAACTCACCGGTATGGTACCCGAAATTTTATTGCCATCCAGGTTCAAAGTTCCGAGAACCGACATTCGGCCGAGCGAGTCCGGTATCGGACCGGAGAGTGAATTCAAAGAGAGATCCAGATCTGCAAGGCGGTAAATTTTCGAAATGGAACTTGGGATTTTCCCGGAAAGCTGGTTTCGGCTCAGTAAAGCCCGGCTCAGCATTCTGAGTCGGCCGAAATTTCGGGGTATCTCGCCCCAAAGTTTGTTGTTTCGGAGATCCAAGTGCATCAAGCTGGAGATATTCGTTATAGAAGGTGGGATTGTCCCGGAGATAAAATTATCGGCCACGTTGAGAACAGTGAGCCTCGTCAGCCTCCCGATATCGGCCGGAATATCGCCGGAAATCTTGTTTCCGATAAGATCCAAGATTCGGAGAAAAGGAAGCGACGTAATACAATCCGGAATCTCGCCCGAAATTCCCTTCCAATCGGCGATAGTAATAGAAGAGAGGCGCGTGAGCTTGCAAATAGCGGGTGAGATGTACCCGGTCATGTACCCGGTTCGGTGAGCCCGTTCGAAAATCGGGTCTTCGGACTCTCCACGGAGGTTTATATCGGCGACCCGATGGGTTTCCGGGTCGCAACTAACGCCGTACCAGTTGTGGCAACAGTCGCTGCCCGTCCATGAATTGAAGATGCCCAAATAAGGCTCGTGGAGGGCAGCTTTGAAAGCTAACAGTGCTGCCCGGTCTGACGGCGGGCAGGACTTAACGGTGGAAGAAGTGACGGCGAGCAATGTTAACGTTAAAAACAAAACCACACTGCCCATTGTAGCTAGATTTTAACGTTGGAGAGTGAAGCATGGACATGGGAAGTGAGTGAGTGACTAGGTTTATATAGGCATTTTGATAGTCAAATGGTCTTTTTTTTTTCTGACGATTTTACCCCTAACATGGATTCGTAGATTGGGATTGATTTTCTGTTTTTAATTTTTTTTTTTTTTTAAAGTAGTCCTAGGAGGACAGATTTTTTTGTTTCGACTCAGACGTTGTCGACCGTAAATATCTATTGATTAACCAAGTGGGTTTTATTTCGTTCAAAATTAAAAATTATTGTGGAAAGTATTGTAAATAAAAATAAAAATTAGTTAAAATAATATTGTAAGGTACATAAATAGTACTAAAAGTGCTGTAAAATTGACAAATAATAACAAAAATAAACTGAAAAATAAAATAATTTCATTTTTCAATCCTAACCTAAACGCACATTTAGACACAAACTCACAATTTTTTATTCACGAATCATAATTCATAATTTACGGTATTATTATTTTACAACTGTCTTGTTACAACTTAGACATTAGAGACTGTAAGCGGTTATTAGTTAGCTACCACATATACACACAACCACTATTTTTCTTTTATCAATTATAATTTATAGGATCACAATTATGGTAAGAAATGTAGAAAAATTTTGTGGTCCTACAATATTGTTTTTTTCGGGGTTTGGTTTTTGATTGACACGGAGTTCATGTGTCACGGTTTCCTCGAATTTTCATTAATTGTGTTCGCTGCCATCAAATAATTGAATAATAATAATTTTTTTTTTTTTTTTGTAAGGATAAGGATTTGGAGTTTCTTTTCTTTTTGTTTAGTTTTTGATCGATATGTTTCTCTATAAGTAGGCAATGAGACAGGATTCGAAAATTACCATGTGTTTTAGGCAAGATCTACTTGACTATCAATAATTTTTTTGGATCAGTTTGGCGTAGTATAATATATTTATGTATGATTCCATAAAAATAAAAAAAAATAAAAAGTATATTTATGTATGTAAATTTTGGAGATAAGCAACCGAACCATCTCCACTAATGCATGCATTATTTGAACACTCAAGTGTTTATTTGATATATATGCAAATAGCTCCATTTTTTTATGGGTGAAATTTATGTTCAATATTTTTTTTGTAATGGACACAAGTTTTTATTATAGCATATTTAGTTCACAAAAACACGGGACACAAGTCGTATCTTTTCTCATTAGATGAATATGCATATGTCGTACAAATTGATTAGCGTACTGCATAGATCACTGTGTAAATAGTGATTTTGGAACTTTTTTAATTGCTCCATTATAAACCAAATTGGAGAAAATTTAACTTAATATATGGTATAGGATTGTAGAACATTGTCTTATTATTTAGTTCACTTTTAAGAAAAGGAAAGAAAAGAAAAAAGTCTGAAAGATTAAAGAGAGGTCAGAGACTCAGAGCTGAAGCAAATAATAATTATTGAGGAAGAGCAGCACAACATGTGGAGAGGATAAGCTTTAATAAGGGAAAAGAAGTGTGAAGAGGACGAGAGGCATGGGATAACATGCATACGTGGCAGTTATAGGTCCTTAAAAACTTTTTTTTTTCTTTACCCCACAGACCTGTCCCATTTTCTTATTCTGGGGAATGACACTGACTCACTGTGAAAGCCTTTAAGGGTCACTCAGATATATGAAACTAGTTTACCAGAAATTTAAGGGAGAATAATTGTTTTTAAGGTCCAACTTTGAGGGGTTTTGGCCTTACTAAGGTCATTTTTCAGGAGAATATTTTCTTTTTCTTTTTTAATTCTATAAATAGGTACCTTTTTACTTATCAAAATATATATGTTTTTCATGATAATAAAAATATGAGGTAGCATCGTTCATGAAGGTTTTTCAAAATCCCCTAATTCAGCAATTTGGATCACTAAGTATTTACTATTGGCCTTATAGCCTAAGAGCGAGGATTATAAAAAAGTTATATTTTATACTCTAAAAACTTACTTTATCTATTTTATCACTTTATTTTACAACTTTCTCAACATCTCAGTTTCTATTTTTGCAAACAACTCATTAAAATAATATAAAACATACCAACCTTGCTACAGTGAAAGAGCAGAGAAGAGTGGAGACCAGAGAGATGAATAGATGTTGGAGAAAGAAGATATTAATTTAAAATGATACAACCTTACCACAGTAAAATGATACAACCTTATTGTAGCAAGTTGCAAAAAAAATTTAGGTTAGAGAAAACTTCACACACACATACATATATACACACATAGATTAGGTTAGAGTAGAATTTCTATTTTGTATAAAAATAAAAATAATAAGTATTAACAACTAGTTTAATTAGAAAATATTATTTTTCCTTAAGTGCAAAACGTGGGCAAATATTAAGGTTTATAATTTCATCAATACAATTTTGTGGAAAAAAAAATCATGACTTCTAAGTTTTGGTTAAGATAGCAAGATAGCAATAAACATGTATCATCACAAATTTTTGCCTTATCAAAAAAAAAATGAAATAAAATAATGCACAACATTCTCTGAAAAGTTTGAAGTAGTAGAGCTTGCACTTTAATAAGGAGAATATATCTAGAATTCATTTACTTTACAATTAGGTATGTAGTTCCTTTTTCTTTTTCTTTTGAATCAAATCCTCTCTGAAAGACGTACACTTCCAATTATTGGTACAGAAAATAGAGTGGAAGCCATAACTTTTTCCAGATCTACCAAACAAGGTACTAAAATGTATGCATGTTCAATTCTAAAAACTTAAAAATTAACAAGCACAATGTCCTGTTTAATTACAATTACAATAATAATAATAATAGATGAGGTCCACAACACAAAAATGTCTCTGTATGCATGTTAAATACCTGAATCTTTGTCTCCTTTGAAAAGTCACCAGATTCGTCGTTGGAGGAGTAGTCTATTACTGTAAATAATTCACAATGAAGGTCATTTTGTCCATTTGTAATTCACATCAGTCATTATGGATGGTACGGTTTCATCACTGTATAGAAGCTATATAACCAAACAAAATTGGAGGTCAATTTTTTTTGTGGCCCAGTGATTTAGTGAATGAAGTTCAAGCAAAGACAAAGAACATATAGCAATTCAAAAATAATTACTATGAGATATCATTTTGGAAAATAACTAATAATGTGATATTTCACAATGATAAAACAATATAACATAAACTAAAAAAAAAAAAAAAAAAAATCTTATGCCTTATAATTTTTCATGCTTTTGTGAGAGTATCAAAACAAAGAAAATCAATATAATGTTAAGTTAATTAACAGACAAAAAGTGTAATATTAAGTCTAAATCAGACTCCCAGTGAAGTGCATTTCATTACCCACTAAATGTAATGATATATATATATATATATATATATATATATATATATATATATATATATATATATATTGATGAGACACTAATGTGATATTATTCTGCCATGGTACTCTTTCCATATATATGAAAATGATATTTGTTTGTTACCAAATTGAAAGTACTTTTCTTACCGACACTTTTTTTTTTTGTTGTTGAGATAATTCGATAGAACATAATGCAAATTTAGAATTAATTTTTTTGTTTGTTGAAAACAACAATTGTATGTGTATCTCTAAAATATAGAAAAAAAATCATTTCAAAGTTCTAGCAAAATATAAATATAAATATATATATATATATAAAAATAAAAATTAACAACTTTTAACCCTAAAAGCTTCTTTTTTTTTTACTGTAGGATCTAAAACCTATACTATTCACTATATGATAAATTGATAATTGATCTTTATTATTAAGCCAAAGTACCCATTGGTTTCTTTTTGGTATAAGCATGATTTGAACCCAAATTCTTTATTTAATGACAAAATACTTACTAATTGATAATTGAAACCTACATAAAATAAATAAAACAAAACTTGTTAAGCGAACAATCTTTATGTAAAATTCGAAATTTGAAGAATTGGTAGTCTCACATAACATATATATGTCAAAAGTTTAAATACTATCATCTTAGAAAATCTCACAAGTTTGCACATCAATTTTACATTTATAACAAAATAGTAATTTGTGACCAATGAACTATGCTCAAATAACACTTCCTACTTTCATAAGTAGTAAAAGGTGAGACTGTAGTTCAAAACCCAACAAATTGTATATTAGTTTCCAATAACCCCAAAAAAAAAAAAAGTGATTTGTATATTTACGAAATTGTGACACAATATAACATGGTTATTGCACACTCATTTATGTTTTTAAAATATGTGATTGCTTTGTGTCCAATAGTTTTCACTCTATCGATTTTATAATGTGAATCTAATCAAACAAACAATTCCATTGCAAATTAATTTACTAAAAACATGTATCAAAAAAAAAAAAGTTACTAAAAACAATGGTAAAGTGTAAATTCTAATTATATTTCATCTATCGTCAACTGTATTGTAACTCAAATATTTGACACTTTTTGATATTTTCAAGAAAAACATTCGAAAGTCAGATCCTCAATCCCATGTTCCCAACTATTAAATTATTTAAAAAAAATTATATTTTATCTATCCAAATCAGTGATCTGTGAGCTGAGTGATTTTACCTGATCAAATCATGAAACCATAACAAGCTAACCCTCAAGGATGTAGATATATCATATATGTAAGTGGGCCATCGATTTTGTGAAGTTATTTATTTATTTATTTTATGGGATCGATTTTGTGAGGTTATGCACTTGTGCGTATGGCAATCTTTCCTCTGTCCTTATCATAAAGATAACAAAAAAGTTCAAAAATAATGTAGATTTAATTCAGCAGGAAAAAAAATTGTAGATTTAAAGTTACTTGAGCTTATCTCAAACTCATTTCTGACCACTAGTGACTTTGTGAGCTTGCTCGGCCTAGTATTTATTTGGACCAAAAAAAAAGTGTTTATAATCTTTTGAATAGTATTTTGATTGTACTTTTTCATGTTTCTAACCACAAAATTACTTCAATTTTGACTCTAACATAACAAATATAAAACTTTGAAGCCATAGATCAGTAAATATTACAATAGTATATAATAAAAATCAATAATGAAAGCACCAAGTTATATCTGTAAATAACTTTCTGAATTTCTGTTGTTCCTGATTTTTCGCCCACGGAATATATGCAATAAAAAAATATTATGAATATTATAAATTTTACAATATCAAATTCTTGAACAACATGCTGACTCTTAAATACAGTATCCAAATAAATAAATATATATATATATATATATATATATATTTTGTTGATGTGATACTAATTATATTTATTATCACATTTTTATAACAATTTATAGTAAAATTGGTAATATATTTAACATTTTTAATGTGAACTTTTGAATCATTAGATAAAGCCGTTGAAATCTTGAAGTTGTACGGTAATCTTTAGCATCATGTTAAAATATGAATATCTCAATGATGGAACATTTATTTATCATTTCTTATGTTCTGAAAATGTAATTATGAAAAGTCTCCGGGTAAACAAAATCTTGTGCATGATGCCAAGATCTTCACAGGTTGAGGGAAATTAAAATTAACTGAAATTAATTATCAATAATAATAATAACTGACATGACTCGTTGGTGAAATTTTATGTTCTTAATCATTTCCCTTCATAATATTGAGCAAAAAAAAAAAAAAAACCATTTCCCTTCATAATCATATGAACTTTTTGTTTTTTCTTCTTCAATTGTTAGGGCCAACGGTCACAGGAAAAAAATAAAATAAAACAAAACATAAAAGGTGTCATATGACAAGTGTAGGTATAAAAGGCTAAAAAATCCATATTGGATCATGGTTTTGTCCGACTGTTCGAGGGTGTTCATTTGTCCTCAGATAGATAAATAGTAATGAAGATGTCAAACTTAGAGATCCACAAGCAAATTGCGACCGAAGAAGCTAGGGGAGATAGTTCGAGGAGGAGTGTCTTCTCGGCTGAGCGAAGCAAATGTCAGATGGTGTGTCTTGTTGTCCCAAATGATCTTCCAGGAGGTTCTATTGATGAAAATATGTTTCATGGGAGCACAAAGCAAAGGAACAGCTATAAAATATCTAAAAGAAAGCTGCTACCACCACATTGAATGCTCTGTATCCAAATCTCTGGCCGCATTAATGAGAAAGTGATATCTAAATAGTAATTTTCAGCGTTACAGCTACTACTCAAAGACTTCAAGAAGATGCTGATAGGACAAGTATCAACACTAGCAATCTATACCTACACGTGGAGGGAAGAAATGAGAACGTAAATGAAGTATAAAATAGAAAAAGGTCCCTGAGCAAAGGGGGATCGAGAAAGAAAGAGAGAGAAACATTGTAGACTAAGAAACAATATTTGTAATTTGTCATTAAGGGAGGGAGACATATAAAGAAGAACCAGCCTCCTTGGATTTAGTCCGAGGACAATTTACTTTATACAAACTTACTTCTATTGTGATCTTGGCCCATTATAATTGACTTACAAGCTCTTAGGACCTAGATTTCAAACTCACTCTCTACAAATTCATTATATCGGGCTCATTCGACCTATTGCCTTTTCTATTTTGCGCTTAAGTACAAATTGTGTCCTTACAACAAGTCAAGTTGATCGAGCATTGATTTTCCTATTGGGTTTAAAACTTTAAATTGGTATTTGTAAATTTTTTTTGATATCGACTAATTAATGGCATAACTTAATAATTGTAGGGTCAATGGGCCTAGAAACACATATTGGGTTGGCCCAAGAGTATTTGTTGGGCTAAAAGCCCAATCTGAGGACACTGAATGGTCCGATATTGCCTTTTCTATTCTGCGCTTAAGTACAAATTGTGTCCTTACAACAAGAAACTCAAATTGATCAAGCATTGATTTTCCTAGTGGGTTTAAAACTTTAAATTGGTATTTGTAAATTTTTTTTTGATATCGACTAATTGATGGCATAACTTAATAATTGTATGGTCAATGAGCCCAGGAACACGTATTGGGTTGGCCCAAGAATATTTGTTGGGCTAAAAGCCCAATCCAAGGACACTGAATGGTCCGAGGATATGAGAATGTCAACTCACGAAGCAATACTAATAGGTAAAGAAGTGATATCCGATCAAGAATATCCAAGAAGGTGGTCCGAGGAAGAATATGTCATCTGCTATGTAAAGCCGCGGCAAAAAAATGGTTGGTTAACGTCCACAGACAATATTCTAGAAGATCATATAGGTAAGGGTAAGCATGGTATACGTGGAAGATAAGAAGAATGATGGTGTAGTATTTAAGATAAAGCTATTACCACTGCCCCGCATTGAATGCTCTACAAGTGCTTCTCTGGCCGCATTAATGGAGAAGTGATGCCTGGGCATCAGAGTTGAGCCTTACAGCTGCCTCCAAAGACTTCAAGGAAGGTGGATGGGACAAGTTTCTAAATCAGTAACCTGATCAATAGGTGGAAAATGATATAAAAGGAAGAGGAAGACGCTGAGAAAGGGGGGAGAAAAACAAAGAGAAAACACTGTATACATCACCATCCTTAGTTGTAACCTATCTTTGAAAGAGTTAATACAAATCATCATCGACTTATGTCCGAGGATAAAATTCTTTCATATAAACAGTTCCTTGTGTGTAATATTGTGATCGAACCCATCATCTTAGTTATCTAACATCACTAAAACCTAGATTTCAAGCTCACTCTCTACAAATTTCATTATATTGGGCTTTTTGAGCCTATCCACTTCTCACTGTAGGTTTGGGCGCAACTTGTGACTTTAAAATAATAATAATAATAATAATGATAATAATAATAAATTATTAGCCTCATCACACCTTTTTACTTTTATGGGTTGGTGTCATAATTTTTCATTAATGTCAATTTTTAAATTATAAGAGCATCCACAATAGTGGTGCTAAAAAGCTATTTTTAGCACCACTATATATAAAAAGAGTGTTGCAGCAGTGAAGGTATAGGTATATTTTTTACCTATCTTGCTACAATGCACAATTGTATATGGTTGTGCATTGTAGCTGAGAGCTAAAAACAATACTTTTTTATTCTCCATCCGATTAAAATACTATTTGTTTGTTGATTTTTTTTTTCTATTCTTTTTATCCAACCCGTGACTCACTCTCAATTCCCTTTGAACTCTCCAACCCGTGTCTTAACTCCCTCTGAACTCTCACCTCTCTGTCTAACCCATGCCTCCGACCCACGCCTCCGCTCAGTCCTCCATCTCACCGCTCACCCAACGCCGACAAGCCTAGTCCTCCATCTCACCGCCAATCCAAGCTCCATTGCCGACCCAAGCTTCATCGTCGATCCAAGCTCCACTGGCACCACTTTCATCGAACTCAAGAGCGCCACGAGACCAATAAACGAGGCAAAGGAATTCGGCTTTGGTGGTGTGGCTAGATTTCGTGGGTTTCTTTGGGTTTCATGGTGGCGGTTTGGCTGGGTTTCATGGTGGCTAGGTTTCGTGGGTCAATGTTGGTGTGGTTGTGTTGGTGGTGATTTGTGTGGTGGTTTTTGGCTAATTTGGATTTTTGGTAGTGGTTATGGGTGGTTGTTCTTGGCTTGCTAGTTGTTGTTGGGTGGTTGTGGGTGGTTATTCTTGGTTGGCAGTGGTTGTGGATTGTGACATTGATCGGTTTGTGATGTTTTTTTGGTGGTGAGATGTATTATTTTATTATAGTAGATATATTATTTTATTATGATGTTTATATTATTTTATTGTGTTGAAAGCTAAAATAAATCCACTGCCACTAGATATTTTGTAAAATAAGTAGGTAAAATAGATAAAGTAACTTTTTGTAATACCAAATAACTAAAAAAATAGCTCAACTATTGTGGATGCTCTAACACAACCCAAAAATTACCGATGAGTCTTGCTAAAGTAAAACTGAGAAGTTTTTTATTTTATTTTGGATAAATTTATTTTGAAGACGTAAATTAGTAAGAAAGTATCCTATTTTGTAAGCATTTTAAGTGGAGTTGAACATTTAATTTTACCAGATTGTCTCCAAATTTTGTCTATATTAAAAGTAGGATTTATGAGTATTTTTGAACTATATAAAAGTTCAATCTAAAAAGAAAAATCCTGTCGTACACAGTATAGATCACAAAGCCGACTTCATTGAAAATTTTATAATATAATCTATCATAAAAAATGCATTAATTTTGCTACAAGGCAGTGAAGGCCATTTGCTGTTGCTGTTGTTGTCACAAGAATGAAGAATCTTATCCAGACGATTCTTCCTATCTCCTAAAATTTTGCATAAGATCTGACAACGATGTCCTATACTCCTATTAATGAAATAAACTTTTACAATCACAAAAATGGCCAATCAAACTACGATAAAAAAAAAATTTAAAAACAAAGAAAGAAATAGTGACATATATTGAAGATAGGAAATGATTTAGAATGGTCCTAGTAAGATTATGCACAAGAGATTATAAAAGCACTTGAATTTTTTTGATTGAACAAACTTCGATCATGATTTAATTTTCCTCTAGCTAGTAAATATTATTTGGATTAGGCATGTGGTGTACATGTGCTAGAGATCTCTCAAAGGACCCAGAATTGAGAGTTGAGACTCCCGACAGATGGGTATAGTTCAATAATTTAGTCATTCCCAACTAACATGTAATTAAACAAAAGCTTAGGATTTTGAAATTTGAGAGCTTTCGATTTTTAAATTAAGTGTCACAACAATAACAGCTTTGAGTCTTTGACATATAGCTTAAGTGTCAAACATTTTCCCATGTTTTGTCTAGATTTCAAATGATTCTGTTTCTCAAAGCTCAATGACTCACTTCATATCTTTTGTTTCTTTTGCCGACCATAGTTTCAAATTTTCGCATGCACATAAAAAAAGTCAATTAGATTCCAGACAATTTTCCCAAAATCAAACGGGAAAATTTGTTTTTGATAAAAAATTTGAGAGGTAAAACTGATCAATGATTGATTTACCTATGCTATACTTCTAAAACCATAAACACGAATCTCAAAACCATGACCACTAGCTCTTGTAGACAGTGACATGCCTATTTGTCACCACCACCAGTCCACCACCGTACCTTCAGCGTGGACAGTGCAACCACCATGATAGATTCATATCAATATTACAAACTCCACGTACTCTCTGCCACACTGCCACACTGCCATAAAACGCAACTAAGTCTCAATTATATGTTCAATAATTCCGTGTCACTCAAAATTTGTTCACAATTATTGAGTTGTTCATTGTAGATAATAAATAAATAGAGTGATTTGGAAGCTAGGAGGTAATGACATAATTACGGGTACAGATACAATACGACAATACAAGTAATTTTTAAAAAATTATAATATGATACGACAAATAAGACACCGTTACGAAATAGAAACTATATAAGTATGACACCCTAAATGAAGTGTCTATGCATCTTAGTTTGAAAGTAATGTCAGTGATACCGGTGTCCAAATAAAAACTAATAATAACTTATCAACTTATCTATTGTGAAAACTATTGTGTTCATAGCATTAATCTTATATGTTAAAGTCAAAAGCAAATTTGAAGGGGGTAAAAACCAAATTGAGCTCTAACAATTGCACGAGAGCTTTGCTTTTTCTCTCTCTGGGAATGAATCCCATTAAAGTCGTATGTAAGACACAGGTAACCTAAGGAGTGGTAACTTTAAAGGAGATAGCAGATAAGCATCATGTCCAATTCCACTTATAGATTAATAACATAGGCATGGGGTTGCTCTCAAGGTATAACGGTTCTTTCTTCTTTTTCTTTTTCTTCTTCATCTTTTTAGTGCAAGGCAAACCATTAAAATAAAATTCCATTTTCAGTCTCAGTTGTTTAAGTAGCCAGGATTTATTAGCATTAGGTTGATGTATTAGATTACCACAATGAACTAATTTTTGGAAGCCCCCATGTAGTTCCAAACTTCCAATTACATACACAATTGAACAAAATACTCTTTGCCCAAAAAAATAAATTTGCATTTCTAGGCTATGCAATTTTATTATTATTGTACTAATGTTCAAGGGAAATGTTGCTTATAAATAATAAAAAAAATGGTCAAAGGAAAATTTTATTATTTGAGTGCATAGGTGGTATCTAGGGGAGTCACAGTCAAGAACAGGATTTGTAAATTGACTGAATGCAGAGAAAACCCATGTAGAGACAGATGATGGTTTTGAGGACTATGCATGTGCAGTGGCAGAAGTCCTTTCGGCGTGCCATTTAACAAGGACCATTAGCTATGTGTTGTGTCTCTTAATCATGGTTTGATTAGTCGAACCTTAAATCACGCTCTGTTGTGTCTTTTTTTTTTTTTTTTTTTTTTTTCCTGGGTATGAATCAAGACCTTATTAATTTTAGTTAGCTTGGGACCTATATTCTGTGACCAACTTGAGAAAAAGTGGGGAAGAGAAGATTCATGAAAAAGGCCTTATTTATAGTTTCTATGGCATGTAGTGCTTGGTTTCTCTAACATGAAAAGTTTTGTTTATTAAAAAAAATGGTCTATAATTTGGGTTCAGTGACTTGTTAAGTTTTAATCTAGTAAAGTTTTACCAGATTGGGATGGAGACCAGTAGTTGGATCACAGTGTTTTCAAATTGTCATGTTTTATGAAGGCAAAGATGGGATGTGATGAATTGTGATCCATATTGGGCTTGGAAAAGTATATTGAAGGCAGGAAAATTTTGGAAAATGGAGTTCATTGACAACATACCTTCGAGCCGATTGCTCAGGCACAATTATTTAGACTCCGTTTGGTTTGCGTTTTGGAGCTTAGTGTTTGCGTCTGGCTTCTTTTTTTTTCTTTTTTTTTTTTGACAAGCACCTAATGCACTGTTCGTAGGACATGAACAAGGCAAATGAACAGTGCACTATTCATGTGAACAGTAATCAAAATATTTTTTTTTATTGTTTTCAATTTTCAGCAAAATAAGCGGTATTCAAATACACACTTAGTACTCTCAGAATATAACAACATAATACTCTCTCTTACATGAATGGTGAATTCTATTATGATTGTATTTATGTGAGAAAAGATTATCATGTCACTGAACTCCAAGAGTATTCAATAATTTTTTTTTTTGATGAACAAGAGTTTCGAATAATTATTCGCCACACATGTCTCTCTCTCAATTTTTGATGAAATTGTTTGACATCTTCTGTATCCAGCTTCAATGAAGCTGTGGGTGCATTCGTGAGAGTCTTATTTAAGTTACTTTGGGACCATATTCTGTGACCAACTTGAGAAAAGTGGGGAAGAGATTCATGAAAGGCCTTACTTGAAGTTTGTATTATCTAGATTTGGGAGACCAATTTGAGGAACTCCTGGAGCAACTTCGTTTGTTTTTTTCCCCCATAGACACGGAACAACTTCATGTGGAATTTATTGCTTGGTTTCTCCAGGCATCATTATTTGAAGGAGAACAAGCTAACAAGAAAGTTTTGTTTATTAAACAAATGATGATTAAAAGCTTCAAGCTTCTTCTTTTTCCTTCCCTTTTCTACCCTTCCCCTTCAAAATGCACATATTTTCTCGTTGCATTTTATTTGTTATCCTAAGTAATTTTTTCTAAAGTTTTCTGGCATGAATGAAATCCAGTATAAAAAAATAAGAGACTGAACTGATTAAGCTAAATCTCAATGTGGACTCCAAATGCCATCTGTGTTTTGCTGCAGATGAGGGTGTGAACTGTGAACCATTTCTTCTTGCATTGCAGCTTAGCTAAGAGTTGTTTGGTTTGAATCTGCAAATTTTGTTTCATTCTCAATTGTGCTTGCTAGCACTTTGGGGTCTATTTGGAATCACAGGAACAAAGTCCTCTATGAGCTCTGGTAGCATCCAAGTACTAGTGTTGTTTTGTTTCTTAGCCTGTCTTTAATTTGCAGGTAATAGTCAGTTAAAATGGCAGATAGACAGACCAGGAGTCAGAAACTAAATTCTTCCTCAGCCTACTCCTCTTCAAATTAAATCTGGATGGCAAGTTCTCATCATTGTTGAAGGAGTTTGGAAAAGGTCAGGATGATGGGATGGAGTTAAGCTTCGTTTCTGCAGAGCCATTGCCTTTATGAGTAGCAGGAGCTGCAACAGACTTGTAATGCTAGAAAGTCCTGGGAAGTTGTGGCTGATATGGATGCTATCAAATTGGTGGAAAGGAAGATTTTGTTGTCTTCCACAATGTTCAGAAAAATGATCTTATCTTAAACTTCTGTGCTAATGTCAGCAGCTCCAAAATAGTTCGTGTCCATTTACTCTAATCACCAACACAACTTAACAATTTTGCTTGATTAGAGTCCCCCTACTCCAATCTCACAAACGCAAATTCAGTGATGCCAGGTCTAACAGATAAATTTTTTAATAAAAGATGAATCCCAACCTTTAACAAGAAATAGAATGTAAGCAAATGAAACCGAAACTAACCATATACAGGCAACAAAATTCATTTATCATAATAAAAGCTGATCTTACACTACTAGTTTTAGGTGAGTAGAAGGACAACATCACCTTACTGCACAACAGACTCTTCATTCGTGTGCATGTGTTAGCAACTATAAAATGTTACAAGTAATTATGTTACGGTCCTTGAGCAGCCACTGTGTACATAATTTTACAAAAAAAAAGCTATAAGTCAAGCTATCGGGGGAGACGATTCTCATGCAAATTTGTTGAACCTACATTATGGAACTGTGTTGACGCAACATTGTGAAACATTGTTGGCACCAAATTATGTAACTGCGTTGGCACCACATTATGAAACTGATTGTGTAACTGTGCAGGCCTCATGTCAGACATTTCCTGCACGAGTATAACATCAAAAATATTATAGAAATGCATTCCCTTGATGAGCCTAACCAAGCTATGTAGCTCAACACCTCATAAGAGCATTCCAGTAGTCACAACAATTGAGTAGTTTGTGGTGACCTTGAGATCTAACTGTTTACAAAACTACGAAATCTAAACAAAGTACGACTTGAAGCTAATGATTTTAAAATTCAATTTTGCATTAAAATACTGACATGCAACCAGTGTAATCAATGTTCTTGACCATATAAAAAATGTCATACCTAGTACACAAAATTCTCACTTTTGCGGGGTTTACGAGAGTTTATTGGTAGGCAGCCTTTTTTTTTTTTTTATATACATTAATAGTTTGGGGTGGGGGGATTGAACTCTAAATGTCACCAAGATGTGTCAGTTGAGCTACAAGGCTCTTGAATATTGGTAGGCGGCATTATCCCCATCCTATTTTTTAAAGACCATATACAAAAGTTAAACCCAAGGGTTGTAAAAGTTGAGGTCACATCAAACTCGGTCCATTTATCAAGGATCATGAGAGTTGCACCTTTTTTTTTATTGGTACTTACCATTACCATATACACAATCATCCACTCTTTTCTTTACTTCAACTTACCCCAGAGAGAGAGATAGAGAACATTTAGGCCCATAGACGGAGCAAGGACGATTATTATAAGTACCAGAGTTACTCCTCTCAAGCTAAGCTTGGGATTGTGCTTAATGGGTCTCATTTACTCCTCTCCTTTTTCATGATACTTACCCCGGAAAAAAAAAAAAGGGGGGGGGGGGGGGGGGGGGCAGGCTTTCTAGTTCATGATAGTCCACAAATTAGGTGCTATATTACAAGCGTAGAAGTAACAAAATCTTCACAAGTCATTGCCACCAGATCTCCAACAGCTGTGTGTGTGCGCGCGCGCACATGTGTGCACGCGCATCTGAGTGTGTGATAGAGAATTGAGTTAATTTAAATTGAAAAGAAAATTACTTTCTTTTCTTTCTTATATGCTAAATAAGTGTAATGGTGCAAGCACACATACCATTTGGAGAAATCCATCTTGTATGCCAATATTCACAGCTTCTGGCTGGGGTACCTGTTAATATAGACATGAAGCAAACATCAGTATGAAACACATTTAAAAAGTTAACAGGTCAATTATTACATTCACTAACCTTTCCTTTATTACTCGAACTATTTTCATTACTTGCCACTTCCTTCCCAGCCCCAGCTCTCCTAGGAGCCTTGTTTCCATTGGTCACTTTAGGATCAGGAACAATCTCATTAGATGAATTACCGCACTGATTCACTTCGACAGCACAAATAGCAGGAGTTGTTGAGGTCATATTTCTTGTGTCGATCTCTACAGGGTTATTCACAATTGCACATTGCTTCAAAGCTTCTTTTATTGCACAGAGTGCAATATTGTAACTCTCAGGAGACAGCGAACCTTCTTCACCCAATATAATGGCTCGTCGACACAAATCATTAAATCGACGGACCTTAGACTGCACCTCATCCAATCTTTCACCAATGCTATGCCTGCTCTTAGCAGCATTAGTCCATCGCTGCAATATATATTTAGATGGAATGTTGAACACACCAGACATTTGGAGAACAACAATGGCATGTCTGCAGAGATAACCTTTATATTCAAATGAGCGGCATGAACAATATATATCCAATTTTGATTCATTCCATTCCACTGCATAATTCTGATTATCTTCAAAATCTTTAACACTATATATTGTTGTCGTCTCATCTTCATTTTCTTTCTTCAGATGACAAGCAGCTGCTCCCAAAACCTCAACTTGGAATTTCTTGAAAATTTCATGTGTGTACACTAGTGACATCTGTTTTTCAAATGGAGATGGAGACTTCAACTCAGGTGTTTCATGCCATGCATCAAAATTTGCTTTTGCTTCCTCTTCATACCTATCTTCAAGAATTTCCCTGTATCGTTTCATAAAATCTATCAATGAAGTCTCCCCTTGGATATATTTGTCAAACACAGAGTTTAAGCTCTCTGAGCGTAAAGGTGTAGACAGCCCAGCAAAAGATAAATCTTTCATAAAAGTAGGCACCCAATGTGTGCGATCCTCATACAAGGACTGAACCCATTCAAGCTCTCTAAGATTAAATCTGTTGATCAGTTTCCACCATCTCCTTTCAAATTGTTCCTCTGTCCATGACTTATAGATACATTTATTAAATTTTGCCATAAAAGTATCGTACCACATGCTCAAAAATTCAAGCTGTCTAGGGATCTTTTCCAATACATGCCACAGACAATAACAATGATGCGTGCCTGGAAAGATTGCAGCAACAGCTACTTTTATGGCATTGTTTTGGTCAGAGAGTATTACTCTTGGAGCTCGTTCCCCCATCGCTATTAACCATGTTTGCATTAACCAAACAAAAGTATAATGTGTCTCATCTGCAATCAATGCACAACCAAGCAATGTGGGTTGAATATGATGGTTAACTCCAATAAAAAACACCAATGGAATTTTATACTTGTTTGTGAAATATGTGGTGTCAAAAGAAACCACATCACCAAAGGTAGTATAATCTTCCACGCCTTTGGCATCCACCCAAAACACATTTCTCAGTCGATGCTCTTCATTCAAATCAACTGCATAGAAGAACCTTGGATTCTCTTCCTGCATATGCATAAAATGTTCAAGTAGTATTTGAGCATCCCCAGGTTCTAAAACCAAACTCCGTCCCTTATCATGCTGATTTCTCATATAACTCTCTAAGCAATCAACATTCTGATAGGCACTGAACAACTTGGATACTGCTGTTAAATTTTTCCGTCTTCGTACTCGAACATCATTCTTAAGTGGATCAGCATTTCTGTGACTTCGAAAGAAATGTGCCTGTGCAGGCAAAAGCTCATGATTATGCTCCTTCACAAAACTATATATATACCACTTTCCATTTGGTCTTCTTTTTACATGCATGCTTGCTTTACAACCAATTTTTGGAGAAGGTCGTGGATTGATGGCATCATCAGATTGCTGCTTATTTCCATATCTTATGCACGAAAATTTTGCATCAATAAATTCCCTTGATGCCCTAGACCGACGACTGCTTAATTTGGCAGTGCCAAATCCCACGGACTTAGCATATTCTTTGTAAAATGTATACGCATCTTCATGCGAATCAAATTCCATGTCATCACGAGGCTCTATAATTGCATTATCCATGATGACATTAGAATCCATGATTGTTGTGGGAATATTCAGATCCACCTTACACTTCAACTTCAAAATTGCTCAGAATTTATCTAACGTAATTCATATGATGTCCCATAAATATTGTACAGAATCTCCTCCCATGGGGAGAGTATAAATTTCCATCTCACTGATAACATTAGCAAAGCACCTGAAACAAAGGGACATATTTTTTTTCCATCAGAATCAATACAAACTAATTTACAGTTTTTTTAGGCAGATTATTTATCCAATAAACTGATTCTAAAATACATTACATTAATGCAGCCATTGAATGCACAGAATTGGAATTGATTTGGAATTCTTATCATGTGGAATTACAGCTCAATGACTGAAAATTTTACAACTTTATAACTCAATTGTATAAATCAATCATGGAATCATATGATTTTGCCTCTACATGCTATATCTTCTTTTAGCATGCTCACGCACATGCACAAATGGCACTGCTTTTCATACCATGCTGGTTTAAAATACCTCCAAGACCTTCACATATCAGGTTCAGAGGTACCCATCACTTTACTTGTTCTGTCCTCCACCCCCCCCCCCCCCCCCTTTGGTTTTTTTATATTTTCTGAACATGTATCATATCACCTTCTTAATTAAACACGCAATCAAGTCTCTAGCTAAAAACTCAAAACAGAATAGATGAAATTATTCTTATGGCTAGTAAAGCATCCAGGAAACTTCATGTCAGAAACACAAGGAACTAACTTATCACATTTTTCAACATAGACTCTTACTTCCCCCCACCCCAAATACATAATAGACAACTTGTTAACAACTAAGATATATACTAATTTTTTTTTGATAATTTGATAGTTGAGGGAGAGGGGATCTGACGCCTAGATATCTCCATTGAAAACACCACGATGTGCTAGTTGACTTTAAAATGTTTGTCCCTCTTCTCATCCTTCCCTTTTTCTCCTCATATGGTGTTCCTCCTTCAAAAGAAGATGCTACGGAAGCTCCACCACCACAAAGGAAACATTATCGTCACCAAAACCAATATCAACCCATCAACTTGTTACATCCATTAAGCTCATCCATTGCCAGATTACATACTGCTCGCCCCAATTGTAATCAAAAAGCTGATTATTGCAGCAAAAATATTCCCACTAAAAGACACAACCCAATCTAGTTCAGGCAACTAAAAGAGTAACAACATGACCTTGCATCAGCTGCCCATGCCACAAAGGCACAAACCAGCCCTTTTTTGTGAAATAACCTACTCATTTACAATCACCAATTAACATCAAGAAACAACCTACCATGTTCGTTCTTTTTTTTTTCTATAAGTTACCATGTTGAATCATACTCGGAGACAACTTTTTTGCCAATGCAATATAAACACGGTGGTTACAACTGAAGACATCAAGAGAGGTGTGAAGCCTCGGGGGTCTTATAGTCAACCTATTCAAACCGACTTCCTTTTAATGTTTTTGCAACTTTGCTTCTTACCAAATTGACCATCTTCCTAAAACACCACCCCTCCATCATCCTAATAACCACCAATGGTCATCTTGCTCCAAATACCACCAAACCATCCTGCCTAACCATCTCCCAAAGATATATTGCATTCAGGTTCAACAATGCATGGCGCACAGAAAATTGTGATGGACTACACATCATTTCTGATAGTTTTCTCAGAAAAACAAATTTAGGACATGGTGTTTCACTGCAGAAATGAAATTAGCACACAATTGCTTCCTATATCACTAAAATGAACCCTGTCTTCATTCTCTTCACCTTTGTTAAAATTCCATTTCTCAATTTCCTTTAACTCCACTAATTAATCCTAGTTATTTACCATAACCCAATTCACTTCCATTCAAAAAGCTACAATTTTTACACTAACTCGCTCTATCTACACAAATTAACATTAACCTTCAAATTGCAACAACAAAAGTATAGTTTCCAAAGAAAATTGAATCATTACACTACAATAACTCAAAATTAACAAATACATATTCCAATTTCAAAATTTGACAAAAGTTCAAAATAAACCAAAATTCAACGTAATTGTGCTCAAAAAAGTTTACCTTCAAATTTCTCAAACATTCTCCAATCAATCCCACCGAAAAATGAAGCAATCAGGGTTCCAAAAGACGCAGAATCAGAGAGAGATTTAGAGGTACAGAAACAGAGAGAGATTAGGGTTAGGGTTAGGGTTTGGGTCTGTGAAAGAGGAAGAAGGGAGAATAGGGTTCGGTTTGATCAAACTTGGGGACTCGCTTTGTGCTTCAACGAAGAGCAACTCGTCTTGTGGTGATGCCACGTGGCACTTGTGGGTGTTATGGTAATTTTGTTAAGCTAAGGTGTAGGGTTGTTTTGGTAACAAAAAATGCGAGTGGATTTTGCAAGTGGGCAATGCTTTTACTACATTTATTTATTTTTGAAAATTGCAATTTACAAACCCATAAGTTTGTGTCAATTTTGATTTTGGCCTCCAAATTTTTAAAATTTTGATCCACTTTCTTAACATTTGGTCCTTAATGTTATTTCCAAATTATACTCCCTCTCTCTCTCTCACCAACCATGGGGCCCACCCCTCTACGAGAGAGGGGAGGAAAGGAATATAGCCCGGGATTATACAAAAATTTTCCTTTATAGAGGAGTGCAAGACTCACCTTTCTACAAAGGGAGAGGAGTATAATCTACGCTCCGTTTGTTGTAATGGAAAACCTTGTGTAAAAATAGTTTTCCTTATTTTTCAGTGTTTGGTAGCATAAAAAAAGATGAGTCAAAGGAAAACTATCTTTGGTCAACATAAAAAGTATGGCTTATTTTTGGAGATTGTTTTCCATTAAATTTTTTTTGAAAACAACTCTATCTCACAGCAAACTAAATAATGGAAGTTATGAGGTTGTTTTTCAACTCATTTAAAATTGTTACCAAACATTGAAAAATGAGATAATTTTATAGAAAATACTTTTTAGAAAATAACTCATTTTCTTAAAAATATCATTGTTGAAACAAACAGAGCGTAAGATTATATAATAATTTTCCTTTATAAAAGCTATTATTGTGTAGTCTATAACTATATTCCCTCCTTCTCATAGAGAGATGAGTCTATCCCCACATTATACTTTCCCCTTTTGAGAATAATTTATTGTGGAATTCACTTAATAAAAAGTTTTTATAAATTGATAAGTGTGACTAAAGAGATCACTGAAGTGAGAAGAAGAACTCAAAATTTAGTTTTATTGGCTCTACACCCAATAAAATTTGTTGCCAAATTCTGACACAAACAAAAATAATTTTACATAAAGTTGTTTGTGCCTGACGTTATTTGACATTGCTCTAGAGTCTAGACATGCAAAATAAAGATGCCTCATCAGTCATCACTCCTAAACGACACTGTCTTGCCAAATGTGGAGAAAAAGCAAACTAAGCCAAATGAAAACGACATTGTTCTCAATTGATCCAAAAGGGAAAATTCACGAGATTTATGATAAAAGAGATTCATAAAAAAATCATCCTCTTTATTTGTAAAATCACGTTGTTCTCACGACATAAGATATTCTTATGAAATTACGAACAAGCATGGTAGATTACTAGATTCTTATGAAATCACATTGTTTTTAGCTATTCTATTATTAATTAATAATTTAAACTGCCTTCACTTGTAAAGATTGAGGTTATGTGTGTTGATTTTGACTTGCTATAAAATGTTTTCAAGTTTAACTAAATTTTTCAACAAAACAAACGCCTAAAAATTTGGATTTTTGTTTTTCTAAATAAAACAAACGAAACAATAATGATTTTATTAAGTAAAGCTATAATTATGACTTTGACAAAACAAGTTTACATTTTAAAATTTTTTTATTCTAATTATATTATAAGTGGTGTTTTTTTTGTAAATATTAAAAAAAAATTAAATGTCTATTTAAAATTAAATATGAGTTTGAATTGAATATTAAAAGCTTAAAAGGATAATAGAAATTAATTGAATTTTTTTAAAAAAAAATATCTTGATAAATTTGTTATTAACCATAAACAAAATATAACTTTCATTACTTTTTTTTATTTCTTAATTAGTAATTTTGCTAATAAGAAGAAAGTATTTCAGAAAATAAAGTATAAACACTTAGATAAATACTGTATTACTTAAAGGTGTTATATATCCACTTTTGAACTCAAGTGTCAAGTGGGCAACTATATTTTATAGCCTTTAAAAACTTGACTCTTTTTTGTGGCAAATCACTTACAGAGAACAAGTGATAAACTTAACGATCAGGACGATAATATGAGCAAAATCTTAATGAAAATCACAATGATCTCAAGTGTCAAACTATCAAAAAATAACAATAAATATACAAAATGACTTCTTTTTTTGCTTGAAAACCAAATTAACCTTCATTAACTAGCAGAAACAAACACAAAATCTTTCCCCCAAGCATCCCAAATATCAGTCAAGAGGGAGGGATTATTACAGCAAAAACATACTATTACATCACAATAATACTTAGCTAGATTATGATGAGCCACAAAGTTTTCTCTTTTAATCCAAGAGAGAGATGGAACAACTAGAGAAAAAGGCTTTAAGCTCCAGGAAGCCATGCAGCAGATTATTAATATTGTTGATGACTTTAATGCAGATTCACGAATCTCCTCCAATAATATATAATATTGTGGATTTCTTTTGTGAGATCAAGTTGCATTGATAATATACCAATGTCTAGCTAACACACACGCACACATATATATACATATATATATACATATATATACATATATATATACATATATATATATATATATACACCAACGAAAACTACCTTTGTTATATATTTTGTTTTTTGATCACTTTGAACTTATTTAACTTAATTTCTTTATATATATATATATATATATATATATATATATATATATATTTAACTTTCTGCAACTCTTCAACAATAACGGAGTCCTTAGTCTTCACATGTGTTGGTGGAGAAAAACCAAACTCAGGTGGACCATATCTAAGTTTCAAAAAGTCAATTGTTATTGCTTAAAAGTTATAGCCAGCCTGCCTAAGTTATTGGGCTTCCAGCAATTCACATATATATGTCTTGCTTAAAATCAAGCAAGAAAGATACGGAGTCCTCGGCAGCAAGTTAAATCAATGTATAATTATTGTTTGCATAAACAGCAATCATTAAGCTATGAACTAAATTCTTCTATAAAAAAATGAAGTTTTTTTTCCAAATTCAATAATCTTTCTAATCATACACATAAAGTCAAGATGGATGACTAATAAGTAGAAATATTATAACAAAAACAAAATCAATATCATATACTTTAATGTGATAAGCAAGCTATTTGATTACGATAAGGAATTAGATAATTAAGCTCCGTCATTATTGCTCCTCTGAACTACTACTTGACCATGATCTAGCTATTTATAAATATTTTAAGAAATGACCCGTGAACCAAAAAAGAATTCAAGAAATAATTAATAAACCATCATGAACATGTACATCATAAGGCATGCAAAACGCCAAAAATTAAATTATGTAACAATTAAAAGTTTGGATCTCCAGAAAATATGTGGTTTTGTCCTAATAATGTATTGCTTAAGTTATTTTATCATAGGGTCATTCTCAGTTTCTTGTCAATCTAAATCAGAAATTGGACAGTTCAAGTGCTTTAACCCTAAAGTCTGGCTAGGTTTTATAGATGTGGGGTATGAAAACAATGGTGTGGGGCAGGTACTGTACTGAGGTCCCAAAGAAAGAGAACGAATTCAATATGTCATTATTTATTTCCATATAAAGATGATGCCCTTGAAAATTAGCAATGCCTATTGATGATGGGGAAATTTGAAAGTGCCATTAAGTATTAATAATGCACACCATTTTCTTTTTCATTGATGTGACTTAGCTTTAGATTAAAAGAAGTGTTACGTTCATAACATTTTCACACTATTTTCACAACAAATTATAAGTAACAAAGTGTTAAAAAACGTATAAATAAACTAGATTAACAGATCTTGTTTGTGAGTTGGAAAGTGTTAAAAGTCTAATAAATAAATTTCTTTTACAAAAAAGTGACACAGAAAGAGCAAAAGGAATGTGTGCTAAAGAGAAAAGGTAACACTTTGAGACTCAACAAAAACATCCCTAATACTACAAAGTGCAAAGTGGAATATGCTTTAAAATTCAATCATGTTATGTACGAAGGACACAAATATGCTACATTTGGAAGCCTATCATGAATGAAAAGAGGAATAAGAGTTTATCTTATGCACCCACTAAGTTGAACAACCGTGAGAGTTACTAGCTTTTTCTTTTTCAGCTTTAAAGGTGGTTTTGAATCAATTTTCATGAATTTATAAATACAATCAAAGTATATTTGGTTTTGAGAATTTAGAAAAATAATGTCTATGATGAATGACAATCCTTCTAAAAAGAGATGATGCATCAAGTATTGTTAAGAATAAAGCACGATTGTTAAATATTAGTAAGAACGAAAAAGAAAAGAAAAAAGTAGGTGATTGGAATTCGGAATACAAAGTTTACTACATAAATTAAATAAACCGTCGATAATAGTGGCTCGTCATAATTAGGAGATTGAGTTATAATTAGCTAACACTACTTTGAATCTAATTGTCAATGACTACAGATTAATTTGCGTTGAATTACAGTATTCTTAGTTTCTTACCTCTAACAAGCTTGCAGATTTGTATGCAAGAATGGGATGCTATCATTTTGAATCATTTGTCATTTTGGATAAGCCTTGGACCTTTTGGCTTTTATTTTAATCTTTGATGTTTCTAATATCATTTTTTTTTTCCTTGGATGAAAAAAAAAAGGGTATTTAGTGTAGACTCACCAATCTCAAGTCATGTGACAATAATGAATAATATCACATACTATCACTCAAACCGCTCAATAAGTGAATAAGTATAAAAATCCAATATTCTAATTGGATGTGTTTAATTGTATAATGATCTTTGGTTCTTTAACACTGATAACTTCCTGAGAACACTATATGATAACTTCTTAACAAAAGTAACAAAACATCTTCTATAACACTAGATAATAAAGTATCTGAATATTGCAAAAAACAAAAACAAAAACAAAACCAAACAAAAAGTAGTTGAATATTGCGCATTATCTAGGGGAAAATACACCATATTTCGGGTGCATGTTTCCTCTCACTCACAACTGATAGGACTCACCAGTGGTGAGTGTGAGAAAGTATACTCAAAATAGGATATACTTCCTCGTTATCTAGCTACTTGAGCAAAATCTGCATTAATTACACAAAAGAATTTATTGTATTAGGTATTGAAATTTTAGTAGACAACACCTAGGTCCTTTCAAAATTTGGAAACAACAACCCCGACTAAAATAGGCTTTTGCCCTTTTTTTAAAAAAAATATCCAGCAAAATGTCTCATGTCTGAAACTAATTAGGAAAATGCCCCTATTTTGAAACTCGATTTTCTAAAAATCAAGTTTTAAATGTATAACTTGATTTTTGGAACATCGAGTTATAGCAAACGTGAACTTTGAAAAAAAAAATTTCTGGAACTTGAGTTCCATGTGAAGTACTCAAATTCATGGAACTCGTGTTTCACTTGAATTTTTTCAAGGAACTCGAGTTCCATAATTTTTTTTTTTTTTTTTTCAATTCGCTATAACTCGATTGTCCAAAAATCGAGTTTTAAATTGAAACTCGATTTTTAGAAAATCGAGTTTCAAAACAGGAGTATTTCCCTAAATAGTTTCAAATATGAAGCATTTGCTAAAAAGTTTTGACAAAAGGGATAAATGCTCATTTTCTCCCAACAACCCCTCTTATATAAGACATCATCGGGTTTGACAGTTTGTAATATAATTTAATCTCTATGTGAAACCAAAAAAAAAATTATTATTATTATTATTTTGTCATGAAAGGTCCCTAGTTAGTTACTGAACCCACCAAATTTGATTAATCCTTAGATTAGATTTATGTCATGCTGATTACTTTTGTTGCAACCTTTTGTGAAAACTCGGTTTTACCTAACAAAGTGATTGCCGTGACTAAATTAATTCCAAAAATTAGAAAAAGAAAAACTTTTAAGACAATGACACCATTTCAATTAGATACCCAAATGGGCCCAAAATTCCTCATATGTCACTAGGTGGCAACACAAGAATAAAAAGCACTAAACTTTTCACATCATCGAGATGGTTCACACTTTGAGTATACAACATTATCTCTAACTTTTTTTTAATTTAATTTATTTAGAAGTGCTTAACCTTCACTCAATGGGGTTGTCATTTAGTGATTTGATTAACATGACCAAGATCTAAAACGAAGTTTTTAATTAAGGTTATAATCACATTTAGAGATTCGAATTGGCTATGATGATGACCTCTGACAATAATTAAACTTTTTATTAACGGTCAACTTAATTGATACTTAAATGTAATGACACGTGCATTAGCACCTTAAGCTAAAAAAAAATTAACTTTTCCGAAAGCTTAAAGTAAAAGATTTTTGGGAAAAAGTACCTTGATTTGAGTACCCCTTTCATTTAAGCTACGCAGAATCTTTTCTTTTTTTTTTTCCTTTTTCACTTTAACTCATGCAAATTTTTCATCTACCCCTCCGTCACATTTAGTTTATCCTGTCTAAAAAGTCAAATTTTTTAAGGGAACATTATTTATTGTCTTATCTAACTTTTAAAACTGTATTAGTTTCCAAAACTACCCTTAAATAAATTTATCAAAAAATTGAATTTCTTTTCAAATGGAGTAGTTTTGAAAATTAAATAGGGATATAATAAGAACATTAGTAAATTAATGATTTTTATTATTAGAAACAGGACAATATTTTGGGATATTCCAAAATGGAATAGAGGACAAACTAAGTAGGACGGAGGGAGTATTTTACACATAAAAAAAAAAAAAACTATTTTTTCTATTTACACACCTATTTTTATAAAACACTCATATCAGTTTATCTATTCTACACATCTATTCAATAAATCGTTCATTCTTTTACAATTTCTTATTATTTCCTCACTCATTACCCCTCTCTCTCACAAACCCAACACTATCAAAAAATACTAAAATATTAAATGCACGAGTTACAGTAACCGTGCATATATACACGGTTACTATAGCACTTGTGCATTTATACACAATTTTATACCCACTAATGTGGGTTTTTTTGTGTGCTTAAAATGTGTAAAATTGACTATTTTTTTGTATTTTGTAAGATTATACACGATCTGATGCAATTGCTCTTAGAGCCATGGCCATATTGTCATCTAGCTAATTAAGGAGGTGCTTGGTACTGTTATTAAAATAACAATTTTTAGTGTTTAAATAACATTACACGTATTTTTATATACTTTTTCACCCACACGTATTTTTACAAAACAACAACAACAACAACATTACTATAAATTTCTTACCAAATGGACCCTAAATTGTGATTTGTGAAGCAATGTTAAAAGTCACAAAAAATTTCACATCATTTTTCGCAATTGACTTAACATGTTTTTTTTTCGTTTTTATTTGAACTAACTACCCAGCATCATTTTTTCCATCTATCACTAATAATTAGCCACATTAGTCAAGTGTTAAATTTTGAATTAAAAATTTTTTTTTCATACAATTTCTCTAAATTTTGCATGTCAAGCTTTGAAAAAGTTATGGAAAACAAATAAACAAAACCTTGAATGGCTGACTTTTTTTTTTTTGAGGAAGAATGAATTGCTGACTTAAATTCAATCAACTGTGCTAAAAAATAAATATATATACTCTCGTTTAAATAATGTGTCAATCTTTAGACCTTTTTCTTTTGAAGAAAAATATAATAATATAGTAATGTTCTTGAAGTTAATTTTGTACAATACCTTTCACAATCCCTTTCTCCACTTCTTCTTCTTCAAACGAGTTATCATTGATCATACAAAATTTATGGTCAGGGACGTCCTTGGGCCCATAAGCATCCTATCCTCGTAGCCTGGACAACCCCACCACCAAGAATGGTGAAAATTTATATGATTGGTTGCTTCTAAGTTCTAAGATCCTCTCTGGTATCCATGAAAAAAATTAAATTAAAAAAAAAAAAGTTTTATGTGGTGGAGAACCTACTATGCAACCATTTGGTAATGAAAGAGTAAAGAGTTTTGTAACTCAAGTTTTGGTATTTTTAACAAAAATGTTTAAGATTTAAATTCCTCTTATCTTGACTATCAAATTATAAAATTAAAAAAAAAAATTTAAAAACATTGTAAGGATTAGTATCAGCCGAGAACATTTGGTTTTAGTTAAGGACACTTAGGAAGTCTCAACTTTTTTTTTTTAAAAAAAAAAAAAAAAAGGATAGAAAGGACAACTTGAGTTGATGTCTTTTACTTAGACATGGTCATAATAACACCCTACCAATTAATTCCAGGCCTACAAGAGTAAGGAATTCGATACATCACTGTACACTCAAGTCTCTTCTTGACTTGTATTTGTGATGGTAGGAACTAGAAAGTAGGAACCTCTCGAGTCTCTTGACTAGGGAGTGAGAGGCTGAGGTTTGTCAGGTAAACCAAAAAAATGAATTCACCCTCAAATTTGTTGACAACCCATAAAGGTGACAGAGTAAAGGACTAGACATATGGGTACCTTGATGTGTATAAAAAATTCATAATCATTTATGTACTGTTGATATGTACTAATTAATAAAATAAAATGTACCAGACAAACGTCTGCTGCTGAGTTGGCTTGTTTAGTCTATTAATCTCTACATCACAACTTATTTTACAATCATATATTTTTCAAAAGATGTGAAATCTACCACAAATTTAATATTTTTATTATGTACATAATAATAATTAAAAGGTTACATTAAGCACTAAAGCAAAGTTTTGTTGGCAGAGAAGGTATGGGCTTTTCTTTTTTATATGCACTAAACATAAATGAATAATTGTAAGGACAAAGCAAATCTGCCTTAACTTTGGAAAAAATTAATAATATTATGATTAAGAAAGGGATAGCTTTGTCCTTTATTTGAAGGGTGTCTAATTTTTTATTTAAGGCCCCAAAAGTATAGAAATGCAAAGGTGTGTATAAAGTATAGAACTCCGCATGCACTAAAGTTCCCCCACTATGTAGCAAATAAATTATACTTTTTCCTCTTTGTACAAAATTAAATTCCCAACATATATATATATATGGTACTTGGGCATTAGAGCAAAAAATAATTCACTCTAAAGTTAGAAATCCAATAAAAATTATTATTTTTTATCTCTCTCCAAAAGTGATGGAGGTTTATATTTTTTTGGGATTGTTTGGTGGAGAGAGGAAGGGTGTTGAAGGTCCACTTTATCCCACAATATAGTTTTTGTTCATTTGTTTGGTTACTTGATTTTGCTTAAAGCCAAAGGTGTTCATATAATATTGTAATTTCAGGGTCCATGTATATCGCAAGAAGGGCACCACTACTTATGTCCATTCATATTGCAAGTTTGATCAAACATTCCCAAATCTTAGCTTATTATATATTATAAGAAAACTAATGATTTCTCTTCCTCTGTTTTCAGAGGAATTTGAAGCTTAATTGGGGGAAAGAGAAAATAAAATATGGATATTACTTTATAATGCAATCATACCTTGTTGCTTTTAGGCTTGTAATCATAGTTATTAATAGATTAATATGTGAAAATGAATATATATATATATATATATAAATTTTATGGGTTTTCTGTTTTAATAAAATTTTTAAACCAGCCATTAAAAGGGAAAATAAAAAAAGAAAAGCAGATAAATGTAGGTACAGGTATAGTACGGATTTAAATGAAGATTTTGACACTTAAATAAAGTCTATATCAAATTAATTATTTATTTTAGTATATTTTAATTTAACAGTATATTTATGTTATCGGCGTATAATTCCACAAGATATTATAAATAAAAAAAATACAACCAAGTTTTTAATATATCCTTTTTCTATTATGAAATATAATTTCAATAATAAAAAAAGAAACAAATTAGCCCCCAAAATAATTCTTCATTATTATTACCAAGTGCTAAGAGCCCTAAACACCGAAGTAGCCCCCAAAAGAATGTAAATTTAAATACTTTTTTGGTGAGTTTCTTTTCCTACTTATATGGCTTATGTAAAATTTTTATAATTCTCTCTATTTTTTAGGTGAAAATATTTTTTACCCAACTTATTTTTCAAAGTTAAAAAAAAAAAACCAATAAAAATAATCTCATTTTTTATAAGAAAATAATCTCATCTACAAGACAAGAATAACTACTTCTTTTTTTTTTCTTTTTTTGACTTAAAATCTTTTTACAACACTTTTTATCATTAAGGGACTTTACATCCTACATTCTTCCACATTACTCTTTATCATTGTGACACTTTTACAATATATTGTGCAGATAGTCTTGGGGACAAATTGACAGTAACCAATGCACCCACTAAAAATTAGAAATCGAGAAAGAAAAAAAAAAGGGAAAAAGAGAAGCTAGGAGCCTAGGAGCATAAACTTTTATGCAATCTATTTTACAATAATAATTCTCAAAAAATAAATATTTTGAATAACAATATTTCACACAAGCCCATTTCACTTCAGTAATTATGAATATATATATATATATATATATATATATATATATATTAAAAAGCTCTAACCCTATATGGGGGGGGGGGGGGGGGAACCCTTGTAGTGGTAGGCGGAAAATGTTGAAATTGTCTGTTAGTGTCTGAAATAATTCACAAATGTGGTCCAACATACACAACACTGTGACAACAGGGATGGTATAATCATTATTCATCAAAAAATAAAAAAGGTTAAAATTATGTTCATATCAATCACCAAGTCCACTCACATGCTAGCTGACGTGTAAATAATCCAGCCATTTCTCTCTTAAACCCATGGCTATCCATAAAAAATAGTCATATGTAAAAGGACATTTTGGTGAAAGTGATGCATAAAAATTCATTACCAAATCTGAGGAGACTTATTAGATTTCTGGCGTCTGTTATACTTTCTCATTGCTGTTGAACTCATAAAAAATAAAAATAAAAAACATTTGGGTTCTTGTGGCTTTCACTTTCTCTACCTTCACTCACTGTCACAAACACCACTAGTTTTTTCACTGCTAGAGAGGAAGAGGTTTCACAAAAAGAGTACAGAGAGTAAGTAGAGAGAGAGAGATAGAGAGATTGGCTTTTGTTGTTGTTCTGCTTTTCTTTTATGCGTTCTGTGTAATTGTATATTATTTTTCCTAAATTTCAGTGCTTTCTTTTGTTATCAGATATTACTTCTTTAGCTGAGTGGTTCTGATTCAAGAACAGCCAACTGGGTCATCAGATTTGATGGTTTTCGGCGTTTCCACGAAAGATTTGTAGTGAATTTGTTCTGATTGGACTTCATGTTTTCCTCTGTTTCTGAGACTACTTTAATAGCAGAGTTCTTATTCTAAATGGATGGTTTATGTTTTTGGTTTGGTATTTTCTGTTAGATCCACACGAGGCAGCTTAACTTGTTGGGGTTAAGTCCTTTGTTTCTTTATAAAGCTTCCCAGAAATTCTTTCTAGGAGAAAAGGAAACAGAGTTTGGAACTCTGCTTTAGTAAAGCTCTGCTTTCTTTTGTGATTACTCAAAAAGGGAATCAAGGAAATCGGGAAAAAGTAAATTAATTTCTACAAAATTGAAGCTTTTGGAAGAGATTTGAAGAGGAAAAGGGAAGCAATGGAGTCAGATCTTCAACAACATCACCACCAAAACCAGATGAACTCTGGCTTGACTAGGTACAGGTCTGCACCAAGTTCATATTTTGCAAACATCATTGACAGAGAATTCTGTGAGGAATTTTTCAACAGGCCTCCAAGCCCCGAAACAGAGCGAATATTTGCTCGGTTTATCGCTGGTAATGGTGGTGTTGGTGGTAACGGAGGCACAGAAGTTACTAATACATCAGAAGTGGTGGCCACAGAAGCTAGTAACCAGCAAACACAGTTTATGGCTTCAATGAATAATGAAGCAGCAGGGGTTCTTCAGCAGCAGCAGCAGCAAAGCAATTATGGTTCTGCTTCTCAGAATTTTTACCAAGGTCCACCACGGCCACCTTTGCCGAATTCGAGTGTGGAAGGGTCTTATTCAATGGGGTTGGATCGATTGCCTCAGATGAAGAACGGTGGAGGTGGAGGTGGTGGTGGTGGTAATAATTCAAGTCTTATTCGACATAGCAGCTCGCCAGCCGGATTATTCGCCAACATCAATGTTGGAGAGGGTATGTACCTATTGTATTTTCCTACTTGTTATCTTTGGTTCTTGGAAATAATTAGAGGAAAGAATAGAAAGTACTTGCTTGAAAATATTTTGAACTATTTGCTTAGTGAAATGTTGACTTTTGAACTGATTCTCTAAGTTCCTGATGAATTAATTGATTTTGGTGTTACTTACAAATTAAAGGTATTTAATTTAGTCTCATAGAACAATGTCTTAAGGGGGAGGGGGGATGGGATTTTGTATAGTAGATGAAGTTGCTCAAGCTATGATCTGAGATGTAAAAATGAGGAAATTTGAGTTCATTTTTTTTGTATCATTTTTGGTTTGATTAGTAATAGTTAGAAATTCGGAGTGATGCTAAACAATTCTTAGCAATTGGCAGGCTATGGTGCAATGAGAGGCGTGGGAAATTTCGGAGCTGGTAATAGCACTAGTGAAGAAGCATCTTTTTCTTCTGCAAGCAGGTTAAAGAATTACTCATCAGGTCCGCCTTCTTCATCGGGACTAATGAGTCCAATTGATGAAATTGAGGACAAAAACGTGGTAGTAGTAAACAATCCAGAGAGTGGAGGTTTTGGTGAGGGCCGAAGTAGCAATTATGTGACAGGCTTCCCCCTTGGTTCTTGGGATGACTCTGCTATGATTTCGGACAATATCACTGGTCTAAAAAGACTTAGAGATGATGATGATGTAAAGTCATTTTCCAATATAAACGTGTCTGAAACTCAGGTAGCATAATATTTGATACATTGTGCTTGGTTTCTGTAATCTTCTTATAAAAAAATTTCTTGTCCATCAGAATGTGGAGGCTGGAAATCGCCCTCCCCCTTTGGCTCATCACTTGAGCTTGCCTAAAACTTCATCAGAGATGGCTGCCATTGAAAAGTTTTTGCAGTTCCAAGACTCAGTGCCTTGTAAGATTCGAGCTAAGCGCGGCTGTGCTACTCACCCACGAAGCATTGCTGAGAGGGTAATGTTTTAGTCCCATCATCTTTTCATTTTTGGGCCATTGGATGCACTTGTTGGATCATGAATGTTACAATCCCATTAATAAATTAGTACAATTCTCTTCATTTTAAAAGGATGATGCTAAAAATGCCTTTACATGTTCATTTTCTTGTCAAATTTTCAGGTAAGAAGAACTCGAATTAGTGAAAGGATGAGGAAGCTACAAGATCTTGTTCCTAACATGGACAAGGTAGAGTCTTTCTTGCATTTTTTTTCCTTGTACATTACTTTGTGGGGACTCAGATATTCGTCTCTTTCTTTTTGCAGCAAACAAACACTGCAGACATGTTAGATTTAGCTGTTGAGTATATTAAAGGTCTTCAGCAAGAAGTCGAGGTATATTACCAAAATAGATGAATATCCAGTATATCCCCCAAATTTTTTATGTTACTGTGAAACTATAACCTTCTCATTCATTCATTCATTTTTTGTTTTAAAATTTTCAGACACTTACTGATAAGCGTGCAAAGTGTACTTGCTCACACAAGCAGCAGCAATAACACAAAAAGGGCATGGGTGTCTGACTAGCTAGCTTTTGTACAGAATTATGAGAATGTGGAAAAGAATATAGAAAGCAGAGCTGGGTTCTTTTTTTGCACTGAAAAGGAAGATAATGGAACTATAAATTATGTAGGTGTGAAGGGGAAAAAGGCAGCTGTTAGCTTTGACTGTAAGATCTATAACCTATTGATGCCATTATAAAAGGCAAAGCTGTATAGTGGGTTTTCTAGTGCATGCAATGTGTAATTTTTAGTTGTGGCCCTTGTGGGAGCTCAACCAACATGATAAACTTTTCTCTGTTAGCTGTAGAGAGAGAGAGAGAGAGAGAGAGAGAAATTATGATTTTAACTCCAAGGTACACTTTTCTGACCTGAAAGTAAAGAGGGTTGCTATCAATGGCTGTCCCGTGAAAATGGCATGGGAAACATGTGGATGATAACTGATACTATTTTTATTTGTGCTTCTTTTTCTATTTTTTGACATAGACATGGACATGAAGATGAGTGAAGCAGATTAAATCTTATGTGATAGAATTCAAACTCAGCATAGTTTAATGATCTTGACTTATTAACTCTCTTTTTTTTTTTTCCTCAAGCCAGTGCTTGGATTTCAATTTTTGTTTCCATTCTTGGACTTAGCCATTAACCACGTGTTCTTAATGCTTCTTTTCCCATACTGGGTTTTGAAGTACCTGTAGTTCCATTCAAGTCTATGTGTTCATAGTGTGTTGCACATGCCTTCAGATTAAGTTAATATGCGCCACTAAAATATAAGCCTAATCAAATACACTATTAACATTATAGCTGTTCACTAAGCGACAATTCCTCATGGTTATGGATGGTGGAAATCCATTGTTAGAGTTTCTGTGCCTTTGTTGTAAAGGGGTTGGCTTGTTTATCAAAATTGGTTATTCCCTAGTTAGGCATAAAAAGAACCAATATCACAGAGACATTCATTCATGCTCTTTTGCCCTCTGCCTACTAGGCCTTTAGGTTAGGCTTAAATGTTTTTATTCCAAAACTTTGCTTTAATAAGTTCATATTGGAAATGCCTGCCAACAAAATAAGTGTTCAAATTGGGAAAGAGAGAGCATAAAAGACAAAAGAATAGCATACAAATTATGAACAGCTTAGTGCATTGGTGAAGGTAGATGTTGTGGTGGGCAAATATTGATGAGTCAGTATCACTATTTGGCCCAAAATCATGGAAGTGGGTGCCACGTCATAGATAACTTCGTGATCATCTTTATCATTTGGAAATATTTTAGACTACATAAAATGGTACAATAAGTATCATAATTGTTCAAATAGTATACTGTAGAGAAAAAACGGTGAGTTTACGTATCCATTTGGAATTTGTTTATTTTATTGAAATATAACAATGAGACACATGAATAATACTAAAAAATATCGTGAGAATTATGAATAATACCATAAAAAGCTAAATAATAAAATAAGTTGATAAAAATAATTCATGTCAAATGTACACTATACCAAGCAATCGATTACAATCTAACAGAGAAGATAATTATAGTAAAAATTGTATAAATTTATGTGGTGCTAGAACTGATATTATTTGTAACATAAAGGGTGGTTGTTTGTTTTTGGAAAGGCACAACACAACACAACACAATCCCCATTTTCTTCTTGGTAATGAGGGCAAAACTAGACAGGTTTAGTAGTTACGTGTGGGACAGTCACAGCTGTACCCATGGGGTCTCATCAAGGTACAATACCTTTCAATGCAGGGACCCCTTCATTAAATCATAAGCTACATGAAGCTTCTAGGCTGGTGTTTCTTAGATGTGCCCAAAGGGCAGAGGACAATGACATATGCTTCGAACCTTTTCATTCCCTCTTTTGTTGGGACAAATTACAGAAGATAAAACACTTCTTTGTTGTGAATTTTAATTCTAGGAACGGAAAGCAAACGGGTATAGATAGAATCAAAGACTTCTTTTCCAAAAATAATAACAAAAGTTTAGCCTAAAAAATATATATTCATACTTTCTTTGAATAAGATGGAGGTGAAATCTTGATTAGTTTCATTCTTATCATAAGAAAAGACAACTAAGAGGTGAATGGTATAAAACTTTTTTTTGCCTAATCCTTCTTTATAAGCTAGTAAATATTGTAAATATATATATATATATATATATATATATATATATATATATATTGGGATGAAAATGGGAGAAGGCATGGTTGGTGTCCTGTCTAAAAAAGAACGTAACAAATGTTTTTGGAATGATAATAAAATATGCATTAAACAAAGTAAATAATATACATTATATGTTTAAGAAAATTAACATCATACTTGGTTGTTGTGACAAGAGAGCGGATGTAACAGGGGAGAGAAAATATGAGTTTTTCATTATTGGATGGGAAGGAAAATGGGGTGGATGAGTTGCCACTCAGGCCCACAAACTTCAATCCCCCAAATTGGAAAGAAGAGCGGGTGAAAATAGGAACAAGATATGCATTTATTATTTTCCCTTTCAAGTCCATTCAACTAAATTTTTTGTGCATTATATATATATATCTCAAAGTACTATAAATGCGCACTCTTTCCTTTCGCATGAATGGTGAGTCTCACCATGAATTTAATTAGTGGGACCCACCATTCATGTGAGAGGAAGGAGTACACATTTATGGTACTCCGGGAATATACAATAATTTTCCACATACGAAAATGAAGAATTGTAGTGGTGCTATTGATATTAACTTGGGTTATTAAATATAAAAGGACATAGCTTGACCAGCATATTTGGAGGTACTAAAATAGTTCTTTTTTCTTCAATTTTCATGATATTAGTGACGCTAAGTTTCTCATTACATTGCTATTACGTATATAATTTTGAAAATCACTATTTTTTTTTTGAGAAACACATACGCGCACGCGCACGCGCACGCGCACGCGCACACATATATATATATAGGGGAAGGGGATGAGATAAGAGAATACACTCACACGCCAACACCAAAACTGCATATACAATATTGAAAATCACTATTGAATCTACATATACAATATTAATTCACAGTTATTATCTGTGAAAGTCTACGAAATACAACACAAAATAAAATAATAAATTGGTCAAATAATATCTCTTAAATTAAATGGAGATAGGTGCATGAGATCGTTCAGCTCAATTACAGTTTGTTATATTTAATATCTTCGTATACAAATATTTGAATAGAAACTGTATAAAAAATAGTATATTCACTGGTTCAGAGCTAGAAAAAATAATAACAAAATTCTAAACAATTTAATTTGTATGGAAAGCTAACAAAAGCAAAATCTAATTTTGATTCTAATTAAATTTTCTATAAACTATGGTTTAATATTTATATATATAATCTAGTTAGTAATAGACCGTATGTGGGGGGTAAAAGGACCCAAGTGGGCATATGGGCCTTTGGACTGTAGCATGGAGGGCCGACCTACTCCAGAATTAAACTCTACGAATTGGCCCATACGCCGAGGATACAGCCGAGAACGAGCTTCTCCGCGGACAAATCCAATAGAACTCAAAACTTCATTATGAAGGTCAAGGTATAACTCTGGAAAGACTAATGGTTAAAAGGGGATACCCTGAACCTTCTAGATGTACCAGTGCTGGAGAAAATATCAAGTGCAAAGGCTGCCACCTCCGCATTAAAGGCTCTGCATCTACCTCCCTGGCCGCATTAATGGGGAAGTGACCCCTGAACAGTAGGGCTGAAACTTCTAGTCACTGTCCAAAAAGTATCAGGGAAGGAAGTATTTAAGGGGGGTGAAGGCCAAAGGGAATGGGGGTCGGGAACTAAGAAAGAAATTAAGAATTGTAACCTTTAAAGAAAGAAAGAGAAATAACACAGAAGTAGTCCTCAGCTCACGTCCGAGGAGGTCTATTTTCAATTATCGTTTATTATTTACAAGTGTTTGTAACTTTTAGTCTGTTATCAAGTTCTCAGTACTTCTAACCTAGGTTTCAAGCCCACGCTCTACAAATTTCATTGTTTAAGGCTCATTGGGCCTGAGCCCGTAGTTGTTTTTCGGTCCAGGTGCAATTGTGCACTTACACCGTACATAGTCATGATATATTACATAAATGACTTATAATTTTTTCTTTATCATCAAACCAAGACACAAATCAGTTTTTGGTGTAGGTGGGGATTGAACATCAGATCTCTTATACAACCAACAGAGACTTTACCATTTGAGCTAACTAGAACCCACAATTCCTTATAAATTTGAATTATTTTTAATTATATGACTAGGTGTTTTATGATTTATTTATATTTGACTTCTTGTTTTTTACACTAAATTAACTCATTTGGCACAAAATTAAAAAAATAAAAAAAAAGATTAGATGGGACACATGACACAAAATTAGACTTTAATTGAATTCCAATTGAATTTTCTCTCAGCTTTACCTATATATATATGGCAATATAGTAATTCCAACAAACTATTTTTTCTATCATCTCATTTTTCTTTGAAACTAAATAAAGGGACTTCTTCTCAAAAAATAAAAAATAAAGGGACTTCATCTCTGTTTTTCATCATCGGTACAAAATACATATGGTGAAAAACTAAAATAGTTTATGTCTTCTCATTTTTTTTATGCTCCTAACATTTTATATCCTTTCACTTTTCAATTCTCCCGACTAAATAGAGCTTAAATTATATAAATCGAGCAAATCGCATTACCTCTTCAAACGAGGAGTGGAGCAGGTTAAGTTGAGTTATATAAGGTCTATATTTTTTTTTTCATTCCTTTATATTTTTTTTTCCATTTCATTCTTTTATAGCCCACTCATTCTATCTGTTTTTAAATTATCAAACACAGTGTAAAAGAGAGAAAAAGAAAGATAGAAGAGAAAGAAGTAGGTAAATGTAATTTCAAGATACAAACTACTTTATTGTGCTCCCAATCTGTCCAATTTGGGGGACACAAAAAATATGGGGCCTAGATGGAAAGGTCTTCTCTCGTCTCTGTTCCCCAATTCCTACCTATATTTAGTGAAAAAACAAAGTGTAATTTCAGTTTAAAAAAATTTTTTAAGTAATTTTGAAAGCGCATATATTAGTGACATTTTTTGTATTTGGATTGTCGGCCTTTGCTCCGAGATTTTTAGTATCGTTGTTTAAAATAATGTGAAAATTATAGTTTAAAAAGTGTTGCGAAAACACGTGTTTACAATATTCATAAAGTAAAAAATTTGTTTAGTATCATATTTCAAATAATATGTTTCATTGTATAATAAAACATAATTGTGTGTTTGGTATGTGTATGTGTATGAGGTTTTTTTTTTTTTTTTTTTAAGCTGACAAGTGAGTCTCCTGGTTGGAATTGAAGAAGGAAACTTTATGTGTTGTCTAATCAGGTGGGAAACTTTATGTGTTGTCTAATCAAGTGGGCCCCATGGTTTTCAACATATTTACAAAAGTGTCATTGAACAACATTGTTTGAAAACTGAAAATTGGTAAGAGGGGTTTTCTAAAATGAGCAACATAATTCAAACACTCCTAAAAAATCACTCCTACCAAACGCATTGTTTTTTTTTAGAACCACAGTTTTTAGTATTTAAACACCGAAAACTGATTGTTTGGAATCACGTACCCAAGCCCGGCCCTAGGCCTAGGCCATTTAGGCCATTGCCTAAGGCCCCCTACTAGAGAAAGACCCCAAATTTGGGGGGCAAATTTTTTTTTTTTTTTTTGAAATATTTTTGGGAGATATTAAAAAAAAATTAGTTTAGAATTTTTTTTTTCACTATTAAGAAAATTCAAATAATTAAGTAATGCTGGGGGTAGAAATAAGACAAATTTTAATAAATTGGTCTTACAAATAGAGGTTTTACTAATCACAAGTAATTCAAATAGGAAAATGTTAAAAATACTATAACTTTTACTGCATAACTTTTATAATTTGATGTGACAATGAATATGATAGGTCGACTTCAACAAACTATTAAATACATTTTTGAATGAATTTTTGTGATTGGTGATATATCTTTGTCATTCTCATGTTGTAAATTTTATAATATCTCTAGCATTTTTGTAAGCCTCATGTCACTAATCACATCTGTTACAACATTACTTTGCAGTAAAATTTGTTATAACTTTAGCATTTTCTCAAAAAAAAAATCATATTAAAAAGTTAAAAGAATGAATTTTTTTTAAAAATTTATTTAAAATGCTAGTTAAATATTATTTAAATGATAATATAAAAGCCCATATAAAGATTTTGAGGCCTCGAAAACGTTTAGGCCAGCCCTGCACGTACCAAACATGCCCAGGCTACACGGCATACGTAAACTATTTTCTTTTACGGGAATATGTACAATTATATTAGTAACAATTTATTGAGAGACAGAATTATAATTTCAAGAATGAAGAGCTAATATGACAATAAAAATAAAAATCTAACCAATTGTATGTCTTGAACGTATTGGAATACTTCTCCATGCATGTCTCTTGTGTATTGGAAGGCAAAACATAAAAAAAAAAATAAAAAAAAAGTAAAATAAATTCCTTTGATTTTGGATAAAAAAGACATAAAATATACTTATAATAAATAAAATATATTTAAAAATATTAATTAATTGTCATATTTCTACTATGTCGTGTCTTACTTTTTTTATTCAGTAATTGTCACATTGACCTATCTCGTGTCGTGTTTTTGTCCACGTTTCTTAGGTTGTGATATAAAACAATCTTGTTCTTTGAGTCGTAATATCACATCATAGACATTCATTTGCCTACTGCAAATTTCATAAAATAAAATTGTAGAAACTAGAAAAGGGGGTTATAATATGACTTAGCTTTGTTCGTGTTTTTATTTTAAATTTTTTTTTCTCTGAATTGATGATGATTTCTAAGTGCTTTATTATAGTTTCTTTAGTGTTAAACCTTACCTTATTTTTATTTTCTATTAAGAAGATGGTTTAATTTAATTATTCATTAAAATAATAATACTATTTTTGATATATTGGTCAATACAATTATGTGGTATTTTTTTTTAGAAGAATAAAATCACGTGGTTAAATGTAATTATAAAATATAAATCTTCCCTGTCTCTTTTATGGGTTCTATTCTAATGGGCCAGTTGTTAGTCATTCGTGATTCTCAACTAATCTGGATTGGATATGGGTTGGACTGGGCCGAAGAAAAGTATATGGTATTCAAAGATATTGAACTTCAGCTTGGCCCAGGTTGCTTGGGCTAGGCTACGTCCCTGTGTTTAGAGAACAGTTTGCTTCTTCTTCTTCTTCTTTTCTTTTTTGGTCATCTGTGACATCATATTATACACATGCATATCTCTTTTTGTTATCTGTCTCTCAGTATTTTTACAGTTTCTATCACACTATAACAATGCCTCTTACACTACTTATTTATAGAAGAAAAATGTACGGATAAAGCTTTAATTGAAGGAGTAAATTCCTACTCCGAGTATTAACATTGGTGGTGCTAAAATTTAGCTCTTTTAGAGCAACCACATCAGTCCGTTACTACATCAAACTCTAATTTCATGCCCAATTTAAAGTTTATGCTTGAATTTCTTCATTAGGGCCTTTTGGTTTACTTATTTCCTACTGGGGTTGGATTACTGTTGTGATTTTCATTGAATATTTGGATCTAATTCTGATTTTGAATATATCCTTAAGCAAAAATGTTAGAATTCAGTAACATTTTTCTTTTTGGGCATATAGAATAGCAAATTTTCAGAATAGTTTCTATAGCTTGATACTTAGAAATTTTAAATATTCTTCTAGAATCCAAATCACTAAAAATTGATTAAAATAATAAATAATCCTTGGCTTCAAAGAATTCTTTCAATTTGGTGAGTGTCATTTATACGAAAAAGGTTACAATGACTAGTTTGATTTAATTTAATTTTTTTTTCAAATTATTCTTTAGGATAAGGTACTTACAAGCATCAGGAGGTGTCAACCAGTTGAACTACAATTTTGACCTTCCTTGATAAGCACATAAAACCGTGTTTACTTGTCTGTTCTAGTAAATTATCCTCTTTTGCGTTTTTCTTCAATATTCTTGAGATGGTGGTGTGTGTATAACATGTTCCTCGGTGCTCCTTATTGACACCCTTGCATCATGAATCTTGTGGTCGCAATCTTAAGAAGACCTTATGGGCTTTGCTTAGGACCTTCAAATAGTATGCCTTGACACAACCTATTTGGCGGAGAATAATTTATATTCTTGACCATGCACCAAGAAATTTTTATGAATCAATCTATGAGCTGATTTAATAAAATATGACATGGGAATTAACTTTTTTGTGCTGGGCAGGACCTTTTTTCTGTTATTTATTATTGACGATGGTTGGAGTCTTGGAGATTACCTTAGTCAATGTTGAACATACACCAGTTTTAAAGCAGAATTAAAAAAAAATGGACTGAGATATATTGAATATGATTTTTTGGTTGACAGTTTTGAACTGTTCTATTGGTGGGTATGCTACTCATGCAAATTAATCTTGACCATCAGTTTCAATGGTTTTAATCTTGACCGTATATTTTAGTTTAGTGAAATACCAATTACCGGCAGTCCAAGCCTTGAAATATTGGAGTGCTTTGTTGCAATTTCTATTCTAGATTTGGTTGTTGGTTAATATGTGAAACTGTTTTTTTTTTTTTTTTTGGTTTTATTCGTAGGCTCAAATCTGATATCTTTATTATTTGGGGTTGATTTGGAGCTAATTTAAAGTTGAATTAGTTTTTGTTTCGAAATTGTTAACATGACAATTTAGGATCTATAAATCTATTAATTAAACATAGGTGCAGGTTATATTGTTAGCTGAAAAGTTTGTGTTTTCGGAACTTAATAAGGTTGGAAATTCAAAATGATTGTTTTTCATTTTCCCAATGGAATTAGACGCTTAGGTGGTCCTATAATTTAATTTACATAAGAAAATTAACATTGAGACAAAAACCCTTGTCCACAAATACCCTCCAATATAGTCTTAGAAGACCACCTACCATCCTGATCACATGGTCAAGGAACGAAACATTGTACACCATCTTTTTTCTCTTTTGCTTTTGAACATGCAAGAAATAATTGGTTGTATATTTTGGATTTATAATTTTATATAGGCTTCAACATATGTGGTAATATTCATGGTTCAAGCTTTCAAATGTCACAATTTATATTATCACAAACAATACATAATGATATATTTTGTTTCCATACTAAGCAAACGTAGGGAGTACACATGCTTTAGCATTCACATTATCTAGATAGAATTCTAAAATAGTAGGGCATAAACATGATTTTTCACATTTAATTTTTGTATTAAATATCTTTCTATTATATGGTAAATATAACAATTTTGAAAGTTACACCACGCACCCTTGGTGCGGTGGTCATTCTACAAGTATAAATGCTTGTGGGGTGTTGGGGGCAAGGGTTGGGGTTCAAGTCTTCAAAAGGGAGTTTCACACACATATACACTTAGATTAGACTAGAGTAGAAATTCTATCTTATATAAAAAATAAAATAAAAAAAATAAAAAATAAAAACAATTCTGAAAGTTATATTCTATATTATTATTACTTTTTTACAAATAAAGATATTCAAACTTCTTCGAGTATCTGACTATTTGCTCGGGTGTGTGCAATGGTTTCAAACCCAAGATCTCATGAATATCATAAGACCTTAGAAACCACTTAACCAACCCTTAAGATTTAAAAGTTATATTCTTAGTTGGCTTTTTTATCCTAGAAATTTTGTTCAAAAATGTCCAAGTTCCTTTGTATTTATAGTTGTCATTGAATTTTCATGTTAAAACTCTTACCATCTCAAGCATACCCCTTGAACAAGTAACGAAAGACTTTTAATTTCATGCACATAACGAAACTACTAGAATTTTTCATTTCTTTTTAAGGAAACTACTAGATTTTAGAATATAGAAAATTATTATAAAAAAGATATATTACAGGATAGAGATGCAAAGTTCTGTTATAAGATATGGACCTTCCAACCACTAAAGAATTCTCTTTTTGATGGCTACCACTAAAGAAAATTAATCACAAATTTGCCTAAATTCTACAAGAACTTGACGAAGTCTAAGGACACAAAAAAATTTCAGAACATTTTCAGAACATCTTCGTTTTGAGTTGTGGCAGGTCACGGCGTAGTATAATTTCTTTGAGTAATGCTAAAGATACAAATATTTTTACAAAAAAATTTACAAGCAAGTGATGTGGTGAGTAGTTATTAGTAAATAAAAAAGTGATGTTAATAGTGAGCCTAAATCAAACCAATAAAAAGTTGGTCACATCAACAAGTTATAAAAATGTTGTAAAATAGTTTGTGTCGGCAGCATTACTCAATTTATTTTATTTTTGACCTATAATTAATGATTTAGCATAAATATTGTAACTTTTGTTGTGGCCATAGGCTAGTGAATTATAAATATTATTAGATTAATTCTTTGAACCATGAAATTCACTAAAAATTAGGCATAATAATCTAATAAAGTAATATAGTTTTCACATAATTAAAGTACACTTTTAGCCTCTAAAATTTGGTTTGAGTTTATTTTTATTTTGCTTCTTTATGTTTCAAATTTTTTATTTTGACCAATTATCTTTGATTCAATTTCTTATTTTCCTTTCATTTTTCTTTTCAACCAAAAAAAAAAAATCTTTTGACACATGCCTAATACTTTTAGGCAAAAAATTAATAATAATACTTTTCCTTTGTAAAAAAACAAAATACTTGTTTATTGAAATATAGTTTTTTACAAGGGGATGACAATATTTAATAATTATATTATACAGATAACAGTTGTATGTATTAACGTGTATATATATAAATATGCGTAGAATTTATAAAATAAAATATGTAATATGTCAAGAGTCTTGTAGTTATATGGTTATATGGTATTGTCTGATTTTCCCATAGATTCTAATTCCCTTTGCCATTAGTGTTACCAAAAGCTGACTCACTATAATTATCAATTAAAAGGGGTACGAAACAGAAAAGATGAAAGACATTTCTTGTTTTTTTTTTTTGGGAAGAAAGACATTTCTTGTTAAAATGTCTCAAAATATAGTTCATAAATATAGTAGACATTTTATAAATACAGTTAGTATTAATATTTTGAATTTTCTTCGTTTATTCTTTCCTTTTTTTTAGGGTCCAATTTAATTAAAATAATTTTATTTAGCTAATTGCATTTGTCAACTCGCTCAACCCGCTCAACTTGCCGAGTTGAAACCATTAATTTTTTTTTTTTTCAAGCTCTAATAGTTATATCATGTAAATGCAGATATTTCAGTTGCAAGTTAGAAGTTGCATTGTTGAGAATATCCAGAAATGCATATGCTTTGGAAAATCTAGATAGACCTTGAAATTTTGAGTAGCTTGTAATAAGTAATTTGAAAAACTATAATTAATTTTTATTTATTGTCCACTTATGAATTTACAAGGCTATTTTCATATACACGAGTAGTAATTAATAAAAATAAACATGGACACCCACACACACGCACACATGTTACCCAAAGTTCTTGTAGTAAAATATGTTTATAATTAATAAAATATATCAAAAAAATATTAAGTAATTGTCATAATTCCACCATGTCCTATCTTACTTTTTTCATGAATCATCATGTCGACCTATTTCATATCTTGCTTGTCCATGTTTCTTGGGTTGTGATATAAAACAAATTTGTTCTTCAAGATATTCATCCCAATATTATGCTGCATTTTTTTTTTTTTTTTTGCTTGAATATTATGCTGTGGTTGAATCAACAATTTTTGCAAAAATCTAGAGAGCATCACCATGCTTAGTCCATATCTACTACGGATTGAAGCACATGGTTCATATGACTGACGTTTTGGTGGAAGTTTATAAATTTTATTTTTTATAAAAAAAGAGTAGAGATAGTCAAGGTTTTGAATTTTTGTCACCGGGTGCACAATGTGAACGGTCTTTGCTAGTTGACTAGGCAAATTATTACTGAGGTATAACTAGTATTTATATATTTCTTTTCTTTTTCAATTATTGTTTATTTTCTTTGAATCAGCTTATAAATTTTTTTTTATCTAATATTTCAATGTCATTCACTAAAGTCAATGAGATATATAGGGTCCGTTTTGATAGAACTTATTTTGCTGAAATTGAAAACTGAAAACACTGTAGCAAAATAATTTTTAAATGTGTGAATAGTACCGTGGGATCCATTTTTAATGAAAAAGTTGCTGAAAAGTAAAATTTGTGGGACCCATGAACAGTGCATTTGTGCACTGTTCATGGCTGAAAAGTCCAATCTTGCGGCTGGGTAAAATAAAAAAAAAAGCAAAACGCAGACGCAGCACTAATAAGCTGGATCCAAACCAGCACATAGTATCCGTTTGGATTAAAAGGTTGCGTTTTGCGTTTTGAGTTTTTTGCATTTTCAGCTCTTTTTTTTTTTTTTTTCTTTTTTGCAGGGGACAAAATGCGCAGTGCGCGTACTGTGTGCGCACTATTCACATATTTTTTCAACAGTTTTTTTATTAAAAATGGGTCCCGCAGTACTATTCACACATTTAAAAATTATTTTACTACAGTATTTTTAGTTTTCAGTTTTTAGCAATAAATTCTATCCAAACGGACCCATAATATCACATAATATGGTGATGATATTCAGTTCCACTATCTTGATCATTCCCTTGCCCATAATAATCATGGGGTGATTATGTTCAAGTTTATCATGTTGTAATCTTGACATTTTTGATATGTTATGTTAATGATCAAAGTATCAAAGGGCATAAGATGTACTTGTAGCAAACTTTGTTTTTAACCTTTATTCAGATCTTAACCTGGATCCATGTTAGAGCTTGATTAGTGCCTAGTTAGTGCTTGATATTATCCGTAGTAAAATCTGATTAGGAAATCTAATCTGTAGGGTCACATGAATATGAAAATTTACTTTGCTTTGGTTATAACAAGTGTGGATCAGTTTTGAATTTGTAACAATATGCTTTATTTTAATAAGTTTTCTTGATCTTTCACAATCTATAATTACTACATTGGTCCAACATGGGTTCTTGTAGGGCGAATATTTGGTAAAAAGGGTTGTGATGCAAGTACAGAGACATGAGAAGAATGAAAGTTTAATTTTTTTTTTTTTATGCTGCAAATTTCTCAAATAGATTAGCATGATATTGTCAAAGTATGAATGTTTCCTAGACATTAATTTTTTGGATGATTTTAGTGTATCAAATCGTTGGGGCAGTGGCACGACTGAAATCTTTTAAGGTACCAATGTGGTAGTTAAGCCAATTCAAAACTTGGGTATGTTTAACATATTGGGTCCATTGTTTTTTTAAGCAGCGGATATAGATCTTACAACGTGGCTTTTGATGAGAAACTTGTTGGCCCAATATAAAAATGTACAAACTTAGACCCACCAATAGGACTCACAGTTAGAGAACTAGGTGTAAGTGTGCATTACACAATACTTGAAAATATATCTTTGCTTTATAAGTTGTTGTGACTTATATGCAAGGGTGTTATTACTTTTAATGCATTGCTAAAAATGTATCTTATATTATTTACTTAATTAATGTTTGTGCTTGACGGTATTGATTTTTATTTTTTTTATATTTGTGCAGATATAAGATTGGTGACAAGAATACATTTTTTTGTGGTGCTACTTGAACCCATTTTTGTTTTTGTAATGTATGAGAGACATATCTCATTTATATATATTGTTGTAATTATTTTGTAAACAACTTACTTTAATGGGTTTAATATTATAACACTTTTTTATTTACTTTTTAGATTGTATAGATGATTTGTTTTTTAATGTGGTTGGAAAAGAATGTATGAATGAGTTATTTATGAATGTGATTGGAAATAAACAGGTTTAATGTGTAATGTAATGGCAATTTAATGGAAAGAACAGGATAATGTAATTGGTGAAAAAATGTTTTGTCACTAACAGGTTGAACTCTAAGGGTCCGTTTGGATACAGCTGAAAGCTGAAAACTGAAAACTGAAAATACTGTAGCAAAATAATTTTTAAATGTGTGAATAGTACTATGGGTCCCATTTTAAACATAAAAAAATTGAAAAGTGCTGGTACTGTTCATGAACAGTGCATGAACAGTACAACACAGTAATGAACAGTGCTCTTGTCGCTGGTTAAAACCTGTGCAGGAAGAAAGAAAAAAAAAAAAGAAAAAATAAGAAGAAAAGAGGCTGGAAACGCTGAATGCTAGATGCGTTCAGCTATCCAAACCAAGCCTAAGTGTACACAAAAATCGGTGATGAAATAATTCATCACCGAATCCATTAAAATTGGAAAATTAAAAATACAAAAATACAATTAGTGACGAAATATTTCGTCACAGAATATGGTGAAATAAAAATAATTAATAATTAAAAATAATTTGTGACAAATTTATTTCGTCTCTAAACATAATGTTTAGTGAGGAAAATATTAGGTGATGAAATTTTTTACGTCACCTATAATTTTTTTTATAAAAAAATTAAAACAATTTAGGAACAAAAATTTTCGTCACCACGACTTTCTATGACCGAGATTATGAGACGAATTATGTTTCGTTACCATATGTCGTAGGTGACGAAATAAGGGTATTTAGTGATGAAAAGTGTTCGTCACCATAGGTCTAGTTTGTTGTAGTGTATTTATTAATGTGTATATATATATATATATATATATATAAATATGTAATATGTGTAGAATTTATAAAATAAAATATGTAATATATCAAGAGTCTTGTAGTTATATGGTATTGCCTGTTCTTCCCATAGACTCTAATTATCTTTGCCATTAGTATTACCGAAAGCTGACCTTACTACAATTATCAATTAAAAAGGGTAAGAAACAAAAAAGATGAAAGACATTTCCTTTTAAAATGTCTCAAAATATAGTTCATAAACGCAGTAGACATTTTATAAATATAGCAAATATTAATATTTTGAATTTCTTTCATTTATTTTTACATCACTAAAATAAGGTACAAAGTGGAAATTTAGTAAAGTCAATTAAAATAATGTAGAATTTGTGATTATTTTTAATAAAAATTGAAATTTTTTCTTTCCTTTTTTTATTTGAGGGAGGAAACTATTATCCAATTTAATTGAAATAATTTTATTTAGCTAATTGCATTTGTTAACTTGCCCAACCTACTCAACTTGCCGAGTTGAAACCATTAAAAATTTTAATCGATCAACCAAATTCATAGATTGATAGGTTGCAGCGAATTGGAAATTTTCCCAACTCGTCATTGGTGGATTGGTTAAAAATATTGTCTTTTACCCACCCAATCCAATCAACGCACACCCCTTGCGGTTGCATAAACCAATGAAACTATATGGTTGAATCTAACTATCCTTAAAAAGGATAATGATATATTTGATATATTATTGGTCAATACAATCATATAGTTGATTTTAATTAGAAAATTTAAATTACAATACCTAAGTAACTATAACCAAAATTTAGAGATTTTCCCTATATCTCTATGAGGGGTTCAATTCAAACTGGGCAAGTTATAATTCGTGGTTCTCAACTAAATCTAGATTGGATTTGGGCCGGACGAGGCCGAAGGAAAGTGTTTCCTATACAAAGATATTGAACTTCAGCTTGGGCCAGGTTTCCTGGGTTGAGTTCCTGTGTTTAAAGGACAATTTGTTTTAAAGTATAAAATGGACCCCCAAAACATGTTTTGGGTGGGCGCTTTTCGCCAAATAATACTGTTCGGCCTAATACTTTTCCAAACAGGGCCGTTTCAAACTTATGTAAAAAATATAGCCTCGTTTAAAACTCGACTGCTCACCACATTTGCTGATGCGGTGTTTTAATAAGGTTATGTTTGTTGATATAAGTTTGAAACAATCCTGTTTGACAAAATAAATTGATAAAAAATGCATTATTGGGCAAAAAGTGCCTTTTAGATGAGTTATTATGAAAAATGTTTGCCCAAAAACTAGCATTTAAAAAAAAAAAAAAAAAAACTTTCGGAAACTAGCACTTAAAATCAATGAATTTGTTAATTTAATAAGGTTATTTGTCGATCTAAGAATTTTAAAAAAAAATTCCTTACTTTATATGAAAATTAACAAAATATGACAAAGTTTGAACTTTAAGGATTGTACCAAATTATATTCCGAATTGGTAATAACAACTTAAATCTAGACATTTTTATGTCAAGAGAAAAATATAGTAAATAAAGGAATTTTTAATAAACGATTTTGTCAATCCAAACAAGAAGAATTCAATTTTGAATGAAAAATCACACTTCAAAATTCCTCATCCAAACACAACACAATAAAAGATGCCAAGTACTGGATTTGAAGCATAGTTATGAGACTCCACAAAATACTATATTTCCTCTATCTTTATTTGTTTAATATAAAAGCTGAAAATTATAATAGTTATTGTGGGGACAGAAGAGTCAGAATATGTTTGTGGGCCTTGGGCTTGGTCCGAGGATATTAACTCGTCTGAGAAGGTCTTAGTGATAATAACTATACTTGATATAAAAGCCTACAAGCAAATTATTATAAAAGAAGTTAGTGGAAATGATCCGAGAAGGGAGATCTAATCGGCTCTATGAAGTAAAGGTTGTACCATACACCTTGATGTATATAAGGTAATTCTAGAAGGTCTGATGAGGGAGGATATGTTCCACATGAGCACAGGGAGAAGGAGTGAATAAGAAATATCTTAGAAAAAGCTGTTACCACCGCATTAAAGACTCTGCACCTACCTCTCTGACCGCATTAATGAGGAAATGACCTTTGAACAGTGGAGAGCATTGTTATAGCTATTGTTTGAAGACTTCAAGAAGGCGGTAGATGAGACAAGTATATAGATTGGTGATCTAATTCATACGTGGAAGATGGTAGGAAGAAGGAAGATGATATAAAAGGAAAAGAAAGACATTCAACAGGGGGATCAGGAAAAATAAAGAGAAAAAGACTATACGCATCACCTTCAAATATAATCTATGGTTGAAAGAAGAAAAATGAATACAAGTTATCCTCGACTTACATTCGAGAGGAGTTTTTGTCATATAATCATTTCATTGCGCATGTAGTGACAATCTAGCCCACTATACTTGTTATCCAACATCCATAAAACCTAGGTTTCAAGCCCACGCTCTACAAATTTCATTGTATAAGGCTTTTTGGGCCTGCACCCTTCACACGGTTGGGTCTGAGTGCAAATTGTGTCCTTACAGTTATTAATATGATTTCTTATGAAACAAAATACAACAAAAATTTGGTTTATATATTGATTGATATCGATGCTTTTTGAGTTTCTAAAAAGTGTTGTTGGCTAAAATCTTGTAATTAAAAAATTGTGGTATTCGCTGGTGTTTAATGAAAAGCATATAAGAATCAAATCCCTCATTTTTAACTATTAAAAATACAAAAATAAGAAAATTGTTGCAGATTTTTTTTTTTTTTTTTTTTTTTTTTTTTTTTTCAGGGGGAAAATTGTTGCAGTTAAAAGTTAAAACCAACTTTTATGGCATATTGGCATTAATAGCTTGCCATTCCCATTCATATTGGAATCCAATCATACTATCTATGCCACTAATAGACATGCCAAATAATAAGAGATACTAGTAATCCATTCAGATACACACATTAATTTGGAAAAATACTAATTTAATTACCACCATATGCCATTTGACCAAATATTATCACCAAAATCTCAGGAAACCAACAAATATACCCCAAAATTTAACACCCTATAAAAGAATAAAGCATTTACATAATAAGTTCATGCAAAAATTTAGGTCTAATTTTTCAATTTTGCACGACTAATTTTCAAAAACACCCACGACAAATTGTCTATTTTACACTACATTTCATTAAAATATTATTTCTTCGATTTTTTTAGCACACTTTCAAATCATCTTTCTCTCTTTCAATATAATCTAAATTCTCACAAATACAAGATTTTTTATTTGAAATAGTTTTAATTAATGGTATTCGCTCTTGATAATAACTTTTTACGATCAGACTAAAACACCAATCGGGGAATTTAACTCCAAATTTGTTAATCAACTGGTCAAAACTTTACATGAATTAAGCAAGAAAAAAAAAGTGTAAAGAACTAGAGACAAACAAAACCTAACGTTCAAAGGTTTACAACATGTCAAAAGTCCATATAACGTTCATCTTCCATATTTTGTCGTTGTGCTTTTAAACCTTTCCCTCTCAAAATCCAAAGTTCAAAAAAATTTTCAAAATACTAAAAACACAGATACACACACAAACAAATACATAAAAATAGTAAGTACAACTTCAAAAATTTATTACTATCACCCAAAAAAAACCCAAAACCAAAACGACCTTTCAAATTCAATAAAACGATATATAATAGCTTCAATCACGCTCCCAAAATCTCTCTCTCTCTCTCTCTCTCTCTCTCTCACTCACATTCACATTTAAAAACCAGCGATGAATAAAGAAGAAGAACAAGAAGCCGATACCGAACTCGGCTTCGAAACCGGCGGCGCGGCTCTTGTTTCTCTGGCGCAGTTTTCTTCGACTCCTTCTGCGCGTCGGCTGTCGAGTAACTTCTCTCAGCCGAGCCGTCCGATCATCTCGGCTAAGCGGCTCGCATGGGTGTCACTCCAGGGGCGGCTCGTCAACGCCGAGGAAGCCAGCTCGGCTAAGACTGTCGGCTTGAGCCGAGCCGAAGCCGTGGCTTGGGAACTCTTCACTCCTCTCCAGAGGTTCCTCATCGTTGCCGTGATCGGCGTCGCCGTCGCCGAGTCGAAGAAGAACCGGCTCATTTGGCAGCTCACAGAAGCTGTCGAACTCAGGGTTTCTCTCTCTCTCTCTCTTCAATTTAATGCATGACTTAATTTTAGGGTTTGTTTAATTTTACTTTTATATTGTAATTATTAGTTTGTGTTTGTTTTTTTATTTAAAAGCGTTTTGCTTTTGCTTTAAAGGCCTAATTTTTTAAGCTCATTTTCGTTGTTCTGCTTGTAATTAATAACTGGGTTTGTTTACTAATCATATTTTAATGTTGGGTTTATGCTTTGGTTGCATAAATAATAGGGTTTAGATTCTGGTAATGTTTAATTTTAGTGTAATTTGTAGTTTATGCTTGAGTTTCTTCATTAGGGCCTTTTGGTTTACTGATTTCCTTCTGGGGTTGGTTTGATTCTGTGATTTTCATTGAATAATTGGGTCTAATTCTGCTTTTGAATATAACATTTAGAAAATTTTGTTTTATTTATTTGGGGGTATAGAATAGCAAGTTTTCAGAATAGTTTCAGTAGTTTGATACTTTGAATTTTGAATATTCTTCTAGAATCAAAATCAATAAAAAGTGATTTTTTTTTTCTTCAAATTATTCTTCAGGATCAGGTGCTTTCAAGCATGCAACAAAAGCTTGACAATCTGTGCAAGATTGGCAATCAGGGAGAGCAGGTTAATATTGTTAAGGAAAACCACTTAGAAAGTTGTAATGACTAATTTGATTTAAGCTTCTTTTTTTTTTTTTAATAATTGTTTTGTTCTGAATTATTCTTCAGAATCATGGGCTTTCAAGCGTGCAACAGAAGCTTGACAAAATGTGTGAGCAGGTTGATATTGTTAGGGACCACTCAGATGGTGGGGTTGAAACTACATTCATCAAGAGGGCAGGATCACCATGTAAAGAAGCATTTGGCTCTGATGCAGTTAAATTCGTTGATTGCGGCTGTTGGCTTTGTGATCAACATCGTGACTTGGAGGTAAGAGTTCATTTTTTAACAGTTTTGCAGTGTCCCTGTTAAATGTCTTCAATTCCCTTAGTTATTTTCTTAAGTTCGGTTTCAGGGTAACTCTCTAAGGAAATCTTCAACTGGGGATGAGATAATTCGATATAAAATGTCATTCTCAAATGACGCTGAACCAGAAGAGCGTCGGATGTCTGATTTGTCAGATTGGGCTTCAAGTGTCACATCTGCTGCTGACATTCAGGTAATGTGGAGGGTGAGAAGCATTATTGATTATAGTGATTTGTAAATATAGAAACAATCTCATATTTAATGTTCAATAGACATTGACTTATCCAAAAAAAAAAGTTCAATAGACATCTGATTTTGCAATTAATGATCACATAAGTTAGTTCTTGTGATTTAGATTTTTTTTTTTTAATAGAAGAGGTTCTTGAGTTAGGGTACTGAATGTGCATTGTTTTTCTTGTTCATGCACTTCCTTTTGAATTTTATGAAGAGAGAGACAGTGAGACAAGTATATTTCAATAGGAAATTTTTAATTCCTTTATAACAGGAATTGACCTTAGCACTTTATATGATTATGGTTGGGGAGGGTGGTGAAGTTGAAGAACATTGGTTTTTTTTTTTCTTCTTGGTAAATATATAAACCCTGTTTACTTGTCTGTTCAATTAAATCACCCTCTTTAGCTCTGTTCAATATTCTTGAGATGTTGGTGTGTACTCCATTTTAAATAACATGTTCCTTGGTGCTCCTTATTTAACACCCCTGCAGCACATATCTTGTTGATGCAATCTTAAAAAGAACTTATGGGCTTTACTCTCTTAGGAATAGTATGCATTAGCATAACCTATTTGGCAGAAAATCACCATGGACCAGGACATAGTTATGAAATCAATCTATAAGTTGAGGCGATAATATAAAATGCAGGGAATTAATTTTTCTGAGCTGGACAGGATTTTTTTTTTTTTTTTTCTGTTATTAATTGTTGAGGATGATTGGAGATTACCTTAGCTATTTATTTGTATTCTGCACTATTTCTAAAAGTGTTTTTTTTTTTTTCTTTCAAATAGTTGCCTTTCGATCATCTTGTGCTTGCAACATTACACATTGATTTGATTTTAGTTGATGATTGGGATATTGCTATCGGATGATCCTTTTGGTTGTGTAAATTTTCTACCAATACTGTCTCAAAATACCTTCATATAGGTCTTTGATTAAAAAGTGAATCCTAATTTTTACTGTCATACACAGAATAGACTGGCAATGGATTAAGTAAATACTCAATTTCATTTTTTTAACAAAGAATCAGAGAAATGGTAAATGAACAAGAAATGTTTAAAAAGATAATTAAGTTCTATAGAGATATGTTGTGTGTATTTCTAATGCCTTATGGTGCATTTATATTAGATGAACACATTGGCAGTAGAACAAGACATTTACAACCTCAAGAGGGACTGTGAAGAGAAGGATGCCACCATAAAGAAGCTATCCACTTTGCTCCAATCATCTGATGTTGCTGGTTCAAAGGTAATGATCTATTTATAATCCTTTTGGCATTTTGTTCTCAACAAAGCTTTTTATTTGATCAATCTATTTCCTTCATAACAGAGGATTTCAGAGTTAGAAGAAATTATACGTAGGAAGAACATGATAATCACAAGACTGAAGAAGGACATGGTGGTCCTAGAACAAAAGGTAAGAAGAAAGTGGTCACAATCTGGTGGCTGTACAGTTTAGAGATGGCATAATTACAGTAAATAGAGTACATAGAGTGCAAGTAATCTTTGCAACCACCCCACCCCCCAACCGTGCCCCCTCCTCTCTTCCCCATTCCTTTTCTTATTATTGGACTTCCTTGCTTTTTGTTGTTTGTAATGATATAGTCACATTATGCACTGCCCTTCTATGTTAAATGATGGAATTATCACCTTTTATAATTTAAAAAGGATATCCATACCAATGGTACTACCGTGTGAAATTCAATGAGGAAAAGCTTTGCATATTTGAAAAAGAAGAATATGGTGTTAGTTGGAAATGTAGGCAATAAATGATCTATTTACAAAAACTTTTTTCCAATGTTTACTTGTTGGGTTACAATGTAATTGATATTGTGTCTAAAAGAATTTGATCATGATGTATTACCTATCAAAAAAAGAATTTGATCATGATGTTTTGAATTTTATAACTAAAATATATTAAATACAGGTGGTTCACTTCACAAGGCTTCGGAGATCTTCGTTCTCTGCCTCAGACTCAACCAGTGAGAAACTTCCATGCATGACAGATAATCTCCTTTATGATATGGATAGTACTACTAGCCCTTCATCTTCTGATTCAGATTGCTCCTCTGCAAACCGGTCACATGCTCGTGTTGCTAAAACTGAAGAAATTTCTGTTAAGAATAGCAACTGTGCTTCTACAAGAAATCAGATGTCAGTGCCAGCAAAACCTTCGGGTTCCATTGTGAGACCAACTGATTGGCGCTCAAAATCTCGATCAGTGAGTCCGCTTAAAGAAATATCTACAAATTGGAAATCTGATGCAATGTCTTCTTCAAGGCAAAAGCAGTTAGCTGGTGGGGACTCAAGAAAGAGTAAGAGGCGACACCTAGCTGGATCTAAGGATGCAACTCCTCAAAAGAGATGGACATAGTGAGTGCCATGCAGTTTTAAATTGACTAATTCTTGATCACCGTTAAGTTTTCACATTTTGATTCCATCATTTAATTTGTTACACTATTGCTTTTTCGTTCTCAAAATTTCTAACAATAAGTAGACCTTAGTGTTTGAAATGACAAATCTTTCAATTTGGATTGAAGTTGAACCGAATTCTTATTGCAGAAATGTGATCGGATTTGGTCTGAACATGTGAACTTGTCCCTTCTCATTTCTGCGTAGTTGGACATTTCAATTCCCTCTGCAATGATTTAATATTGTAAATTCGCTTCTATTTATTTTAGTTATTCTTTTCCTCGTATATCATTGTTTTAGTTGATTTCATACAGCCTTTTTTTTTTTTTTGTTTGGTGGAGTGGGAATGTATTATATCTCATGTCTTTGTTTTTTGCTGCTTCTTGTAGGTTGAATGCAGGATATGTGAGTTAGTCGTTCAAATATATCTGCAATTTGGTGAGAAGATGCTTCGCATTTTAAACCTAAAGCTTGGGAGATATGGAATTTGCTAGTATATATAGGAGCATTTCTGTCTTTTTTTTAGTGATCATATTGCTGTTGGCTCTATATATTTGTAGAAATACAGTACCTTCTGGATATAATAGTTTAGAGGGATAATTGGAAAAATAATCTTTTGGGACCAAACTTCTGTTTTGGATGCATGTGAAGATGCTTTTAAAAAAAAAAGGTGAAGGTGCTGTTAAGACAATATATAATAATATAGGTCCATGTAAAGAGTTATGAGCATGGAGATAATCTTTATATAGAGTGGCATGCAACATGGCTCAACCAGGACCATAAGCATGAGTATAGCTGCATAGGTCCATGAGCATGGAGGACCATTCAGATTTATACTTAATGAAGGAGTTAAATGCATCACATCTATAAAAATTTGCACCTGCAGTTGACAAATTACCCTTAACAAAGACATAACCAGCAACAACAAAAGCAAGTTTGGATACAGGGTAGCTATGAAGCATAGCCATTGATGAGGGGATGGAAACTTCAATCACCACCGATTGGCGATTATTAATAATATTGTTTTAACATTATAAAAACAAGAGAGCTAAACAAAAAGATCAAGGGAGTGAATGAAATAAGAGTGATGTACGGCTTGCATACATCTAAAAATATAAAGATATTATATATCTCTGTGATTAAAGTTTGCCCAGTTACTTTATCCCAAAAATACAAAACCAAACAATGAATTACACCAAAGGATTACACATATTCAAGAACAGCTTTTAAACTACTGTCTTAAGAATGAATTAATATCCAAATGATCTCTTCAAATGCATTCACCACCTAATTTCAGACCAGAGTGGACTTCTGTCCGAGTATTGTGCCCCTTCATCTTGAGAACTTTGAGATGGATTGTAAATATTGACAGGTTGAGGACACTCGAAATTCTCAGAGGTAGACCCTGTCTGAGAAGTTTCTTCTTTCTTGAGTGAATTTTCTCTAGTATTCCTTCCTTGTTTTTCCACTTTATTAATCTGGCAGAGGACATACTCTTCCTGCAATTCAATGAAAAAAAAAAAGCATTTAGAAACAAACAGTTAATATAATAAACGACAAAATATTGACTGTGGATGAGAATTAACCAAATTGTTCTATATATATATATATATGTATATATATATATGTATGTATGTATGTATACTTCAATTTAATTTCCAAACAATTTTTTATTTTGAAGAACTAATTTTCAAACAAATAATACAGAAACAACAAGATATATTTTATACTTCAATATAAAAGATTTTATCATGATGCTATTTCCTAGCAAGTAAAGTTGGAAACAGGAAAAAAATGATATACTAATTATAATAATAGAACCCTATATATAATCTCCGATTAATAATAATAAAAAATAAAAGAAAAAAATCAGAAAACATTCAAATATCAACTATAAACAGAACGCGTTAAAAAAATAAAAAAAATAAAACTTACCAATAATAATAAGAAGAAGAAACAAAAAAATAAAGAAACAGTGCTATAATTCTATAAAGAAAATTAATATATAACATGTTGAAAGACAAAAACAATTTTTTTTTAAAAAAACTACTTATAACAATAAAAGGGAAGAAAAAAGAATCAAGAAACAGTATAAAGAAAATCAAAACAATTTAAAAAAAAAAAAAAAAAACTTACATCATTGCGTATGATTTTGAAGATTCCATCGAGTCTGTACTCGTGCATGGTCCATCTACCATTGGCATCAAACCCTTTTCTTGCAACAAAGCTGAAGCTTCTCTTAGACCCAATATGTGGACATTGTCTTTTGTTGTAAACAACACGTTCTCGTTCTTCATCATCATCAAGATCATAAACTTTGACATCGCTTTGAGCTTTCCAGGTGCCAAACTCCGTGGCTCTCTCCACTCTTTTCCCTTTGTTTCTACCCTTAAGTTTAGTGTAAAAATAAAGAGTTTGCATTCCAGTTCTTTCAAAGTGTCTTCTCCAAATCTTTGGGTCACCATACACATCACAATCAATCACTGGATTAGTGTAACCAATGGGTTTGCCGATGATCTTGTAGAGAAGATAAAATTTGATCAGTTCTCTTTTATGAGGACGAAATCTGATATATGGTTCATCCATAAATTCAGAACTTGTACACGTAAATTTATTCTCCATATATATATATTCAATGGTAATGAATTTTTCTCAAGTATGAATAAAAAGGATGTAAATAAAGGGGTGGGGTTTGATTGCAGAGAGTAATGATTCACTCAAAGAATAGAAGAAGAAGAAGTAGAAACTGTGAAAGTATAGTAATGAATATAGTGTTAGAATGGTAGGGTTTAATTTGCTCATATTATTATATATACATGCATATACTACGTACGTCTCCAGCTCGGAATTGGAAATTCTTTCTGAAGTCGGCGGCAGTGGTATTTACTATTTACCCCTCTTTACTCATCACAAAATATTTTTACTACTTTTTTATTTTTGAACATTTTTTTTTCTCACTCCTTTTTTATACAATTGTTAAGATTGGAATTTTTTGTTTCGACTCTCAATTTTAAGCTATTGCATCAGGCACAATACCCTAAAGAGTTCGCTTGATTCGGACAAATTAAGTTATGTAGTTAATTAATAGTTCAATTAGGTAGCTAGTTGACAAAATGAATTAAGATTAATTTTTGTAGGGTTTAATAGTTGACTTCGATCATGTATAATTATATCATAGGTGGTTATTGTGAATTTAAATAATGATTAATAATAGTCACACATTTTTTACTACTTTTATTTTTAAACTTTAACTTTTTTTTTAATACTTTTTTCACTCTTTTTTATTTAATAGTTAAGGTAGATTTTTTTTTTTCAATTCTCAATTTCAAGCTATTGCATTAGGTGTAATACCCTAAGGAGTTTGCTTGATCTAGACAAGTTAAGTTAATTAATAGTTCAATTAGGTAACTAGTTGACAAAGTGAATTAAGATTAATTTATATAGGGTTTAATAGTTGACTTTGATCATATATAATTATATTAGAGGTGGTTATTGTGAGTTTAAATAATGATTAATGATAGTCACACATTTTTTACTATTATTTTTTAACTTACTTTTTTATACTTTTTCTCACTCTTTTTTTATTTAATAGTTAATATTGAAAATTATTTTTTTCAATTCTCAATTTTAAGTTATTGCATTAGGTGCAATACCCTAAATAGTTCACTTGATTGGGATAAGTTAGGTTATATAGTAGTTTTTTTTTTGGGAGTTAGAGGTAAATGGTTATGTAGTTAATAGTTCAATTAGAAAATCTGTTATACAAAGTGAATTAAGATTTTTGTAGGGTTTAATCGTCGACTTTGATCATATATAATCAAATCAGTGATGGTTATTGTAAGTTTAAATAATGAATAATGATAGTCACACATTTTTTTATTATATACACATCACCAATGATGGAGCCACTCTTGGACCATGGGGGCTATGGCCCCCCTAAATTTTTTTTAAAAAATTATTAGTATATATGTAGGTATTAATTTTAATAATTTTGTTTTATAAAATTACACTTTGTATTCTTTAATAAAATCAATAATTATTTTGAGAGTAATGCTATAGTAACAAACTTTTCTAAAATATTTTTACAAACAGTTAAGGTAGCAAATTCTTATTGGTTCGGATCTGGAACTCCCATTTACATAACTTTTTTACATAACAATAACCACTAACTACATCATCAATTTATAAAAACTTTTGTAACTCCAGCATGTTCATCATGCTAAAGGCTATAAAAATGTATAGATCTAAAATCTAAAACAAAATATACAAGCTTAGAAAATTAGCTAGCAATAAAAATTAACAATAGCTAAAATAAAAAAATTTAAAAAAATAAAATTAAGCCCAATAAACTAATTTTACTCGAAACAAACAACTCGGCACTTTAAAAATTTTTAAACAAACTAATTTTTTCCTTACCCAACAGTGCACATCAAAGACACTAAATAAAAAAAATAAAAAAACTGCAGCTAAACAACAGGTCCAGAGGCCAAAACTGCAACACGCAGTCAGTGGTAAAATCGCCCCCTAAATCCGACTCCGTCGTTGCTCATCACTGTACACGTACCACCATATGAACTAAATCGTACTTTGAAATAAAAATGTTTCTTTTTCTTTTTCGTTGAAGCCACGTTCCTTTTCTTGGTCATGGTCGTCATTATCAACAACTTCAACGTCTTTTAAAACTTTCCGGCCAGGTGCCAAACTTCAACGTCTTAAGTTTAATGTGTAAAAAGTTTGCATCCATTAGGGTGGCTCAACCATTATTTATCCCCCAAATAAAAAGGACCCTAAAATATAATATATATATATATATATATATAATATATAATATATTTGTTTTCTAGCTAGTATTGCAAAGAGAGAGAAAAAAGTAAGGTCTCCCCATCGGGGGAAAAAAAAAAATTTATTGGCCAATTTGTATTACAAATATGAAAATAAAAATTTTAATTAAGACCAAACAATTTAATGAACAAAAATTATTTTTAAAAATATTATACTCTTTTCAAATGTTGTGTATTAATCTATTAATACGTTTTACTATAGTGTAAAAAATTTCACTCTCCCAAAAATTTTACTCTTCCTTTCCCTCTCTATAAAAATTAAAATTAATAGTTTTTATAAAAATTAATTATTGAAATCTATTGTTCATTACCTAAGGTCCATCATTGCTAAAAGAGACCGTAACCAGTACTCAAACATGATATTTATTATAATATTGATAGTTTTGAATTTTTTTTAAGAACTAAAAGATTTAAAAATACGTTTTATGAATAAATGAAAACAAATCAATTAATTAATTATATATATATAAAGGCTAGAATCTTTTTCTAATGCATATATTGCTTATAAAATATTAACTAACAATACATTTAACATTTGCATTTACAGAAAGTTATCCAAAATTAAACTTGATAAAATCCTATTTAAGATCGACTATATCACAAAATAATTTGAGTATATATATTTCCAATTGAAAAATGAGATATTAGCGGAACTTAAACACAAAAATATAATGTTCAATATAATTAGTAGTAATGATGCATCTCAAAATGGACTTATTGTCTTAAAAGGCATCTTTCATGCTAGCATACCTACAGCTTATTTTTGTCAGTCAGTGGATGGAAGCCAGTTTGGTCATTGGTGGCTATTTCCTGGAACATATTTAGATATCATGCTTCTTGCTGGACGGTGGACCTGAAAATTGGGATAAAGGTGTTCACTTTTTTGGAACTGTGGGATAAAGGTATTCAAAATGGAATTCTTGTAAATCATGAGGTACCCGACGACAATAGGAGTGTGTACAAAGTTTTATTTCAAACAATGGGAAACTTTGTGAGTATCTGCATTCAACATTCTTTCCTTGCTTTATATTTAATTTGGTTTTTTTTTCTTCCTTTGAAATTTCGAAGTCATGGTTGTTGTCTTTCTCTGGTTTAAAATGACTCAAAACTTGCTTTCAAACTTGGTAATTTGTTTGGAGACTCGAAGTCATGCATGCGTGTGTTAGTTGTGTTCTTTTTTTCTTTTCTTTTTTCTTTTTTGTGAAACATTGTGGGATACTACCAAGACACACAAGGAAATTTATATTTTATTTCTCTTTTTAGTATCATATTGAACGCTTATCTAGTTATCTTTTATTAATTTTTTTGAATCTTATTTTTAGTTTGTATTCTTTTTTTATATAAATTTTAGTTGTATTTTAATTACTAAACATAATTTATTAGTCATGAATTCACTTTTTTATATATCTATTATTATTCTTAAATTGATATGTGTTTAACATTATATGAACAAATAAATACTTAATAAAATTTAAAAATATATTTAATAATTAATTAATATATGTATCTCCACTGAATCGTGTACTAATTTTTTAAAATTTACTTGTATTTGTAACCGTATCCATGTCCATGTTTCCAAGATTGGGGATGACCATTCTCTGCCTGCAAAGCAGAAGTTTTGTTGCCACGTTCGTTTGGCTATCCTTCCTCAATTGTTCTAATAACTGATGAAACTGGTACAAATTATTTCCTTACATCAAAGTTGCATCCAGTCAAAATTCGAGCAATCACTGTTACTGTGGCAAATGGACACACACTGGAGAAGCTTTTGCAAGTTCATCTTCTCTTTGTTTGAGTTTGGGAACTAAGCATTTGTGAATTGTGATGGCCGGTAGCCTACTGGGATGATGCTTTTGATTCAAGATTGAGCTCTAGTGGATAATCGGGAAAATGTTGCAGCCACACAGCCCACCAGATTTTCTAGCTATTGGTCTTAAAATTATGAGACCTAATCATAATTGACTTTTGAGCTAATCATTATTAACTTTTTGATAAAAGGAGAAAAAAATAGTAGAAAAATGGGCAAATGAAAGGTATGTTTCTAGGAAGGAGTAGCTTAAACTGCAAGTTCACATGTAGTTTGATTTGTCCTTCCAATTAGCCTTTTCTTGTACATAATTTAAACTATGTGAATGAAACATACTGCTGGTTTAGATTGCTGGTTTTTGACTTGTAACTTGTGTAAGTCACCGACTCTTCCTTCTAACTCCTAACAACTAAAAAATATTTTATATCAAATTATATCATGTTATCTACATCAAAATGCAATAAACAAAGAGTATGTGTGTAAAAATAATTATTCACTAACACATATTTTTTATTTGTTAGTAGATTAATTACTTTTTACTGACATATTTCACACTTATTGAATTTTGATATTACTGACATGATATTATTTAATACCAAATACCTTCTCTTTGTCAAGACCCCACTCCCCCCCCCCCCCCCTTCTCTTTTGTCATTATTATTGTTTTTCTTCTTAAGGTACAAATGGTACAAAGGGAAGGACAAATGAGTTTCATGAAATTTATAAGTACGTCAAGTAAAGGTACTTGAAATTGACCAATTGAATTGCACAGCCCTTTCTTTGAAAACTAATAAATGTATATATATACATTTTTTTGTGTATATGTGTATATATATATATATATACACATTTTTTTTGTTTCATATTTTGGGTGATGCAGCCCCTCTCTTTTGAAGTTAGATAGGAGATTCCCCCTTTATTTGTGTTTGGGAATCAAATGATACCTAAGGAGTAATGACACACCCCTTTCTTGTAATGTTTTTGGCAATTGTCATGCAAAACTGTGGAGCAAAATTTTAACTAAAATTATAACTTATTGAATAAGATATGATTTTTAATGAACCATTTTGCTTAGTTTAGTAATATTTGAGATTTTGGGCTGATTTAATGATTTTTAAGATATTATGACATTTATGAAATTTTGTATTCGAAATTTTTTGTCAATATCTTAGGGTCATCTTTAAATAATTCATTCCTATAATAATCTGGTATATATAAAACCGAAGTACTTCAAATAATTTAAATAAAAAAAAATCAGATACTAAAAGTGATTAGAATATGAAAATGGTAAGATATTTTGAGGCGGCCGTCATTTCAAATTTTCAATTATTTGTCCAAAATGCTGTTGAAATATTCGTGAGAAAAGTCCTTTGCCTCCAGAAGAACACCTCAAGTCAACCCAGCTGTTGTTAACAGCCTCGTCAGTCAGTCGTCGTCTAATCTGTCTACCAAATGTCACATATTTTTAAATCTCAGTCAGTCTGCTAAATAAAATTAAAAATCTCCACGCTTCATCTTGAGCGTGACTCTCACACTCCAATCAGTTCAATGCACGGGTCCACACGGATTGCTGTGTAGCAGTATAGGCCAAATATTTGCAGGATGAATTGAGAGTGTTTCTCACGCTCTTGATATGAAAATTGGAAATGCTTCTTGGTTTTTTAAAATTTTTTTGTCAGCGCTTTAGAAGCATCTATTGGCACACAAGAGTTTTATTCCAAGCTTTCTATTCATACGGGCCCTCCAACTCTCAAGGCACTATCATTTTTTTCAATAGATTTATCAGTCATGCTTCTTATGGGTCCCACTTTTTGTGAGGTTAATGCTTGGAAAATTGGCTGGAATGACTTGGATTAAGTTTTGATAAAGTGATTAGCACCTTTATCTTTGAATGGCTAGGACTTAAGAGATCCTAGATAAGTATGATTGAATTGAATCATTTTTTAAAATTATAGAATATTCTCGAAATACTATAAATGCATATTTTATCATCTCACATAATAGTAGATTACATTTATTAAATTCATGATGGGACTAATAATTTATATGAGAAAGAAAAGTACGTTTTTAAACAGTATTTTTAGAGTATTCACTCATTTTTCTTCTTTTATGGCACCAAAAAGGAAAGAATCATTGAAATTTTCTCATTTAATTAGAGCAATGTTGCACAATAAACATTTTTTACAATTATTGAGTTTGTAAATTGTTATTGATTTTCGGAGTCATCATCAAGACACTAACATGACTTTCTGGACTACTATTAATATCTTATCACATGAATAAAATAATTATGAAGTATGTTGTTAACAATATTGGGACTTTAATTTATCTTATTAATTTAATTTGCTTTGATGGGGAGGTGGGCTTGTTTTAAGGAGCGAAAATATATTTTAAAATATAGAGGAGACTAATAATTAAATAACTTATGTCAATTTGTGTGCCTTGCAAGCAATTTGCAAAGGTGTTGTTGATATGTTGAGCACGACCAAAACTATATTGACTTGAGTGCAGAGCGGAGTCAAGCAAGGTAATAGGCTGCTCAATCCTAAATTGGACCACTATTAAGTTGCAATACAGACTAAATAAAATAAAATTATGAGAACCACAATTTTTTTTAATTGGGTTGATCCTGGGCTAAATCCTAAGCTTAATTAATAATACACATAAGGAATCTTGATTTCCACTATGCTTGAAAAGAACATTATAACAAATATGGGATTTGATTCGTTAATGTCAAGGAATCATCTTGTATAAATAAGCCTCTTGTCCACTTGCACTTCTGTCAAACACGATCAACATGATCCTTTTTGTTTTATTTATGGCTAAGCCAACCAACATGATTTGATTCACATCATTTTTCCCTTGCTTTATGATAAAACTAGTATGTAACTCATGCTTACGCATAGGAATGAAGAATCATAATGGTGCTATTAATATTAGCTTGAGTTATTAAACATAAATGACATAGTTTTACCAGTACATTTGGAGGTACTAAAATAGTTTTTCTTGCAATTTTTATGATATTGGTTACGCTGAGTTTCTCATTACGTTGCTATTACGTATATAATTTTGAAAATCACTATCGGATCTACATATACAATATTAATTTACAATTATTATCTGTGTAAGTCTACTAAATACAACACAAAATAAAATAATAAATTGGTCAAATAATATCTCTTAAATTAAATGGAGATAGGTGTATAAGATCGTTCAGCTCAATTACAATTTATTATGTTTAATATGTTCATATACAAATATTTGAATAGAAACTGTATAAAAAATATATTCATTAGTTCAGACCTAGAAAAAATAATAACAAAATTCTAAACAATTTAATTTGTATGAAAAGCTAACAAAAGCAAAATCCAATTTTGATTCTAATTGAATTTTCTATAAACTATGGTTTAGTATTTATATATATAATCTAATTAGTAATGAGCCGTACATAATTTTGGTATATTACATAAATGACTTATAAATTTGAATTGTTTTTAATTATATGATTAGGAGTTTTATGGTTTATTTATATTGGACTCCTCATTTTCTACACTAAATTAACTCATTTAGCACAAATTTTTTTTAAAAAAAAAACTTAGATTAGATGGGACACGTAGTACAAAATTAAACTTTAATTGAATTTCAATTAAATTTTCTCTCAGTTTTATCTATTAATATATAGATATATTCCAAATTGAAATAAAAATGCTAAAACTAGTATTACCAATTTTAACTTTAAAAAAAAATTATAAATTGAGGTGGTAATAAATATAATGGGTACCCCTATCAACAATATAATAACAAAATTATTTAATTATCTTTTTGTTTTATGATTAACAATTAGGCCAAACTTATGTAAAAATCTTTAGATGCAATATATTAGGTTCCTCCACTAAATACAAGACAAAACTTGTGGGGTGTGGCTTACTTCTAATTTTTTTTTTTTTTAACGAGAAACCTTTTACGTCATCCATAAACTAAATAAAAGGTGGTGATTAAAACTGCATTTGTATATTTAAAATAAAAAGACATGTTCAATTAAAAATATACTAGAGGTAAACTAAACCCAAACTTGTGTCTAGTGCTCTCATCAAGATTATAAATTAAGTTGGTAAATATAATAGGTACCATATCAACAATATAATAACAAAATTATTTAGTTATCACTTTGTTTTATGATTAAAAATTAGGTAAAATTTATATGCAATCCCTTGAATTAGATATAGACATTAGATTCTCTTATTAAATAAGGACAAAATTTGTATCCAATGCTCCATTATATTACACTCATCAACATGATTACACACGGCCAAAAATAGACATGTATCGTCATCTTGACGAATTTAGTGTATTGAAACACTAGACACGATTCAAGTCCAATCCTTTTTAAATCTTACACATTGTTGCATTAAATTTAATTCTTCTTAAAAAAGAAAAAGAAAAGATACATCCAATAATTGAATTTTTTTTGAGAAACTAAAAATTGAATCTTTGTGTTCTGCTATAAATCTATAATATGTCATACCTCACTAAATTAAAATATCAGCAACAAGAATCTCTCTTTTTACCTAACATCATTACTATATAACTAGAATAAAACAATTGAAAAGTTGTTATTAGTTCTTACTTCTTACCTAGAAAAAATATCATCAAAGTTCCACAAACAAACACCACGCTTAACAACAAAAAAGTCCAAATCTCCATCATTTACCCAATTGAATTATTATTACAAACTTTCCTTATCTTTCAAAGAAAGAAAATTCCCAGAAACCGACCAAGTACCCACTGCCACGTCACCAACACCCCAAACCCCCTCTCTCTTATTAAATACCCTCGAAGCCTCTCAAACAAACTTCGCTTTGATCAAACATTGTTTCTACACAAAAGAGTGTGGTAAGAAAATTCCGAAAATGCCCATGGACCGAGTCCAACCCAGCACGAGTCCAGACCAGAAATCTCCAACGGTCCTCTCCATCGAGTGCCTAAAAGGCACTTCAACTGCCGACGAGTGGACCGGCGATTTTCTCCAGACCGGCGACATAGTCGAGGAGCTCCGAATCGGGAACTCGGGTCGGTTCAAGTCGCCGTTCAAGAACGGAAAGAGCGGGGTCCAGAAGGTTCTGCACGAGTCGTTCAAGAAGAAAGAGACTTCGATTCTGGTCCGAGTTCGGAGAGGCGTGGACGAGTTCGCCGAGTTGCAGGCTTGTATTGTGCCTAACGACTCGGTCTCTCAGAAGAAGCAGTACATGCTTAGGTCCATCGCTGACCCGAATTACGCTGTCGGGTTCTTGGATCGGTCCGAGTCCGATTGCCTTCAGCTCCAAGGTGAGTGAGTGTGTGTGACTCGCTGGCTTGACTTTTCCATTAACTCAGTTATCGTTTTCACACACTGTTCATGATAATAATAATAATATATATATAGGTTTTCAGTGAGTCCCGCGAATTATAGTTATTCGAATCCTAACCCTACAATTAATAAATAAATGGTTTGGATTTTGCCACGTTGTCATTGCATTTAATTAGTATTTTTTTATTATTATATTTAATACGTCGATTATATGGAAAAAAAACTTGCACCATTCATTTTAACCATGAATTTTCATGCACAAATATCTTCTTGTTTTTCTGTTTTTTAATGGCTATGTACAAATTAATAATATTTTTTTAATGGCTATGTACAAATATCTAAACTACATCATTTAAGCATTAATTGATATTTGCATATGTTTAAAAAGTTAAATTGTGCAACAATTATTTATAAAACCACAAACATATTGAATTTATATGAAAAGAGAATATGCCAATTATGAATAAAGCTTATAGTTTATAATAATATTTAACAGTACGTTTATAATTAAGATTTGATTCTTTTGCATGCAACGCAACATAAGCTTAAATACATACATTTTGACTTTTTCTTGTGATTATTATTATTATTATTTTAAATTTCGGTTTTTCTTATTCATGATCAAATTCCAAAACTTAAGCAAAGACTTTGTCCAAGTAATTGCATGTAGCCCCCATTAACCCATTTGAAGTTGATGCCATTGAAGTACGTACCCAGAAGATGAATTTCCTCACGGGTTCTGAATTTTCTCTACATTTTATTATAATCTCAAGTTGGTAAAACTGTAGTTTGGACTTAGGATTGGCTGCTCAATTACACTACTCGATCGATAGCCTGTAGATAAGACCAACACCCACAACGTGCACACACACCCTTCATAAATTAATTCCAGAAAATCTTTTAGATACAAAAAAAAATAATAAAAAAAATAGTTAAACCTTCCCTGATAATGTGTGGTTCGAGTACCAAGGGGCTTGTATATATTCCATGGAGTTATTAAACAACTTTTTGATGATTATCACCGGTCTTGGAAAACTCAATTGAAATGACTGATTTGACAACTCTTTTTTATTTTTTACTTTTTTTATTATTATTATTATTTTTACTTTATGAATAAGATTAAAAGTTATTTTTTGCCACTATTAATCTTAATCATTGATAATAATTGCATCAGGTGTAATTATTAATTTCAAAAAAAGGTGCAATTATTAGTTTTGCTACATTGATCAGGATATTGCACCTTATCTCAATTCTTAGTTTTGCTGCATGATTTGATAAGTACTTGTCCAATTTATCAAATCATTCAACTTTTCCCAAAAAAAAAAAAAAATCGTTCAACTTTTTCTTTTTTAATATCTTTTCTAGAATTTTTTTTTTTTTACAATTTTTTAACGTTTTTTCCTTCAATATTTAATAATATTGCATTTTCTGAATCTAAATGAAATATGGGTTTTTTTTAATGTACTATTTTACATATAGTAAGTGTATATGATCAAACAATTAGTAGTTGATTATTATAGAATCGTAACTCGATGACAAAGAGCATATATCATAAAATTAAAGTAGATTCAGTTGTTATTGAATTTTTTTTTTCAATTTTTTACTATTTTTTCCTTCAATATTTAATAATATTGCATTTTCTTAATCTAAATGAAATATAGTTTTTTTATTATAAATAATTTACCATTTTACATATAATAAGTGTATATGATCAAACAATTGGTGGATGATTATTATAGAATTTTAACTCAATGACAAAGATCATATATTATAAAATTAAAGTAGATTCAGTTGTTATTGTATTTTTTTTTATTTAAATGTGAATCGGTCAATTTGCGGTTCACATGTTAATTTTTAAAACTTTTTTTTTTGTGGGTTTTTCCCGTGAAAGATCATCATTTCTTTGTCAGGGTCATAGAAAGCTACTTAAAAAAAAGTTTATATAAAGAGAGGTTGAATTTGGGAATGCTTTTCATTTAACCCCACTTGCATTTTCTTGAAGCCTAGCTCCATTATATATATATATATATATATATATATATATATATATATATATATATATATATATATATATATTTGTTTTCTTATTTAAAAGGCTTAGCTCCCAGGGAAAAAATAAAAGTGAAAAATGAATGGCTTAGGAGTCTTTTTATTTATTCAAAGGTAAAATCATTTACGAAAATTGGATTGAAATATGAAAGCAACATATCTTTCTCGCCCACAACCACAACTGCGTGATACACATGATTATCTTTGTCACAATTGACATTAATTTTTTGTTTGGTTGTAACTTGTATGGGACCATTTTCCACTTCACCTACTTTGTCAATTTCTTGCAAATCACAATCCCACTCAAGACTAGAGCTTTTACTTTTTGCAATTAATGAGCATGATATATGGACTCTAGAGTTTAGACTACATAAATCTTCATCCCAAAAAAAAAAAATTCAAAACTAACAGAAAAAAAAAAAAAAAAAAAAAGTCTTATAGTTTATTTTTGTAGCTCTTTAAATATAAACTATTCTAAAAATGCGCAGCTTTTTTTAAAAAAAAAAAAAAAAATTTTAACACCAGCTATTTCACGTTTTAACTTTTAAGTATGGATATTAATTAAAAAATGTGCACAATAGACGTTTTATGTACGAAGTGTACAATCACAAATGTAAGATGCTAATATTTTCCGTAAAAGATTTAGGGGTAGTGTAAGATAAATCTGGAATTAATCTAGGGTTAGTGTACTATAAATATTGAGGATTGTATCCTTTGACACAACATTTGATTGGAGATTGAAGATGATAAACTAAATATTTGGTCTAAAATAATACATATAGGGTTGGAATTTGTTTCAAGACATTTTCAACTCTCATAGACTCATAGAAATATATTTTCCTTCTCACTTTGATATGTAGAACTATATTAATGATCACAACCTTTATTTTTTCCTATCCTGTCTTAAGATGTCAGCTAATCCTTTATGAATTAATTGTGGGTGCAACATCTTTTACTTCTAGTCATTTTTGCTACTCACTTATGGTAGTGTATGCTCTATTTTTGTGTTTTTGTAATATATTATTTCAATCCTAGTTCAACTGTGGTGTTGGCTCCTTTTCTATGCTGACTTGATTTTTGAGTTCCCTTTGGGTGGCATGCAAAACATAATGGAATTTGTTTCCATTGAATATAAAGGCCTCTCTTAATCAAGAATTCACTGTCTCACTTATAAATTCCCCCACACTCCAACCATAGATGGATCTCTCTTTCTAAATAAACATTGTGTCAACATCTTAAATAGGCATGCCTTGTGCCACATCGCAGTAAAGGTAGCAATCAGTTGTGTGCAAAATTTATTTACTTGTTGTCAGGGATTCCTCTGTATTATAGTTATCTTAGCATGAACCTTGACATTGCTAATTTCTTATTATTCACATTTTTAAAAAAGTTAAACTGATGTCTTTAGAGTTGTGATCAAGTATTATTAGAATAGAATTTCTTCTTTTTATATAATTAATACAGTTCTCTCTCTCTCTCTCTCGCTTTCTCTCTCTCTCTCTCTCTCTGTGCGTGCGTGCGTGTGTGTTGAAATTGCACATAGATGGATCTTCTCTTTCAAAATTAAATAAACATTGTGTCAAGTTTCAACATCTTAAATAGGCATGCCTTGTGCCACAACACGGTAAAGGTAGCAACAAGTTGTGTGCAATTTTATTTGTTATCAGGGATTCTTCTGTATTACAGTTATCTTAGCATGAACCTTGATGTCGCCAATTTCTTATTATTCACATTTAAAAAAAAAGTTAAAATAATGTCTTTAGAAGTGTGATCAAGTATTATTAGAACAGAATTTCTTCTTTTTATATAATTAATACAGTTCTCTCTCTCTCTCTCTTTCTTTGTGCGTGTGTTACAACCCAAATCCATATAATACGTTTCAGAATGGCACACTCTCTCTATGTGTATTGGTAATAATCTTTGACAGATTTATAAAATTTAAAATAAAAAAATTTGACAGAATCCAACTAGCAGTTGGTGCTGCAGTACAAGAGCCAGTTTATTCCATATTGCTGTCCGGGTGGAAATAATTGTTGCTTGAACCATAGAACTGCCTCTAATTGTTTCTTCACTATGGACTATTATTTCTGCCGTTCCATCAAACAAGAAGCTGATGACGGTATCTGCATGAGAACTAATTAAGTCCTTGAAATCAAAATTTACCTTTATCTATTTATTTATATATTACCTATCTCAATATTCTACTTGAAACTCGAAATAATAAGCTCCACCATACAGCTTCAAGGAGTGACAGGATGGTAAATGAACTATCCAGGACTCGGCTTCAAGATGGATATGTTTCATATCAGTGGGAGAGGAAGATGCAGGAGTTTCTATCAGTTCCCTTTTCCAGCTGCTTTCTTTCCATACTTCTCCTTCCCAAAGCTTCAGATCAAGGCGCTTCTCACTACAATGGCTTGGAAGACACGCTTGCTAGGGCAAATGCATGGCTCAATGCATCTCAGGCCTCTGGGGTTCCAATAGTCTTCATGAACGTGCAGACTGAGTCACTGCTTACAAAGGTAAACTTCTCATCTCAACAAAGCAATATGACTGAATCTTTTGGATTGGTTTTGGTCCTGTAATGAGATATATAAGCATTCTGCAGTAATTAACCTTTGATGGTATTATTAATGGCATGCCTTTATACTTTGCATTGTGGAAAGTATGATGTGTAATGTATTACAGCTTCATGTTTATACTTTGAAAAAAATAGTGAAGGATAAGTCACAGAATGTTTTTGAAAATTTCCTAGTAAGTTTCTAAGCAGCAATCCATGATGTCAAGGCTAATTCTAAAATAGATTACTAAAAAGGAGGGAACAAATATCATTGTTTCTCAATTGAAACTGACAATGACCATTTTTGAGGTCCAAAGGTAGCCACATCATGGTTAAGCACTGTCTTCCTCCTCCACCTTCCTTGGCAATTGCCATCCTTTATCCATGCATAGCTTGATAGATTCTGATGCTGCCATGTCCAAAAACATTTTAAAGCTACAAATTTCTTATGATATTTTGGAATAGTTCTTGGTATAATACATACAATAGGATATCTCTTCAATAGGAGAGTATTATCTTTGATTCTTATTAGACAGACTATGTAATCTTGTTGATCCACTAGTATCATATGACAGTTATAACTATATTTCTCTTGTCACAGATCTCTGGAAAAACAGCTTCTTCCACAGTGAATGCAGGGTCCTTATCTGATTTGTCTAATCTCGCAAATGCAAGCCTGTATGGTTTTGAGGATTACCACGGGGTAGACATTGGTGTTGTTAGAGCAGTTCGTCTCTGGTATGCTTCTCTTGGAGGAGAGTTTGCAATTGAAATCAAGCTAAGAGAAGACGACACAAAGCTTGGATTTGCTATTAGCCGTACAGAAGAGGTTTGCTAACTTACTCTCCAGGCCCTGAGGATATGCTGATGCTATAGTTAGTTGGATTTATAACTTCTCAAGGCAATTTGCTTATATTTTGTTTGTTAACTGACAGGGATTTATTTTCATCTCATCAGTTATTGATGATGATGAAAATGCACCATCGACTCGGTCAGGGCTACACAATTTGTATAAAGAAGCTACAAACTCATCTAGGCTGCTGGTGGTCTCAAGAGTTGCCAATCAGAAGGTCCTACCATGGATAGTTTCATCAACGGGAGCAATTCGATGCTTTGACACTGTTTCACTCAGCCAGAAGCTCTCATTGCACCGGCATGCCAAGGTTCCAATTACCATTCATGTGTTGTTGTGGGATAGAGCATTGGCTGTACCAAGTGGTGCCAACAGGTCTAGAGCTGCTACCCCTTCTGTTATGCCATTACCACCTGAAGTTCAATTGTCACGCCTTCCTGATGAGAATCAAATACAGCTTCTGCCACCTGAAGTTCCCAGTGGTAGTAGTAGAGTTGTTAGTGATCATGGACCAGAAATAAGGCTTGAGCGAGACACAGCTGGGGAATCCTCCTTTAGATTCCATGATTTTGCACTTGCAAGCAATTGGGTATGATTCTGGTTTTTCAGTTAAGGTGCTTTCTTTTGTTAATGGTTGTAAATAGAGAAGTTTCAAAACTAGGCATGTAATGTGGTAGAAATTGCTTTGGCTTAGAAAATCCAGAATAGAAAGTATAGAATCAGAAACAACACGACAAAACTACAAAATCAGAATATGCAATTGTAAGTCATGGCCTTATGTGGGTGCGTGTATGTGAGAATAACTATGTGAGTATAGTAAGTGGAAATTTTTATTTTCTTTTGCTTGTTCTCCTTTTCGTATGAGTTAAATAATTGGTTGTACATAGCTGGCAAATCTCCTTGGGGATCCGAAAGGCATTCTGACTGTCTAAAGACCTTGTTCATCATAATTCAAACATACTAAACCTCTTCAAGTGAGAAAGAAATTTGTGTTTAGTTTTTTATTCCCCCTTGTATAGTGTATTTGGTAGTTTGGAGGGAAATGAGAGTTGAGATTAAAGAGACGAAGGAGAGGAGAGGAATGGTTATCCCTTCTCTTAGTTTGGATGTAAAAAGTAAGTAGTGAAAAGAGGAGTAAATATCCTTCTCCTTTATTTGAATATTTAAAAAATTAAGTAGGGATTAGATAGAGAAGATGAATGATTATTTAAATTGACAATTATGATCCTATTTTGTTAATATTAGAGAAATAGATAAAAACTTATACTATAAGGCACAAAATTAACAATTTAAATATCTTAAATATAAGTGGAATCTCTATCCTTCAAATTCCTCCAATATGAGAAAATTAAAAACGAGGGGTTTGAAAGGGTAAGATAACCCTCAAAATCCCCTGAAACGCCTCTTCTTGAGCCTTTAAAAAAATCTAAAAGGTTCATTAAACTCTTCCCCTCCTTCTTCCCTCTACTCCCATTTCCTTCCTCTCCATCCAAACAATGTAATGTGGTGCCATCCTTAATAACTTCGAAAAGGCCTTTTCAAGGTCTCTCGTGAATTCAAACCACCCATTGCCTGTCAAGAAGGAAAATGCATTTAGAAATTTGACGTGTGGTCAAGCCCATGAGCTTTCATTACAAAAACTCGAGACTTGTACTTTGAAGGGGCTTGTGCATTACAGAATGTCATGTGCATGAAGCGTGGCATGTCACCAATGGTTGTGTGGGCTTCTAATTGGGCTAATTCATTACAGAATCTTCATTAGTTAATGTCCTTGATCACCCAACTGCTATTTAGGAAAATTGGTCTCCTTCCTCCCTCTTGTAAGTTTAATTGACATTTTAATGTATTTTTCTTGCTTCTTAAACTTGCTCCAATAGTCTGCAACCCTTGCACTATTTGAGCAGTCCAACAGACCAAAAGTCAACTAAATTTTGAGAGCTTGCTTTTTTTAGCCAAAGGCCAAAAGCTTAGAGCATTCGTATCAGTCCGTCTAAAACTTTCCTTCTATTTTACCGTAACAACTAACTTTTCCCCCCCTAAAAAAAAAGCTAACTTTTTCTATTTTAAAAAACCACTTTGCAAAAACATTTATATCAGATTATCTATTATACACCCTCATTCATTTAAATAATATTTTTCACTTTTTTTTTTAATTATTTCATACCTACCCAAATTATATTGCAATCTTATCCAAGTTGCACAGTTTGTCAAGTTTAATATTATTTTTTCATTAGTTAAGATTGCAATATAATTAATACGTTCATATTTTTTGGTTAATAGTAGAGTAACCCTGTTTGATACTTATCCAAATTTCAAAGTTTGTATGCAATTTGGATGAGATTGCAATATGATTAAAAAGAAAACAACTCAGGAGCAAAAGGCCGGTACCTCGGGGAACCCAGAAAGAAAATCCATAAGGGGAAGTAGCTAGGAAAACCTTCGACCTAGCAGGGAAGGATTTGGCTTACTGGGAAAAAATGACAAAAAGGAGGGCTGGCCAAAAAGCTAAGTTTGGAAAAAGGAAGATAGAGAAGCCTTGAAGGAAGAGAAATTGAATGTCAGCTCCCCCGAAGACACCTTAGAATGGAAGGTCAGCAAGGGACTTTTGGAGAAAAGGCACCAAAAGAAGAGAACTATGAGAAACAAAGAATGGGTCCAAAGCTGATGGCACGCTATGGGCTTTGTTGTCCAGGAGAGTAAAGAAAGAGAACCAATGGTATTCCGAAGCCCTAAGGTGACGCTATAAAAGGAGGAAGCAACAACAGTGAAAGGCATTATTTAGCAACAGTGGATTAGAGTAGAATCATTGAGAAAATTCAGTTAAAACATTCAAAGAAAGTAGTGAGGAGGGAAGAAATATTGTTTGGTGTAACAGGGCAGCCACTATAGAACATACTCGGATCCATAGGGGCTTAAACTTTGCAAGTCTTGGAGGCTAAGAGGACTCTCTAAGTCTGTAATTTTTGAATTCATTTGGACCTTGTAACATGTCTTAGTGAATGTTTTGTAATTCCTCAGACAAAGGCAATGATATATTCCTTATTGATTTAAGGATCCTTAATTTTCTGCATTTCTTCTCTAAGAATTGTTCCTTTACTGTTTGTTTGTTGTTCAATATATATGTACAGCCATGTTAGTTAGTATATATGAATTGTAGGATTTCCGCTCTGTGCATCACTTGATTCGTAAACAACCCTTTTAGCTGTGGTGAACCAAGCTCAGTTTCCTTAACACAATAATTGCAAGGCCCGGGGTCCTTTCTTCTATTTTGGGTCTGGACAGTATGTCAAAAAACGGACCCTCACAACTACTTTTTACTAATGTATCAAGGCATCTAAAATTGTGGCATCCAATAAGTGAGATAGGTGTAATCCTATAAGAAAATAAGAATGTAAAGAGTAAACTAGTAATGATTTTGTAATATTATAACTCCTTTGTGTATTTTACATGAGTTTGGTGAGATTTATTGTAAAGCATTTGATACTTTAGTCTTGAGTGTTAAATTTATTATTTTAATCAAACTTCCGTTGCAACATTTTGACTTTGCAAAAGATAGCGATGGTAAATTGCTTGACTTGATTGGATTGAAAAGCATGCTTGTGGTGAGGCTAGCAGATTGAGGTATTGCACATAACACAATAGTTCTAAATAACTGAGATTTAAAGTTGAAAAAAACAACTTTAATCTCAACCATTGAATAAAAAAAAAAAAAGGAAGAAAAGTTAAAAAGTAAGAGTAGTTACTTTTTTTTTTTTTTGTTGAGGGGAATGGGGGTAATTGCATTGGGTGCAATCAGGGGCGGAGCCAGAAATTTTGGTTTGGGGGGGCCAAGTTGTGATGTTAATATATTAGTTAAGACATAGTTAAGACAAACCTCTATACACACACATATATATAAATTAACTTTCTAAGAGAATTTATTATCTTCTAAATTTTAATGAGTATATAAAAGTCATGTATTTCTTCTATTAGACATGTACAAAAATTTATCATTTTCTACATAGTTTAATTTGTTAAACCTCTTAAATTATATGATTTTAATATAATTTCTCTTTCTTTTAAGAGTACAATTGAAATGACTCAAAATTGGGGGGGGCAACTTCAATTTTTACATGGTATATTTTTTAAAATGTAAATTATATACATACTATAAATTAATTTTTTAAAATTTTGGGGGGGCCAAGGCCCCCCCACCCTTGTGTGTGGCTCCGCCACTGGGTGCAATACTAACCCAATCCTAATTCGAGGCTAACGGAATTTGCCATTTGAGTGGGTTTATTAAATTGACTGAAAAAAATAAATAAAAGTAATTTGCACCAACCTCTTTTCTTTTTTCCACACACACACACACAAACACACACACACACACACACACATATATATATATACACACACTCAAATATTTCATGAAATGACACATCTTGTTGACATTTTTATAGATGAAACATATAAATATATGCCCTCTCACATCATTACTTCCCCAATACAATATTCCATAGCTAGAAATCATTTATAAATCTCAAAGGGGAGTATCATCATATGTTCACAAACCTAAAGGGGGAGTATCATTTCCTTTTTTTTTTTTTTTTTTTTTTTTTTTATAGTTTGGGTAAAAATATATTTTAAAATGAAAGGGAATTTTTTTCTTCCTTTGGTGAAAAACCAAAATGAAATATTTTGTTAGAGAAGTTACAATGTGAAAATGCATTGAATTATTTATTGCATTTATATATAAATCTGAATGGAAGGAGTGTTATTTCTTGAAATGTTTGATGAAGTCTAATTTTGTGAAACCTTAACGGAGGATGGTATAATTTAATCTAAAAATTATTTGCAAATTTGCAAGTCTAACATGGGTGCTCTAAAGTCCAAATGCTATTTTTATTTTTACTGTTATTTACTCTTTAACTAATTTATTATTTATCAGTGTTAAACTCTTTGAGGCCTTGGTCAAGATCCTTATTTAATAACCTAAGCTGCTTTCCATAATTAAGAGAACCATTTTCTATCACTCTCGAATTAAAAGAAAGAAAAAGAATGAAATTGGGCTTGAGGCTCTAACTATTTTATGGACGGTCTAAACTAACTATGCCCAAGCCCAACAAAAGATTTATAGAATTTCACCGCTAGTCCAAAAGGTTAAAAATTTCAGCCTAATAATAAATCCCGCGAATAGATTTCACAAACAAATCCTATTGGTCAATTTAAAGTGCCACGGATTACAATCCGTGTCACTGTCCTCCAAACAAATCTACACCGTAGATTACTCAACCAAATCAACGCTCCAAATTCACTCTCTCTCAAACTTTCAAAAACTCCCCCAAAATTTCACAAACTCCCGCCTCTCCAAAACCACACTACAAATACCCCAATCCAAACCCTTTCTCTTCACATCACAACGATTAAAACTCACTTTCTCTTCACTTTTCTCTCATTTTCCCACCAGCCAAACAGATCTTACCCTTCTCCAAATGGCTCGTACCAAGCAGACAGCTCGTAAGTCCACCGGAGGCAAGGCGCCAAGGAAGCAGCTGGCAACAAAGGCCGCCAGGAAGTCAGCTCCGGCGACCGGAGGAGTGAAAAAGCCACACAGGTTCAGGCCCGGAACCGTGGCTCTGAGGGAGATCAGGAAGTACCAGAAGAGCACAGAGCTCCTGATCCGAAAGCTCCCATTCCAGAGGCTGGTGAGAGAGATCGCTCAGGACTTCAAGACCGACCTCCGATTCCAAAGCAGCGCCGTCGCGGCTCTTCAAGAAGCCGCCGAGGCTTACTTGGTCGGACTCTTCGAGGACACCAACCTGTGCGCCATTCACGCCAAGAGAGTCACCATCATGCCTAAGGATATCCAGCTCGCTAGGAGGATCAGAGGCGAGAGAGCTTAGAGAGAGAGAGAGAGAAAGTTGGTGTAGTTGAATTTAGATCTGTGTTTAGGTTTTCGTTGTTTAGATCTGGAATCTCTGTTTTTATGTTTTTGTTATGTTTGTGTAGAATTGTGGAAATCTAATATCTAATTAGATTGCTTTAGCTGTCTTGAATATCAATATCAATATCAATATCAATTTCACGTTTAGTTGATTGTGGTTCAGTGATTGCTAATTGATCGTTTGGAGTGGCAATTACTGATGTTTGGATTGGAAGGAGATAGTGCTTGGTTTCAAATGCTTAGGCCACAATCATTCCGGCAATCATAAGTTTCATCACCTACTTAAATTGGACAGTGATTTGGTTTCAATTTGAATGTGTAGGTACTAAGCAGTGTGAGTTTTCTCTTTTAGGTGATGGGAGTTAGTGGCTTGCATCCAGTATAAGAAGATAAGGAAGAAAGGGTGAAATAGGGAAGAGTTTGTGTAGTGTGTGATATTATCAGTACAAGAAAACTTCTTTTTTTATTGATAACTCATTGGTGTATTCTAATTTCTACATGAGTGTGTGGAGATTTATTGCAAAGTATTTGATCCTTTCATCTTTAAGTGTTGAAATTATTATTCTAATAAAACTATTGTAATGATAAATTTTAGCCGTAGCACTTTGACTAAGTGTTGACAATGTGATTATTTGGGCTGTGATTTGCATGCGGTGAAATTGATTTTTAAGTGAGAGATATGGTAAATTCTCTTATTTGAAGTTTGTTTAAATACCACATATTAGCTGAAAATTAAAAATTTATTGATGAAAACATTGTAGCAAAATATTTTTTAGAAGGCAAAACACTATTAAATGCGTTTTTGTGCTTTGGCTGGTACACGAACAGTGCCATGAGACTAGCTAAAAAATGCAAACGCAGTTTCGACGCGCAAAACTCGGCTCTCAAATAATACCATAATTTTGAAAATTTACTGTGCTAGCGGTGAGACTAACAGATTTCATTCTTTGAGTGTGTTTATTAGATTGATTGAAAAAGTAAAGAAAAGTAATCTGCACTAACTTTTTTTTTTTTTCATAAATATATATAAATGACTCATATTTTTCCAAATTGTTTCATGAAATGGCACTTTCCCCACTCCCAAACATTTCTTGGACTGACACTTGTAGTTGAGATTTGTATAAATGAAACATATAAGTACATGTCCTCTCACATCATTACTTCTCCAACACAAGATTTCGTATCTACAAATGATTCTGTGTAATCTACTAAGAAACGTAATCTGCACTAACTTTTTTTTTTCTCATATATATATATATATATAAATGACTCATATTTTTCCAAATTGTTTCATGAAATGGCACTTTCCCCACTCCCAAACATTTCTTGGACTGATACTTTCATAGTTTGAGTACAAATATTTTTTCAAAAATGAAATATTTTGTTAGAAAAGTATCAGTGTGAAATTGCATTGACTATTTATAGCATTTATATATAAATCTTAAGGGTGAAAATGTTATTTCTTGGAATGTTAGGGAGTCTAATTTTGTAAAACCTTAACTGAAGATAGTATAATTGATCTGAAAAATTTATTTGTAATTTTGCAAGTTTAACATTGGTGCTCTAAAAGTGATTTTTATTGTTATTTCCTCTTTAATTAATTTATCAATGTTAAACTCTGAGGCCTTTGTCAAGATCGTTGTAGTTTAGTAGCAAAAGCTGATTTTCTAAATTAAAAAGAGAACTAGAATTCAAAATTTTAAATCCCCATTTTTCATCACTATCGATTGACGGGACAAAAAAAAAAAGGAAAGAAATTGGGCTTAAGGCTCTAACTATTTTGGAGACTTCTTGAAGGGTCCAAACTTAGATGGGCCGAAGAAATCCAAAATTCGTCATAGGCCCAAAACCCGAATTGAAATTGTTACCGCCCATGTGTTCCCAAAATAAAAAACCAAAACCAAAAGATTCATAGAATTTCACCGCCAGTTCAAAAGGTTAAAAATTTTCAGCCTAATAATAGATCCCGCGAATAGATTTCACAAACAAATCTTATTGGTCAATTCACAGTGCCACGGATTACAATCCGCGTCACTCACGTCCAAACCAATCCTCACCGTACATTACTCCCCCAAATCAACGCTCCAAATTCACTCTCCCTCAAACTTTCAAAACTCCCCAAAAATTTCACAATCTCCCGCCTCTCTATTCCCCCAAAAACCACACTACAAATACTCCAAACCCTTTCTCTTCACATCACAGCAAACAAACACACTTTCTCTTCACTTTTCCCTCATTTTCCCACCAACCAAACAGATCTTTACCCTTCTCCAAATGGCCCGTACCAAGCAGACAGCTCGTAAGTCCACCGGAGGCAAGGCGCCAAGGAAGCAACTCGCAACAAAGGCCGCTCGTAAGTCAGCTCCGGCGACCGGAGGAGTGAAGAAGCCACACAGGTTCAGGCCAGGAACGGTGGCTCTGAGAGAGATCAGGAAGTACCAGAAGAGCACGGAGCTCCTGATCCGAAAGCTCCCATTCCAGAGGCTGGTGAGAGAGATCGCTCAGGACTTCAAGACCGACCTCCGATTCCAGAGCAGCGCCGTCTCGGCTCTGCAAGAAGCCGCCGAGGCTTACTTGGTTGGGCTCTTCGAGGACACTAACCTGTGCGCCATTCACGCCAAGAGAGTCACCATCATGCCCAAGGATATCCAGCTCGCTCGGAGGATCAGAGGCGAGAGGGCTTAAGAGTAGATAGACGGGTTAGATTTTGAAAAAAAAAAAAAAAAAAACTACTACTTGTTGTTTTTTTGATTAGGTGTTTGTGTAGTTTGTGATGATATGAATCTATTTTGGGAAAAACAATGTAATGGTTTTTTAAAAGATTGAAGTTTCGTGTTTTATATTGTGTTTTGTGTGTTTGACGAAATGTTTGAGAGATTGTTTTTACCGTGAATGTTTACTTAGAGGCCATTTATGTTGGGTTGATGGGAGGTCTTTTTTTAGTTAAAGCATAGGATTTTTGATTAGATTTAGGATGTTATACTAGAGAGCAAATGGTCTAATAATTAGAGACTAAAAAATGGGACATGGCTATTGATACAATGCTCCATTGATTATTTGTTGCATAGAGAAAAAATAGAAGGAAATTTATAAATAGATAAAAATTTGCAAAGGTCAATGAGTTAATAGTGAAAAATCTGTGTCAAAAGCCTATACAATCTTTTGACACATGGGAATCCAGAAGGTGCTGGCAAACTGGTTTACATTGTCTTTGTGAACCTAAATTAAATGTTGCATTGCTCCTCTTTTTTTTTTTTAATTTTATTTTTACGTTGCAAAATACATACACCTTATCTTAAATTGGCCCTAGTTGGATTGTGATTGTTCTAACCAAATGTTGCTTTGATGCTAAATTGATTCAAAGAAAATTGGCTCGGTGCTTGATGTGGGATACTAACATTCATAATCCCCAGGGATTGCATAATCGATTGACAACGGTGCTTTATGAAGCAGAGGTCATTAGTTTGAAGGAAAATGTTTCTTATAGTAACTAAGGTATCAAGTCTAAACACAAAGCAAGAAGTTTATATGCAACCAAGTTTAGAGGAATTTTGCTAAATTGGATTAGGTTGCATCATAAAAAATTGACATGTGTCTTGACTCAACATTACTTAGCTTACATAAGAGTTTGTTTGAGATTTGTTTATTTTTTTAAAATTGAAAACATTTTGTTGAAAGTATTGTCGATAAAGGTAAAAGTTAGCTGTAATAGTATAGTGAGACTCATAATAATATTAAAAGGTACAGTGAGCTCATGAATAATAGTAAAAATAAGTTGAATCATAAATAAGTTGGTTTTTTAATGTGCCAATCATGGTTTAGTGTGTTAGATAATTTTGGAGTAGGACACATGTCAATTTCATAAGATGCCATATAACCCAATTGGAGGAATTCCTCCAAGCTGGGTTGTATGCAAACTCTATCCATATTTGTGAATTCTTTCGTAGCAATTAAAACAGATTTGGATTAAAAAAAGTGCAGAGTACTAGTAAACATAGTTTTGAGTGATTTCAAAGGGCACGAAACATTATACCACAATGCCCAAATCATACAATGGTCATTGACAACGGAGAGGGAGATAGAGATGTACACCGCACTTGGGAGAAGATCACAGAACTGCCTTCAAATAGTTTTTGCAACGGACAGAGAAATGACTTTAAAGTACTGCATGATTCCGACAAAAGGAAACTATGCTGAAATCAAGTCTAAACCCTCAATCAAGGACATGATTCTTGGTATGAGGTTGCCCTTGTGAATGGGTCAAAACTTTGTTACTCAATGTAGACTTGAAGAATTGAATGATTCGATTAAATATTTTTTTCCCCCCATAGTTTATGAGGCTCTCAAACCATTCAAGTGAATAACTTGTTAGATTGAACAAAACTTGTGACTTCCAATTCACGCACTCTAGGGCTTTAATTTTGTGCACAAATAAATTCATATTCTAAATTCTGTTGGATGATTGTCATCAAGTTTCATGCATGCCTTTTTTATTATCAAGAAACTTTAATACTGCTCTAACAAAACAAACCTCCAAAAGTTTTATGCGCTCTTAGTTGTGCTATGTGTCAGCTCATGTCATGAGAATATAGCTAAACTACTATTAAAAGGAGCAGTTTTTTGTTTGTTTGTTTTAATATATCCCTCTCTCTCTCTCTCTCTCTCTCTCTCTCTCTCTCTCTCTCATTTAAGGAACTTAAGAATACTTATGTAAATGATACTTGAGGTCATAGTCAGTGAAGCCCCTTCTAATCATTATTCTCTCTCTTCTAGATATAGGCTGAGTCTTGCATTTTTACTTTTACTTATATATAACTTGCTATACTGTTTCTCTCACTTGGCAAGTATCTTGTTTGAGTTTTGACTAAGGCAAATGGAGGCTTATTTAGGCTTATTCAACATGATTGAAGCACACTTGTTAACTAAAATCCAATGGTCACATAACACTAATAAATAGGCATGCACTGATGCACGTACACAATATATAACTAGTGTGTACATTAGGAAGTATTTACAATACTTCGGTTTTACATGACTTGATTTGATTTTTATCGTTTAATATAGGAAAAAGTAAATAATATTTAATCTTTAATATTATTAGTGTTTATGTCTATGATATGCAATATTGGGTCACTGTTTACAGTAAGAGTCATGATTCTTTGTTTTGCTTCTCGTGTGCTAAATGTGCATGTTTAATTGTCTATTCACTGACTTCAATGTGAATGCTCTTTTCTATCTGTGAAAATTTGTAAAAGCTAGAAACTTACATACACATGATATATGCTGCCTTTAGAAATTGAAAATGAAAGCACCATTTGTTCTGGAAGCAATATCATATTCCAGTATCGTTACATGTTTGAAGGTTGCATGTTCAAGCCCCGCCAGGACCATTTTATCATTTATTCAACAAAAAAAAGGCAACAATTATGTTCATAGTTTTTCTTTGCGTATTGAACATGTTTGTCAGTTAGCATCTAAAAACTTCCTCTGTTGCCAAGTTTTTTTTTTTCCTGAAATATAAGATGAACTTGAATGGAAATCCTGTTAAGTTTGGTTGCTTAAACTTCAATGAAATATTGCTTGATTTTCTCTTCAAACTTAGAATGAAATCTTCTTCTTTATCATCATTATCAGAAATTAGCATAACCATTATAAAAACTCAAAATTGGGCTTCTTAACAATGCTTGATTTTCTCTGAGATCACCATTAGATCAATCTTCCTACCAATGTTTTTATGTGTGCCAAATATCATATCCACGGAATACAGCTAGCTATCCTTTTTGTAAAGTCATTTTTTCCCCAATAAAAAGTCATAGTAAAACCTTATGTGTAGGATAGCTAGTAATCTTTGATCAACTGGTAGTTGACTTGAGCTTGGGAGAGTCAGTAATTAATCTTCTTAGATGTTAGTTTTTAAAATGGTGCGCGTATTTTTTTCCAATTCAGCTAATACTCTCACTCTGGTTTGTCCAGATTCTTATGTATCCTGTTTTGTAATTGGACGATACAACTGGATATTATTTTGAAACTTGTAGGAGTAGAATTGCTTAGTACATCAAACTTTTGCACTATGACCTGTCGTTCCTCTCTCTAGTGTTACGAAATTTTAATCTGCCATCTGATTTAAATTCTATAGTTATAACCCAATAATTTTGACATAGTCCATGCGTCCACAAAATTTTGGAAAGTCTTTTCTTCATGTCTTGAGTTTCTTATAGCAACTGCTGTCTTTCTATCCCCTAAGGTATTAATTATGTAATTTGACATATCATAACTCATAAATTTTGGTTACTATCTCTTTGTGGTGTACTTTAAAAACAAACATAATCTTACGTTATATTAATTATTTCTTTTTTACTTTTTAATAAAAAACCCTGGTAGGCTTAAGGAAGATGAACCTAAACATTTAATGCACCTCTATTTACATAAACAACTTGATGTTGTCCGCTGGAATTGTGCTAACCAAGGTGAGGTATGGATTCAACTGTGCTTCTTTTCACTGATATACATTTAGAAGTTATATATATATATATATATATATATTATGGATGCTACATTCCAGAGCCAGATATCTTGCTCTAGAATGTCTCTGTGCTTGCATTAACGCTGAAAGCTCGTGGCATTGGAGTTCACATTTCAACCTTTGCGCTAGTGATATGCTTGTTGATGGAAATTTCAGTGAAGTATACGAATACATCACATGTTTGTACCAATGATTGAAATTTTCACAATGCTTCCCTGCTATCAACCTGATGACTTTTGAAATTGTATATCATAAAAAAATATCATTTAGGAATTTCTTTTCAATGAGTCGCTAATCTTTTAATGGATGCTTGTTATCTCTATGTTTTGAATAATTTTATATTTTAAGTCTATAAATGGCCCACATCCAGCCCCATCAGCCAGAGCCAGCCCCAATTGCCAAACCAAACAAAATTATCATTTTCTAACCATTGCACTTCCAGCCCAGCCCAAATTCAATGTCTAAAATACCTAATTAAACACAAGCAAAAACATTCAATCCTCACCGTCTGAAAGAAATCAATCCTCACCGTCTAAACAATTAAAAGAGAGAACAAACAAATGAACAATCAATCTTCACGCCTCAATCTCACCTTACGCCTCTGCTTGACCTTAGTTTTTTACCTTCTCAGTTCACGCCTCCAACTCAATAGTGTCACGCTCACCGGCTCACGCCTCTGCTGCCTGACTGCCTCAGAAACGCCGCTGCCTCCACCAGCTCACCGTGACGCTACTGCCCTGCCTCAAGGTATCTCATTCATTCTTTACTTGACTTCTTTGATCTCTCTCTTTTTCTCTACAAGACTACAACTGAAGTGCAGGTGCTGAACTAAATACTGATACTGTATCAGTATTTAGTTCAGCACCTGTGATACTTTAATAGAAATATGAAAATAATGAAATATCAAGAGGTCAAGGATATGTTTCAATGTTTGTGATTTCCCTTTCCCAGCAAAGATATTTATACTTATTACTTTGTCCAAGTCTTTTGTTTTTTTGTGTTTGTTGTATTTTTTATTATTTGATCCATCATCCATTGACTTTGAGACTTAGACCAACCTTTTCTTTTCCCTTTTGGCTTTTGTGCGTGCTGTTTGTCTTGTCCCTTGAGTGGGGGCCGGGTGCGGCTTGCTGGCTAAGACTGGCTTGTATTGTGTAACACAAAGTAAATTATAAAAAAAAAAAAATTTATGGAAGGAAATTGAAGTAGTGGGCCGTGAGTCTGTCACAGAGCTAGGTATTTGGTTAATTGGTTTATGTTGTTTGTTTTATTGTCTATACTTTTGATTGATTTGTTTTATTATTTGTCTCTCCCTAAGTTAGTTTATTATTTGTTGAATTGATTTTTTTTTTTGGGATTAAAATTAGGTGTCAAATAATGAGCAAACGACAAACAATTGATACGTTCTTTAAGAAAAAAGATATTAGTCATTCAAAACTTAAGACTTCTGTAGAAACAAATATTGATACTTCAATGCCTAATGAGCGTCCCTCCAAATGTTCAAGAATCGAATCTAAAGAGATAGACTGTAATCTAGGATCACGTAAACAAATATATGAATTCCATGTCAATGAACAAGATGAAATTCGACGTGCTTATTTCATAGCCGGTCCATATTAACCTAAAGACATAAATTATCCATACAAAGGACCGGAAAATCATCGCCGGAGTTTACAACCCGGGCCACCCAAGTAATTATTCCTGGCTACGCCCCTGTATAAATGCAATGTTGATCGCTTTTACTCTCTGTGAAGTAGACTAATTAGTTACCTTATTGAGAAGAGACCAAATGAGGACTTCGTAACTTTTTCTCTTCCTTCTTTTTCTTAGATTATTATATTTCTAACCTTCAACTGTACATGACACTTCAGCTCAACTCAACTGCACCTCAGTCACTACTAATTTGGGGGTTATATCTATGGATCCTTTTTCCAATTAATTGGAGACTGCCATTTGTATCTTTTTCTGTCATTTGTTTAATATCCTCCCACCACCTCTTTTTATGTGTGTCTGTGAGTTGGTGTCTGTGTCCTAGTTGATGCATTAAGTTTGGCTTCATAAGCACACACTTATCACATTTGTCCTCCTTGTCTTTGAACTTTTTTTTAGTTTCCACTACCTTAAAAAAGTTTTAGGCCAGCATGCATTTAACATTAAGATGATGGGAATTTCAGAGGCTATTACTAATTTTGTAATTGCCGTTTCCATTTTCCCAAGATGCTAAAATTTCTTTATATATTCTATCTTCTAAGGATCAGGTTTGTAACACTGTAGTGTTGTGGTTACGCTTCTACTGTATCAATTTTAGTTTTCTAGTGGTCAAATGATTCAAATCAGCACCATCAATTTAGGTTATTCTCTTCCTTTCTTATTCTTAGTTCCCTTGTCATTCATCAACGCTCAAAGGCGTTATCCTTGAATTATTTTGTACAATGAAGGCCATTTTTTTATGTTCAATATTTTGAGAAATGAAAATAGAATCTAAACTTCTACTTTCATGCTTAGCCAACAAGTATTATGTGCTGTTTGTATTGAATAAGTACTTATGAGCGTTGGGCTTATCATTTCCTTAGTGATATGAACGATATTTCTTATTTGGAATTGAAAGGAATATATATGCTCTCTATGATGCTTATAGTTTGAAAATATGAATCATTTTGTAAAATGCATCTGCTGTCTGGGTTGATTTACTGTCTTGTAATTGTTTGTATGTGGTAATTTTCTCATGGAATTTTAACCTTAATATATACCTAATTTGTTCACTTCTTTAGGTTGCATGCACATCCATGAAACGTAATGAAGTTATTATTTTGACATTGGATATGTCTCTTCTGAACCAGTCGAAGTAAGTCTTCTCTTATTATCTTTTATCTTATGTGTTTTTACCACAAAACTCTCTCCAGAAGCATATATTCTAACTAACTTCAATAGACATTTAATTTCTTGTGGTCTCTATTTTCCCATTGCACTATCATTGAAACTTTCTCCATTGTAGATTACATAATATGCTGATTACTTATGGTGTGTAAATTATCCAACCTTTTTTTTTGTTAGAAGGTAACATATTCCCCACACTCCACACTACATGCATAATTGTAAATTTTTTTTTTTGAAGACAACATAAGGGACTCAATTCGACTTGCAATTTTAGTTGGTGTAAACCTTTGGTAGTCTGGTTCTTAGCAAGTATTTGATGGCTCCATTAAAAAAAAAAAAAAATTTGATGTCACCTTTCTTCCTTCTTTACTTGAGTTTCATTATAGAACACCTTAATTTTCAATGTTTAAGATGAAAATGTTAATTCATTGTTCTTTGTTGATACAGGTAATAAGAACAAGGCAAACTGTCACTGTTCATGGGTCTGACAGTCATAAAGGTCTATCTGATATAGCTTTTACTTCAATTGATGATTCAAGGTTGGTAAAAGAGGGGGACTTAAGAGAAGACAGTTTTCTTGCTACGCCTGGATGATGGACTTCAAACTTACAGTAAATTTATTGGGGAATATTTCTAATCATGAGATCCAAACATGCAACTCTACATATGTCTCTTTCGATCTTAATGTTTACGTAGATTTTTACTCTCCTGTTAGAATTAGAGCAGGGAATTTATAGGTCAGATGGATAATGGTCTGTTTTTTTATCATGTGATTCGGTCTTTAAGTTCAAAACATAGTTACATAAATCCTATGATATCTGAAGACTGCTTTTGTGAATGAAGTGTATAGAGAAGTTTTACTTTTTTATGATTAAGTAATTTTCAATGCAAATACATATTAGTGCAGAATCACTTGTTAGAATACAGTAAACGATTTTTGTTATGCCATAAGATCTGGTTTGGTAGGACTTTACTCTAAGGCATGTTTCTGCCCTGTTCTTCGGTGTGCTTTATTGTCTATTATTGAAACCATGTACTAAGCTCTTTATACTAAAGCGTTCTCTCTCTCTCTCTCTCTCTCTCTCTCTCTCTCTCTCCATAGATCGGCACCGTGGGGGATTTATTCTTGTGGGTTGTGGCTGTTCATTTCACTCTTGCGGCTATTCTTTTAGCTTTTGGGTGGGTTTCCTGCTGATGAAGGGGTTGATATGGAATTTTTGTTGTTGTTGATCTGACTCTTTTATTTGTGTTTGTTTCACACTGATGTACCTTTACCTCATTTTCCACTAGTTATATATGGTGTCCAAAGTCAAGTCCTAATTTGTTAAAGCCTATTGGGTTTAGTAACTAAATCCACAATCTTTAATACTAATTGAATCATTTTCAAGTTTCTCGTTGAAGTAGACTACGTTGTTGATCTGCCTCTTTTATTTGTGTTGGTTTCCGAAGAAGAATTTCATTTTGTGGGCAAAACAATCAACCGGTTCATGCCATTACTTGATAACATGTAGAAACAAAATAATAATAACTAGCCGCTAACCCGTGCAATGCACAAGAACTTACTTTTTTGTATGGTAGACTAAAAATAATTTTATGAAATATTAAATTGATAATGAAACTATACCATTGCATAAATTGCTCATATCTGACTTGAATTTTTGTTACAATTTGATGAAGAAGTCAAAACTTAAAATATCAGCGAATGGAAAGATTCATTACCAAGGAATTGTTGAAACAAAACAAAATATATATGACTACAAAAACAGAGAAATATAAGAGAAAAATTAGTTATCTTCAAAATTAGGAATAACCCTTGGTATAGTTGTTGAAATCTGCCAAACATGTTCAGATATTGCTAAAACTAATGCAAAAAGTTAGATGTTTAGACTTCCATAATGCCAAAAAATAATTGTAAAAACTTAGAAGATTCTAAACCTAGAGTTATTGAAACAATAGAAAAAATATGACAAAAGAGAAATATATGAAAATGATGCCATTGAAATATGCTAGACAGTTTTAGATAATGCAAAAAATAAACCCAAAAATTTAGATGAAACTAAAGAATTAGAAAATTGGGTGCCTACAAATTATTGAAACAATATATAAACAAAAAGAATATGTAACTACACATAGAGAAATATAAAAGAAAGATGTTCTACCCTCAAAAGAATAATCCATTGCTACAATTGTTAAAATCTGCAAGAAAATTTCAAATGTAATAAAACATTAACCAAAAAGTTAGCAGTTAAAACACAATGAAATTATTTAGATGAATCAATCTATTGGTGGGTTGAATCTAGCGCCAAGTTTACCCTAGGATGATAGCTTGTTGTTGAGACTTAAGATCAAATTATATACATAATATATTACGAAGGAGTATGATAAGCTTAGAACTGCGAGCTAATATATTAAAACATTTGATTTTTACTTGGACTCCTTTTAAGTTGAGAATTTGTATATATATACACACACACACACACACATACACACACATGGTTAGTTGGTGTATTTTTTTTTGATGAAATTTTATGTTCTTTAGAACTCTACTTTGGATTGATACAATTTGGGTTTGTATTTTTAAGTTTTTTTTTTCAATATAATTGAAGAAATTAAAAAAATAAAATATATTATAATGAGGTGTAAAAAAGTTAAATAATTTTGTTTAAAAAAAAAAAAATGTAATAAGCTCTGAAGAGGTCAACAAAAAGTCAAAGGTATCGGTTATATATATAGATAATAATAATTTTAGGGATTTATTTTATGTTTTTTAAAGATTTTTTAAATTATTTAATTACAAATAATAGAAAAATCCATATGCTATGTTTTTATTGGACCAATTGCCACGTGTGATAGTCATATGGCATTTCATAGACATGTTAGCAAGAAATAGATAGAGGGGCTACCAATCAAAATGGCATATAACGTTGGAGATGCAAATCCAAATTCTGTAACATTAGGGGGAAAAATTTAAAGACCCCCAAATTTTAGGGGCATGTTTGCACTATAACCAAAATAGATTGCGTAATATATTGTGATACAATCATAACTAACTATAGAATGCCCCATGAGCCATGACCTTGTAAAGGGGGCACAATGTAGCTTGTAAGACAAAATACTGTACCTTTGTACATATTGGTAGATTGTGTGATGAATTGTATGTGATGAAGTCATAATTAATGGAACACCCTTGACCTTGTAAAAGGCCACAAGCCTTACGACCCGTAAAAGGTACAACTTAATACTATACCCTCCATCAACTTGTAAAAGTGGTAAACCAAACAACCTTGTAAAAAGGGAACGTTGGGGCTTGCAAGCTAGGATACTATACCCTTGCATATATGGATAAATTGCATGATGTCATGCAATGTATGTGATGCAATCATAACTGTGGATCATCCTTTTGACCTGTAAATATGGCATAACAGAGCTTTTAAGATAAAATATAATACATTTGCATGTATGGGTCGATTGTATGATGCACTTGCTTTATGTGATACAAACACAACTAATGGGACATCTCATAACGTTCTAAAAGGGGCATGCTCTATAACCTTTTGTATTAATTTGAATACCTAACTATGATACATAGGAAATTTAAAAAAGAATTAATGAAATTTAAAGCATTAGTATTGTCTATTTTAAAGGATTAAAATAAAGATATCATTGTCAATGAATTTGTATATAAAGGATCAGCTCCCATTATTACCATGCAAGCTTAAGGACTAACTTTCTAGTGATTAAAGTTGGATTGCTGGAAATGGGTGCCCTTGCAAACTCGAGGCATTGGCCTCACACGATTTATGCTATAGCATTTTGCCTCATTGCCACTAATGTGGTAGCTGATAAGCTTTACTTCTTTGGTTTGCAATCACAAACACATGATGAAGACCATCAACCCCCAAAACATTTGTCAACACTACCTCACGACCAAGAACCCTACCCCTCAAGTGATCAAAAGACATTTCCCTTTATACCATTCCCAAGGCCAACATTTCCATTCCCAAGGCCAAAATCTTCACCCCCTCCACCTCCAAAATCTCCACCACCACCACGCTCACCATCCCCTCCACCACCAAAATCTTCTCCCCCTCCACCGCCACCCTCTCCATCCCCTCCACCGCCAAAATCTTCACCCCCTCCACCTCCATCCTTGACATCGCCTCCACCTCCAAAATCTCCACCACCACCACCGCCACCCTCGACATCACCTCCACCTCCAAAATCTTCTCCCCCTCCACCGCCTCCCTCGGCATCTCCTCCACCTCCAAAATCTCCACCACCACCAAAATCTTCTCCCCCTCCACCGCCAAAATCTTCACCCCCTCCACCGCCACCCTCGACATCACCTCCACCTCCAAAATCTCCACCACCACCACGCTCACCATCCCCTCCACCACCAAAATATTCTCCCCCTCCACCGCCACCCTCTCCATCCCCTCCATCGCCAAAGTCTTCACCCCCTCCACCGCCACCCTCGACATCACCTCCATCTCCAAAATCTCCACCACCACCACGCTCACCATCCCCTCCACCACCAAAATCTTCTCCCCCTCCACCGCCACCCTCGGCATCTCCTCCACCTCTAAAATCTCCACCACCACCAAAATCTTCTCCCCCTCCACTGCCAAAATCTTCACCCCCTCCACCGCCACCCTCGATATCACCTCCACCTCCAAAATCTCCACCACCACCACGCTCACCATCCCCTCCACCACCAAAATCTTCTCCCCCTCCACCGCCAAAATCTTCACCCCCTCCACCGCCACCCTCGACATCACCTCCACCTCCAAAATCTCCACCACCACCACGCTCACCATCCCCTCCACCACCAAAATCTTCTCCCCCTCCACCGCCACCCTCGGCATCTCCTCCACCTCCAAAATCTCCACCACCACCAAAATCTCCACCTCCACGAAGATCTTGACCACCACGAAGATCTTGATCACCACCAAGATCTTCTCGCGACTAATAATACCCGCCACCACGATCACTTTGTGCTTCACCTATGTACTGCTACCTCTAAATGGTTATTATGCTTAAGGTCCACCATTGTCTTAGTTTAAATATTTTATAAGAATAATGCTTCTCTTTGGAAGTCAAGTGTGGCAAATTTCTTATCTTTGTATTTTTAAATATGCATCCTTATTGAATAATGAAGGTCTCTAGTATAGATCTTTGGTGAATTTGTGTATGAAGCACTCAATGTGGCAAACTATTTTAAGCGATGTGAGTTTGTAATCCAAGTTCTAAAAAATTTATATTAATTGTATTGTATGTATGAAATAATGATCTTATGGTTGTTGCAAATGACGACTTGATATTACAATTTATTCATGGAAAAATTCATGAATTTGAATTTGGAAGGCCATAACATGAACAACAATTTTTATCATTAAAAAAATAAGGAATGTAATAACATTGAAAGTAAAATAAGTAGTTCACTAATTCAGTATTAATAAAATATAAACAAAAAAAGTACATATAAAATTTTCTTAATACATTTCAACTCAATCATTTATGATATATCAAAATAGAACTTGATACTCTTTTGAATGCTGAAATCATCTATGATTAATTTTGTAGTAAATTTCACAACAATTTCCTTTAATGGATAAATCAAAATTCCCACTAGAAAGACTAGAATCGCACCTTCCATTTTGTTTTGAAATTTAGTTGTATAATATTTCTGATTGAAAATGCTTGTTTGAAATAATTGCAGTAGTAAGTGGAAGAGTAAATACAATCCAAGTACAACTACTTTATAACCAAAATAGTAGGTCATTGGTTTTATAGTCCTTACTCTTTACTAGAAATTAACATAATTAACAAATATTTAACAAATTTTTAGAAGTCTAGATGTTGAACCATATTATGCTTTATAATGGTGAAGTTCCATTTTCAATGGTCACTTTTTATAATTTTTGGATTCTTGCATGTAGACACCTCATTTTGTACCTATTAATAATATTTGGTCTCCAGCTCCAATGATGTGCTTGATATACTTTATCAATGGTAATTAAAGAGTTCGTAATAGTTTGGAGGTAATTACAACTCAAAAGTGCTCAAATCGCTTTGAAAACGATGCTGAAAGATGACATTTACTCATTATTTTGGTTATAACTTTTGACACACAAATAATATTTAGTGACGTTTTATATCGTTGGAAAGTCTCCGTCTTGACCTTCAATTTTAACATAAATTTTTGTATAATTTGGATTTAAAATGAGTATGTTATGGCTGATTGAAGTTGGGTTGGTAGTGTAGTGGAATTTTGGGTTCTGCTCGCTCTCTCTCTCTCTCTCTCTCTCAAGGAGCTTGTGAATAGGCTGACTAAGTGAAGCACCTTCTAATCACCATTCTCTTCTAGACAATGGCTGAGTCTTGCATTCTTAGTTTTGAGGGTTGTTGTGAGCAGTGTAGCATTGAGCTTAAAGTCTTTTTCATTCCATGCTGGATTGGGCTAGAGCTATACATTTTTTTCTTCTGAGATTCTTTTTCAGATTTGTTAGAGCATTGTATTTTGAGAGGCTGATGTTGGTGCTTTATCTGTATACTTGGAAGTTTTTGAATTAATTAAAGATCATTACTTATCAAAAAAAAAAAACTTTTATTTTTATTTTCATTTACTAGCTTTCAGCTTGGGGATTTCAACTTTTTATCTCTTATTCACTTTATTGAAGGGGATATATTTGGTATCAGTGACAAAATCTGGGTGTTTAACAACACATGATTTTATAGCTCTTTATTGCTAGAGTAATGAATCATTACCAAGTCCGTTCCTGCACTGCAACTTGCTTTACTGTTTCTCTCACTTGGCAAGTATCTGTTTTGAGTTTTGACCGAGGAAAATGGAGGTTTATTTAGGCTATGGACAGATTTGTTGTGAATTATTTAACATGATTGGAGCACACTTGATCTTAGACTAAAATCCTATGCAATCTAACACTAATAGATAGGCATGCACGTACAAAATATATAACTAGTGTGTACAGTAGAGTATTTACAATACATTGATTTTACATGTGGTGGCTCAGATTATAGACTGGCAATATTTACTAGATTTGATATTTGCCTTTTAATGTAGAAAAAAGAAAATAATATTTCATCTTCAATGTTCTTAGTGTTTATGGTTATGATATGCAATATTGGGTAAGTGATTATTACAGTAAGATGCGTGATTCTCCGTTTAGTTTCTCATGTGGTAAATGTGCATGTTTAATTGTTTATACGGTGACTTCACTGTGAATGCTCTTTTCCTTCCTTGAAAACTTGTAAATGCTAGAAACCTACATACAAATATATGCTGCCTTTAGAAATTGAAAATGAAAGCAGCATTCGTTCTTGAAGCAACATCATGTTCCAGCATTGTCACTTGTTTGAAGGTTGCACGTGCAAAACCTGCCAGGACCATTTTTAAAGGTGGGTTCGAGTGATTAATCCTCATAGAATTCTTTGGTAACTGTCTAATACCTCAGATGTTGAAGCTTGAAAGATGGTAACTTTTAGTTGAAGCTAATCTGTCTTCTTTTTTACCCATGTAGTAGCTTGTACAACTTGGGGTATTACAAGATAGCTGTATAGAAGAAAACAGAACAGTGGATTGTTTCATTCTTTTTCTTTTCTAAATCAGTTTCCGTTCCTTTGTTCTTATCATGTTGGTCATCTTTGGAAGCTGTGGTAGTGTACCTGTTCAATTTTAGAACACTAGAATTAGCCTAGTGTGGAGCTTTTGTATAGGCTTGATATTATTGATAAGTACTGTACTCATCTAGTTACTACTTGATACAATTGAGTAAATTCTTATATTTGTTTAAAATACAAAATTCTTCTCTCTACATACGACTTAATGTTTTGCCAAACAATAAAGCTAGATTTTGTTATAGTTTACAACATCTAAATACAAGCCTAAGCAAAATCTGAATGTGAATTTGATCAAAATTTCACTGTAGGCATCAGTACTCCAGGGAAAGGTTAGTTCTAATTTCAATTCAATGTATTTCTTTGTTTTTTCTTCTGTATTTTTGGAGGTATCCAATTCTTCAGTTTCGGTTGTTTTCCATAAGAGTTTGTTGGAGCTGAAAGATAGGGGTGGAGGGTATGCATGCTGATAGCAGTTTTCATTCTTTAGTGAGAATCTGAGGAATGTGTATTCTTCTTTTGTCTGCGAGTTTTCTGTGCTATGGCCCAAGAGTGCAGGGTTTTGAAACCTAGGCTGTAAAATTAAACTAGATGGTCTGGAATTAAAAAGAAAAGCATGGGAAAAAATTGGAGAGAAAATAAAACTTGGTTCTGACCCCAATTATGCAGATAAGAACTAATCTGATACATATTAGTTGTGGATATAGGGCATAACCTTTTTACGTGGTTATGGGATGTCCCATTAGATTTGTTTGTATGTATCAAATATAGTAAGTGCATCACACAATCGACCCATACAAGTAAGCAGCGGTAGCTCCAGTAATTTTTTCCAAGATGATCCTTAAGAAGAATAAATTACACAGTCTAATAAAAAGAGAAATTCATATATTTACGCCAACAACAACCAAAAAACACGCAAATTCATATCTGAATGAAGATTTTCTAAGTTAAAGTTTACATGAATTTGCTTAGAAAATGAAGATGAATCTTGCACAAGAAATGAATCTTAGGTACGTGGTTTCCTTATCAAATATTTGTCAATAATAACTAGCAAAAGAATAAATAATAAATTATTAATTCATTTGAAATACTAATAAAATTATTAATTATTCTTTTTCAGTTGTTTCATTATTTTTCTTTAGCAATCTAGCAATCTAGTACACACCCCACTGTTTAGTTTGTTTTGCACAAGGTAAAGAATACAAATACATTGCATCATCTACCTGACTCAACCGACTGCCTAACATAGTTTTTTTTTTTTTTTTTTTTTGTGTTTTTTAATAATGTGTTGTTCTGGGTGTTGCTTTTAAGTGGACCAGGACCACTACCTCAATCCAATGCCACGGCCCCACCCCCATTCCCCCACTCAAGAGACAATGGCGAATCAACAGTTAACACAAATACACAATTACATATTTACATATATACACTTACACAAAAAGCCAATTTAGCCAAAAGAGAACTAGAGGAAAGCCTAAGTCTACGTTAGAGCAGAGCAAAAGAGATATTTCAAAAGACAAAGAAATAGGGCCAAAATGGCCAAATACCACCTTTTTTCAAAAATTTTAGCCAAAAAACACTGTTTCAGAAATAAATGGGGATCTACCACTTTTTCCAGTACTCAAGCTTGGTGAGCTCGAGTACCAGATTTCCTAGTTCCACCGTGGCATGCCAACGTGGCATTTCGAATTTAAAAAATGCGCATAGTACTCGAGTTTCCTGGGCTCGAGTACCATGGTACCCGAGTCCATTAAACTCAAGTACCAATCTGGGTTGGCTGTAATTTCTTGAGTGTATCATGCCATTTGATATTCGAGTTTAAGAAGCTCGAGTACTGTGTTAGTGAAGTACCCGAGTTCCCTAAACTCGAGTATGTCTTGGGTATGACGGCCAAATCTGACAGATTAATACTCGAGTGTAGTGGACTCGAGTACTGTCTTAGTTGTACCCGAGTCCCTTAAACTCGAGTATCACTCACTAAAACCACAAAATATTCAAATTTTATTTCACTCTCAACCTCACCACTCACATACTTGAACACACACTCTCACTCTCCTTCACACCCAAACGTACAAACCCCAAACCCTCACTCCACCGAGACAAGCCCATCTCATCGTCGGCAGAAATCAAGAAGTCTCCTCTCTCGCGACGTCACTCACTCCACCGGAGACAAGCGCATATCATTGTTGGCGGAAAACAAGAATTCTCCTCTCGTCGGCGACCTCGCACTCAAAGATTAACATTTTGGTAAATTTTTTTTTCTTTCTGGTTTACACTTCCATGATTTTTTAAATTACACTTCTTCAAGACTACTAAATCTTACATTCAACCCAAACCTTTGTTTCTTTGTTTTCCAAACTTACACTCATTTATACTTGTACTTGTACTACTCTATCTTTTCATTCTTTGTTTGCCCACCACACTGATTATCTAAACAACATTAAAAAAATTCAAGCTTTCAGTGTCTTGGAATTGGGATTTTCATTCGCCAAAATCATCCACTCCGATTACCCCTAATAGTAATACAGACAAAATTTTGTTCATTTTTTGGGTGGTCAAAGATTGTAACTTCTGATGCCTGTGCTTTCTCTATATATTGTGAACTTTTATGCTAGGCTGCATCGACACGGCATTTTTGCCAATGTATCGGTGTCCGACATGTGTCGGACACCGGTACAGGTAAGACTCACCGGACACTGGTGTCTGAGTGGTGTCATTTTTTTTTTTGTTTTTTTGTTTTTTTTTTTTCGCTTCTCCGACATTGCACCGACGTGGCGCCGACACGGCGCCAACACGGTGGACACGCCAGCAATGGAAAAAAAACAAAACAAAAACCCACACAGCCCATAAGTGAGAAGTGAAATATCAGAAACCCACACAGCCCAACCTTTGATTTCCCTCTGCCCGTTGCCCCCTGTCCCTCGCCGGAGCTACATCGAGCCGATCGGTGAGTCGACAAGCTCCCTCTGTCCCTCTGTTCCTTCCAATCTCTCTCTCTCGGCGTGGACAGGTGCGAGCTTCTTCTCTTCTCTCTTTCTGTTTTGCGATTTCTTTTTTTCTTTTTTCTTTCTTTTATCTGCTGACTGCTTAGGACCTTTGGTTTGGTGTATTGTGGCGTGTTATATTTATAACACCCAAAGCTTTTTTTTTTAATCCCACTCACTGTGTTATACTTTACTGTGTATATATATTTTTATTTTTTTTCTTCTTTACTCAACCTTGCCTTATAAATTATAATGTTAATTATGAATTTAGTGATTTTTTGTTTTTGTGTGTTCTGTTATAGTTTTATTTATTTATTAAAGTTAAATATTGTAGGTGATTTTACTAAAGCTTGTTTTTGTGTGTCCTGCTTATTTCCTTTTATGTTTTTTGTTTGATATTGAATTTAGCCTATTTAAACTTTTGGTTTGTACTCTAAACATTTTATGTGTATTATTGTACTACTTTGGGTCTTAGTTTACTTATTTGTAGTTTGTACATAATTTAAATTCAAGATATAAACGTATTTTATGTCTAAAAATATTTAAAAATATGCCTAAATATAAAATTTAATTATTTATTTAATTGCCGTGTCCATGCCGTGTCGTGTCCTAGTTTTTCAAAAATTGCTGTATCGCCGTATCCGTGTCTGTGTCGTGTCCGTGTTTGTGCATCATAGCTTTTATGATGCTATAACTATTGCTAGCTATACACTGTCACTCATTGACTAGCCACTGTTTAATAATTTAGTTGCAATGGGCTGCTCTTCCACTGTTTGGGTAGTATGAATTTTAAAGTTTTGTGATGCTGTATGGCTAATTAACTATACATGGTCTATATTGTAAGGTCATTTATTTTCATTCCACACCTTGAAAGTGGGTGAATGGTTAATTTTAGGTACTAATTGTTGTGTTCTTTCTAGTAGCAAGAGGCTTGCACGTTGTGGTTTCTCACATTTTTAGTTGAAATAAGAGGGGTAAATTTTTTTTTTATTGCACCTTGATTTTGATTTTGCTAGTGTAAAATTTAATCACTTTATTGTGATTGAATCCACTAAAGATACATGTTGAGGCATCCCCTACTAGCAATGCTGCATAGGATGACTTCATATAGGATAGAATGGTGTAAATACGGTCGATCCCGGTTAGTCCATTGAAAATCCATAATAGACCTAAAAAATTTTGGGACCAAGACTTGGTTGTTAATATTGTTGTTGTAGATCCCTAATCTTGGTTATTCAAATTTTCTGCGTACCATGTTAAATTGTTCTTATGGTCGGTAGGCTATAATTGCTTGAGATTATGTATATGTCTTAAGTAATAGGTACCCTGCATTGTGTGAATGCTGTCACTTATGCAAGAAAACACTCCTTTCCATGGGTAATCTAATAGTTGTTCATTTATTGATATTTTGTTACAAAAATTTGATTTTGTTTTGAACCACCTCCACCCAAAAAAAGAAAAAGAAAAAGAAACCATTGCAATAAAATTAATTATCTTTGTAATTTAGTTGCCATTATATCTTAGTAATTTCACTAACTTTGACACAAGTAAGCTGCAGTCTTGAGTTAAACGCATAAATCTTCAGTAAATACTCTTTCCATATATATTGCGAATTGGGATTGATCAAGGGAGGTTAGCTCTACTTATATTGGCTTTACTGGTTTTGAGGGACTAATTACTTGAGAAAAGAAAATATATTTGTATTCGTTCATTTTAATATCTAATGCAAGTGGCTTAGGAATGAGTAAATATTTGATTTTCTTCTGAGGCCATAAAATGTGTCTCCTTTCTTTGTGTGTGTATATATATATGTGTATGTATTAAACTGAATGCTTATGGGTATTTGATGAATATGCTAATGGGCCATTAATCACCTTTAATTTATGCTAGATATGGACCCACATCGAGTGAGACCCTCTATAGGGACTGTCTTGATGAGGCAACCTATGCATCGTTCAAGTTTGCTTTGGGATGCTCCTTTGGCAGGCGAGGTATGCACAAGTCCAAAATCGTAGTTAATATATGTAGTAGAAAGATTTTTGGTATTTAAGTTTGAAGTGTAATTATTACGTGGTTAGTGAATACTATTATTAATATTAAGTTGCTCTATTTGCAGGAAGTGCCAGGTGTACTGACTTGTCGTCACCGAGAGAAAGGTCTGTTTGAAGGTGGTTTAGATCCACAGATTGCCACTTATATCACAGATGCGGGGTTCGATGGGCTACTTCAGGTCCCACATATGGACCTTGACCATGCACTAATCATGGCCTTAGTGGAGAGATGATGGCCAGAGATGCATTCATTCCACTTGCCTCGCGGTGAGATGACCATCACGCTACAAGACATAGAGGTCATAATGGGGTTACCTGTACATGGCTTGCCGGTGGTGGGATTTACCCATATGGACAAGTGGCGTGACTTTTGCATTGAATTTCTAGGTACCCCCCCTCCACCGGAAAGACCAGTTGGTACGAAAAAGAACACTGCAGTGTTGGAAGGGCCGAGGATAAAAGCCAAATGGTTGGAGGAGCAGTTTCGCAACCCTCTCCCTGCTGACGCCACTGAGGTGTGTGTGCAGTAGTATGCTCGGTTTTACATCCTCCAAATGTTGGGTAGTATACTATTTGTGGACAAATCTGGCGAATGGCTCTCAATCATGTATCTACAATTTTTCAATCCAATCAGCAATAGAAAGAATTATAGTTGGGGTAGTGCAACACTAAGTTGGCTATATAGACACCTCTGTAAGGCAACAGAGAAGATAGCCAAGCAAATTGGCGGTGCACTGCTATTAGTGCATTTGTGGGCGTGGGCGAGGTTTCCACACATATGTCTTGTGATGAGGCATCCACACCAGGCACTGCCCCTAGGTCCACTTGCTATCAGGTATGTAGGATCTTCATCTTAGTTATCGTTTTACATTTTCGCATTAATTTTTTTCGCATGGGAATCATGTAAGTAACTAATATGAAGGTTATGTTTGTGTTGTTTGGTAGATGGAAAGGGGCTAAGATAACAACTGACCGTCCAATGCACGTCCTATGTGCCTATTGTGTGTCGCTTGCTTCGCTTTGGCCAAATCAGGTATCGTGCCTTACAAGTGGGAACCACTTTGGCATGTATTGGTCACATTTGTTACACATTTTTTTCTAATTATATTGTTAATATGGTTGTTTGCATTTGTTGGATCATTGTAGATTGTCTAGGAGCCATATAGAGATTATTTGAGTTCCCTGCCCGCATATTGTGCAGCAGGCCAACACATATGGAGGTCCATCGTGCCACTCATACATTTTTGGGTGGTTGAAGGCCATCACCCCGAATGTGTTCTCCGACAGTTTGGGATGAAGCAAGGCGTACTGGACAATGTTGATACTTCAATTGAACTTCACAAGATAATACTCCAGGGCAAGCACGAAAAAAATTGGGTTGATGAACATGCCACTCATATTGCTAGATAGGCTGCGCACGCCACAATTTTCGAAGCACTGCCCTTTCATGGGGTAATGAGCTACAATGACGTGTATATGGTGTGGTATCGTCCCATCACTGTTCGGCATATTACAAAAGAGACCTCGTACTGGGACACTTTGGTAAGTTTACAAAGACTGTTCTGTTATAAATGTACCTCGCTTCGCATAGTTTAGTTCCAAATCCTAACACTACTCTTGTATACTTGTGACAGGTTGAATCACAGTTGAGGATTATGGTGAAGTTCGAACCAGGGTCTGAGATCTACATCGACTGTATTAATGCCTTGCAATCTGTTGAAGAGATCAGTTGATTGACCTTGGACGATGCACGCACTGTGGGCAACACAAGTGAACTGGTTGTAGGGCGTGGTTGGCAAGCAGGTGGACGTTAAGGGCATGGAGATCGTCAATCTAGTCAGCGTCATACATCTAGTCAGCATCCCACAACTAGTCGCTGTCACACATCGGGTGGGCGTCACACACCCGTGCATGACCACACCATGGAGGACACTAGTTATGACATGGGCTCCATGGCACATGATGATGCGGGTTCATCCCATACGTTTGCCCTTGGTGAGACATGTCGGTCCCCATCCATGGTTCGCGATGATACCTGCCCACCCACATCCTCTCCCCCATCGACTACCGGCACTATCCCCACAGATGTATGTGGTAGAGATGAGATGAGATTCATGCCCACCCCTGGTGCCATCCAGACAGAGATACCCACCCCCCCACCAGAGGCTTCACATAGTGAGGATCGGCCGCAAAGGCTGCAATGGACACGGACACATCCTCCTGACTGTGGGACTGGACATGGTACTCCCCCTCTTATACCGATTACATATGCATCTTTTTATGGTTAAATGATTTGAATATTAGCATTTGCTTGTGTTCTTTTCAGGCAAGGTGAGACCAGTCAAGGAACCAGTGAGGAGAAGAAAACGGGGATGATTTTCGATGGTCAATTCGCATTGGCGGAACCAAAAGGTGAGACCAGTCAAAGGTCTTAGAATCCAACCTTGAATATTGTTGTTTATGATCTGCTTGAATCTTCTATTTCATAATCCGTGAGCCATACTGTTACATTATTATCTCAATGGTGGACTGTGGTTATGAAAAATTGTGTGTCTAAACTTTTTATATTTTTATATTTTTAAATTTATTGTTCCCTCTAAGATTTCTCTTGTTGTTGTTGTTGTTGTTGTTGTTGTTTCAGTCAGTTCAACAGCAGAACAGCATAAGATGGGGGTAAGTGACCAAGAATATGGAAGGTTGAAAATGCATTTGGGAGAGAATAGGACACAAAATTTATACAGTAAATGTTACTTGTTGTAGCAACTATAGCTAACAGTTTGCGTGTATAGTATACTTCTATTTAACTTCAGTGTTTACCTTGTTTCTTTGAAGATATGTGATGCAGTTGCTGTTGCTAAAATTTTGAACGCAACCCTGGTTATTCCACTTCATTGTTACATTTATCTGTTTGCGTAGAGATTTTTTCATTGCCAATCAATTCTTTATCTATTTAAATTGTTTCTGACTTGTGCAGTATTCAGTTTTTGGTTCAATATTGACTATTGGAGGAGTAATGGGTGGATTAATAAGTGGAAAGATGGCAGACCTCATTGGTCGGAGAGGTGTAAATTAAACCAATGAGGTGACAGACCTCATTGGTTTAATTTACTATCTCACAACCTGATTCATTGACTTATTTTTGAAAAAGTTTTAAATATTTGGTCCTGAAAAGTTGAAAAGAAGTTGTTGGGAATGTTATATTTGTTCTTTTAAAGGATATATCTTGAAAGAAGATCCATAGTCAGACTCGGGATTTGGATTATTTGGCTGTACAACTTTTTTCTTGATGGAAAATTCATTGCTTTGTGACTGTTTATTTTGGCAACTTTACTTCAACAAAATGGGTTTTTGGAATCAGTGGATTTATTCTTGTTTGTCTCTACTTGCTATGGAAAACTGATACCTGCAGTGCCAAATCAGATCTTTATTAAATTTTCTTTTTCCAATAAATTATAAGATTAGTATTTTGTTTTCATTTCAAAAATAGAAGTTGGTGTTAGAAATCCGTTTCATTCTTTTGCTTCTTTTAATTTCTGATATTCTGATTTTTCTATGCTATTTTATGATATTTCCTTCCATGGTTCATAATCTGGTCTACAATAATGTTGTCAGGATATTGAGGTGAACAACAGAAAGGTTAAAGTGCATCATGGTGATGGTGTATTCGATAATGCTAATTGGACGGATTTGAAAGTTGGAGATATAGTGAAGGTGGAAAAGGATGAATTTTTTCCTGCTGATCTCATCTTACCTTCTTCAAGTTATGAGGAAGCAATTTGCTACGTTGAGATCATGAACCTAGATGGAGAAACCAATTTGAAACTGAAACAAGCATTGGATGCTACTTCAAACTTGCATGAAGACTCAAGCTCCCAAAATTTCAAGGCTACAATAAAATGTGAAGACCCCAATGCAAATTTGTACTCTTTTGTAGGTGGTTTAGAGCTTGAGGAACAACAGTACCCTCTTTCACCTCAGCAGCTACTGCTTAGGGGTTCAAAACTTCGAACCTATGGGTTTTATTTATGGGGCAGTAATCTTTACTGGTCATGATACAAAGGTTATGCAAAATTCTACTGCTCCTCGGTCCAAGAGAAGCAAAATTGAGAAAAGGATGGATAAGATTGTCTACTTTTTGTTTTTTATCCTAGTGTTGATGTCTTTTATTGGGTCAATTTTTTTTGGGATTTCAACTAGTGAGGACCTGGAAGATGGAAGGATGACAAGATGGTACCTTAGACCAGATGACACTACAGTATACTATGATCCAGAGAGAGCACCAGCAGCAGCAATTTTGCACTTCTTGACTGCCCTTATGTTGTATAGTTACCTGATTCCCATTTCCTTATATGCTTCAATAGAAATAGTCAAAGTTCTTCAAAGTACTTTTATCAATCATGATCTGCAAATGTACTATGAAATTTGAAGGGTCCTCCCTAAAGAAACTCGAAGGGTCCTCCCTAACCCCCGATTGATCCGAGAGAAAGGTCACCTTGTCTCAACACGAATTAGGAATGAGATGGATGAGGGCGGGAAAGGGCCTAGAACCACACCATGGAAGGAGGGGGGGAGGAAGGTGCAATGCGGGTTGTGTGACCAAGAGGGGCATAACTGAAGAACATGCCCTGAGCGGAACGAGGCCCTAACGAGTGGTGGTCTCGCGGACTAAGTACGCTAAGCTTGAACCGTGGCATCCTTCTAATTCTTGAATGTGCAGAGTACAAACATTTATTGACTACTGTAAATGTACATGCATCTTTTTATCTAAAATGGCTTACTTCTGAGAAATCTTTGACATGGCTTCCTCTTCATTACACGTGAGTAGGTTCTAGTGTACTTTGTGAAATTTGTTGATACTATTTTGTTCCTTATACTTCAAGTTTAGTACTTGTCACCTTTGTCATGGAGAATTCTGGTTGAACTTCTTGTTGTCATATCCCTTGATTTAGGAGCGAAGGGTTTTTCTTGTTCTTTTCAATTGTACGTACAGAGGAACAGGGCCATCTCCAAGATCTAACCATGTGGCAACTCTTTATGATGATAAAACTCTTTTTTTATTTGGAGGAGCATCGAAGTCCAAGACTTTGAATGACTTGTACTCTTTTGACTTTGAAACGGTATGTGGAACATCTTCTCATCTGTTTTTTTTTAATGGATTGTGTGAGTGAGTAATTTCATCTCTCATAGAAGCAAGCTAAAAATTCTTTAGATTTGACATTTTGATAATTAGATCTTCTTTCTCAGATGGTATGGTCAATAATAAATATACATGGTTTCCATCCATCGCCTAGAGCTGGTTCCTGTGGAGTCTTGTGTGGAACTAAATGGTATATAGCGTGGGGTGGAAGCAGGAAAAAACGTATGCCTTATGAGCTTAGAAGCATTGTTAGAATATTTTGACCCTTTTCTCTCATTTGGTCGCTTAAAAAGCATGTGGACCTTTCTCTCATGTTGCAACCACGAATTATTGAACTTGTTGCTCATTACAGTATTATGTTAGGTTTGATGCAAGAAGTAGCTTTTGCTCCTCCTTTTGTTCCCCCCTAATAGATCTTCAAGGGTCTTCGTGCCTCTGATATCCTTGCTTTCACATCATTCACTCTTGGATAGACAATCCAGACCTATCTACTTTAGGATGTTCCTGCCATATGTTTCAGTGTTTCTTATTCTTTTCTTGGCTTGTTTAATACACACAGAGTCGCAATGGTTCTAAACTCTGGAGCATGGTGATGATTTCAACCATATAAGTTTCCACGTATACTATAATGTAGGAAGGCTATCAAAATCAACCTGATTTTGGTTCTGAGAAAGCATTTGATGACTTAGGAAAAAAGAAAGAGAAGAGAGGAAGATTGAAAAAAAAAAGGGCTGGCTTTCAACTCCTTTGATTCCCATGATTTGAAGAAGTTTATATTTGTAAAATTTGGGTACATTCAGACCCTGTCTAGCTACTATTGATGTTGTTTTCACCTTCATAACTAAGTCCTCTATCCTCGTGTTAAGATCTTCAATATCTCATTGGCCTGGGAGTTGAGTTCTGATGTGGATCAAATGCAGTGCAGCTTTGACTTTGAGCAATTTTTCTCTAGTTTCACTAATTTTTTTTTAAACATTCATTTATGAACTTTTTATTCCTAATTATTCCAGGACATGTTGAGACTTTGGTCTTTGATGTTTTAAAGGTTGAGTGGTCTGTGGCTGTTGCATCACTGCCATCTTCCATCACCACCAACAAGGTGAGTCATATAGATTCTGTTCTTTGCATTATCAAGTATCACAATCTTTTTAATGCTAGCCTCATGCCATATGATGTGCCAAAATTATGCATCAATTTAATTTTTTGATATCTCTATAAAAGTAATACACTTTTTAATGGTCGTAAATCCATGAGCTTTCTATTTTATCCTACAAGGCTTGGAATTATCTGTTAGTTCTTTGATTACTTTCTCAAATTAGTCAAAACTTATCATCCATTTTAGCTGTTAGTTTAACCTTGGAACTAAAAGCTAATAGTCTGGCTTTAAGCTTTACGTTGGGAAGTCCATATTGATGCCACACCCTCGTGGTAAGCTGATGCCATCTCAAATTGTGCATAGCCTTTGTATGGCTTTCACTTTCGCTATTGAGCTTATGGGAATACTGCATAAAGATGACATTTGAGCTTATGGGTTGCCTGAGCCGATGTAATTAGTCCATAATTTGTCCTTACTCTTTACTAGCCATTAACATAATTAAAAAATATTTAATAAATTTTTAGAAGTCTAGATGTTGAACCTCATTATGCTTATAATGGTGAAGTTCCATTTTCAATAGTCCCTTTTTATTATTTTTGGATTCTTGCATGTAGACATCTCAATTTGTACTTGTTAATAATATTTGGTTCCCGACCCCAATGATGAGCTTGACATACTTTGACCAATGTTAATTAAAGAGTTCTTAATAGTTCGGAGGTAATCACAACTAAAAAAAAAGCTTAAATCACTTTGAAAACGATGTTTAAAAATGACATTTGTTCATTATTTTGGTTAAAACTTTTGACGCACAAATAATATTCAGTGAATTTTTATTTCATTGGAAATTATACATCTTGAGCTTTAATTTTAACATAAATTTTGTATAATTTGGATTTAAAATGAGTATGTTATGGCTGATTGAAGTTGGGTTGGCAGTGCAATGGAATTTAGTGTGCGTGTATGCTCAATTCCAGAACCTCAAAAACTGAATTTTAAGAGATCAAAACTTTATTCTTTGTAACATCTAAGACCCTCCAAAAGGCCCTAAACCCCTATTTTTTATGTATAAATACTCACCTTATGTCTCTAATCTAAACCTTAGCTAGAGAGAGTTATTTTTTTGGCTCCAAACTATCTTTTCTAAACTCTAATCATATTTCACATGGACCTTAGCATGTTTCTTAATCATCAAAAAACCTCTTTTTAGTTAGTTCTCAAGCAGACATTTTGTTTTCTAATTTTTTTTTCAAAACTAATCTTGTTCTTGACTTGTGATTACCCAAAACTATTGCATTTATTATCTTTGTTCTCTTAATTTAATCTTTGTGTTGTAGGCACTAAGGGGCCGGTTAAAAACCTCAAACTCGTGATCCCAAGTAAGGTGAGTGTTCTTCTCATGAACTCCTCCTATGCTTGACAAGATTTACATGAGTTCTTAATATAGTTTCTTTAACTTGTTATATTTAATTTGTTTTTTGATTTTAAATCTTTTAATATGTGTTAATATGATTTGGAGTTGATCATAGTTTGTTTTGGTTCTTTTTGTTTTTGTGATAACCCAATTTGATTGATTGTGTGATGTGTGTGGGTGTGTGATGAGTTCCATATCGGGTATTTATTGGGTTGAACTGGGCTTTATTAACAACTACAAGGAGTCTCAATTGTGACTAGTCCTTTTGAGGTATAGCGCAGATGTGGCTAGCGTTTTTCCTTGGGTCGTTACATATGATATCAGAGCCGGCCCGGTAATCCCGCTTGAGCTCGGATACACTACCCCACAAAGTGGACCCTAACGAGGACGTTAGGAATTTAAGTGGGGGAGATTGTGATGCCCCAATTTGATTGATTGTGTGTGTAACGACTTAAGGAAAAACGCTAGCCATATTTGCGCTATAATTATATTAAAACATTTTAAATTCATTACCGCAATAATGTGCATCGTAAGATAATATAGCATAATCATGAATCTCTTTGGGTACTAAATAATATATTTAAGCTAAGATAAGATCAACCAAGGTTTGGGATTAATTCCACAATTTCTCAGCATTTTAGTCTTACTTTCAGATTCAGTACATAGTAGGGCAGTCATTTTGTAAAATTTTTTTGGTTAATGAAAAGTTATCCGATTAATTCCAAACTTTAAGGGAACATTCCCCTATATGTGTAACGTCACTATCAGTCAAAAAAAAAAAAAAATGTTAAGGTGAGATTTTTTTTAGCCCACACGTGCCCCCCACCTAACCCCACTACCCATCATTCTCTACCGCTCCTTTTTCTCTTAATTCTTCTCTCTTTTGGCCGGCTCTCACTTTTCTTTCTCTCTATCATTTTTCTTTCTTTTCTCTTCACTTAAACACACTCATTTCTCAACCCACCCGCCGGCCTCCTCTCCAAAACACACCATCTCACCATCATTTTTCCGGCAAGATTACCGGAAAAATACTTAGGAACCCCCAAGCATCTTCATCATTTTATTTGATGTAAAAATTTCTAATTTTTTTTGTGGGTTTTACACTTTTGCTTGAGGTTATTTTATCTAAGCTTGAATAATGATACTCATGTGATTTATGAGCATTAGAACTGATATTTATGTGTTTTTATGTATGGGTTTTGTATTGGTGGAATTTTTGGTGAGTGGGTATATATATTTTGTGCTAAAAATGGCTATTTAAGGTTTATGTATGGTGGAAAAATTTAGGGGTTTTAAGATATAATGTATGATGGTTGGTAAGTTTAATTTTGCCACTGTCATTGGGTTTATTTGGAGTTAGTGAAATTCTAAATTTCTTGTCTTGGAGGATATGTTGATTTTTGCTTTCATGGGTCTCTTAATGATGTAGTGTAAATTTATGGAAGCTAGTCATGTACTCAATCACATGTATACCACTCAAGTAGCTTAGATTAGAAAGACATCTTACAAAAACTTGAAAAGCTACAAAACAATTAAGAGTTTTACCTTTAACGTTTGAGAGAATGGCGTGTATGGGGTTTCTAATGGGATTCTCCGGTGAAATCCACCGAAAGTGGTGATGGACGGCTGGTTTACCGGTGAGGGAGTGAGAGAAATAGAGGGAGCTAGAGTGTGTATGTGTGTGGGCTTCGGTGGGTGGGTGAGATAGAAAGATAGAGAAACAGAGAGAAGCATATGTATGGTGATAAGAGAGAGGGAGTGTGTTGATGGCAACATTGTGGACCACTTCTTCCAAAATATCTTGGGAGCAAATTTACAACTTTACCCTTAAAGTTTCTCCCATATTTAAATGGGCCCATTCCAAAATTAACTAAATACTATCACATGCCCAAATATTCAAAACTCCCCCATAAAATAGTTAACCACACTGATTAAAAAAAGTTCAATTTAGATATTATTCTCATTGGGAAAATTGTTTTAAAAAAAATATTTGGGGTGTTACAGTTACTCTGGGAAGCTTGGTGCTACCATATATCTATCATTCTTGTTGTGGTATTAAGGAAATTTAAATTGCAGAATTCAAATGGAAATCCCCAAAATTATAGCATGTTTGTAAAATACTTATTATCATGAACTTGCATTTCCCCCACCCCCATTAATTATGCTACTTACTGGGCTTTAGCTTATTCCACTCACCAATAGTTTTACAGATAAATTAGCTACACTTTGGGAATGGTGCTTGTCTTCTTGGTGGAGATTGGAGTTATATGCTGAATTGGGAGACTCGCATTATTATTGGTTGGTGATTCGGTCTAGTTGTTCTAAGGAAGTAGTAGTTAAATCTATTAGAGGTTGGGCTTTCTTGAAGTTTGTTAGCCAAAGAATTTTGTTGATGTAATGACCCAAGAAAAAGCGCTAGCCATATCTGCGCTATACCTCAAAAGGACTAGTCACAATTGAAGCTCCTTGAAGTTGTTGATAAAGCCTAGTTTAACCCAGTAAATACCCGATGTGGGACTCATCACACACCCACACACATCACACAATCAATCAAATTGGGGCATCACAATCTCCCCCACTTAAATCTCTAATGTCCTCGTTAGGGCCCACTTTGTGGGGTAGTGTCTTTGAGCCCCCATGGGATTACCGGGCCGACTCTGATACCATATGTAACGACTCAAAGAAAAGCGCTAGCCACATCTGCGCTATACCTCAAAAGGATTAGTCACAATTGAAGCTTCTTGAAGTTGTTAATAAAGCCCAGTTCAACTTAGTAAATACCCGATATGAGACTCATCACACACACATACACATCACACAATCAATCAAATTGGGGCATCACAGTTGAGGTTGCAGATTTTAGAACATTGGAGTTCATTGTTAAATCACTTATTTGGTGTTTGGAATATTCGGGTAAAGTTTGAAGGCACATGATTTGTAGTTTGTAAATGTGTCATAGAGCTTTGACTTGTATTGTGGAGAGATCAATATATTTATTTACCTTATCAAATGGAAAAGAAAAGAAAAGAAAAAAAAAAATCCCATACAGGTTTTGTTGAAGGCTTGATTTTTTATGCTTTGGACTCTTTTGGGTTTGGGGCACGACAAGAAGCATATATTCTAACTAACTTCAATAGACATTTAATTTCTTGTGGTCTCTATTTTCCCATTGCACTATCATTGAAACCTTCTCCATTGTAGATTACTTAATATGCTGATTACTTATGGTGTGTAAATTATCCAACCTTTTTTTTGTTAGAAGGTAACATAAGGGACTCAATTCGACTTGCAATTTTAGTTGGTGTGAACCTTTGGTAGTCTGGTTCTTTGCAAGTATTTGATGGCTCCATTAAAAAAAAAAAAATTGATGTCACCTTTCTTCCTTCTTTATTTGAGTTTCATTATAGAACACCTTAATTTTCAATGTATATGATGAAAATGTTTATTCATTGTTCTTTGTTGATACAGGTATTAACAAAAAACAAGACAAACTGTCAGTGTTCATGGGTCTGACAGTCATAAAGGTCTATCTGATATAGCTTTTACTTCCATTGATGATTCAAGGTCGGTAAAAGAGGGGAACTTAAGAGAAGACAGTTTTCTTGCAACACCTGGATGATGGACTTCAAACTTACAACAAATTTGTTGGGGAATATTTCTAATCATGAGGTCCAAACATGCAACTCAACATATGTCTCTTTTGATCTTAATGTTTACGTAGATTTTAACTCTCCTGTTAGAGTTAGAGCAGGGAATTTATAAGTCAGATGGATAATGGTCCGTGTTTTCTTATCATGTGATTCGGTCTCTAAGTTCGAAACGAGTTACATAGATCCTATGATATCTGAAGACTGCTTTTGTGAATAAAGTGTACAGAGAAATTTTACTTTTTTATGATTAACTAATTTTCAATGCAAATACATATTAGTGCAGAATCACTTTTTAGGATACAGTAAACGGTTTTTGTTATGCCATAAGATCTGGTTTGGCAGGACTTTACTCTAAGGCATGTTTCTGCCCTGTTCTTCGGTGTGCTTTATTGTCTATTATTGAAACCATGTACTAAGCTCTTTATACTAAAGCGTTCTCTCTCTCTCTCTCTCTCTCTCTCTCTCCATAGATCGGCACCGTGGGGGATTTATTCTTGTGAGTTGTGGCTGTTCATTTCACTCTTGCGGCTATTCTTTTAGCTTTTGGGTGGGTTTCCTGCTGATGAAGGGGTTGATATGGAATTTTCTGTTGTTGATCTGACTCTTTTATTTGTGTTTGTTTCACACTGATGTACCTTTACCTCATTTTCCACTAGTTATATATGGTGTCCAAAGACAAGTCCTAATTAGTTAAAGCCTATTGGGTTTAGTAACTAAATCCACAATCTTTAATACTAATTGAATCATTTTCAAGTTTCTTGTTAAAGTAGACTACTTTGTTGATCTGACTCTTTTATTTGTGTTTGTTTCTGAAGAAAAATTTCGTTTTGTGGGCAAAACAATCAACCGGTTCATGCCATTACATGATAACATGTAGAAACAAAATAATAATAATGAGCCGCTAATCCGTGCAATGCATGGGAACTTACTTGTTTGTATGGTAGACTAAAATAATTTTATGAAATATTAAATTGACAATGAAACTATATCATTGCATAAATTGCTCCTATCTGACTTGAATTTGTGTTACAATTTGATGAAGAAGTCGAAGCTTAAAATATCAGCGAATGGGAAGATTCATTGCCTAGGAATTGTTGAAACAAAACAAAATATATATGGCTACAAAAATAGAGAAATATAAGAGAAAAATTAGTTATATATCTTCAAAATTAAGAATAACCCTTGGTATAGTTGTTGAAATCTGCCAAACATGTTCAGATATTGCTAAAACTAATGCAAAAAGTCAGATGTTAAAACTTCCATAATGCCAAAAAATAATTTTAAGAACTTAGAAGATTCTAAACCTAGAGTTATTGAAACAATAGAAAAAATATGACAAAAGAGAAATATATGAGAAAGATGCCATTGAAATATGCTAGACAGTTTTAGATAATGCAAAAAATAAACCCAAAAATTTAGATGAAACTAAAGAATTAGAAAATTCAGTACCTACAAATTATTGAAACAAAATATAAACAAAAAGAATATGTAACTACACATAGAGAAATATAAAAGAAAGATGTTCTACCCTCAAAAGAATAATCCATTGCTATACTTGTTGAAATGTGCAAGAAAATTTCAAATGTAATAAAAAATTAACCAAAAAGTTAGCAGTTAAAACACAATGGAATTATTTAGATGAATCAATCTATTGGTGGGTTGAACCTAGCGCCAAGTTTACCCTAAGATAATAGCTTGTTGTTGAGACTTTACATCAAATTATATACATAATCTATTACGAAGGAGTATGATAAACTTAGAATTGTGAGCTAATATATTAAAGTATTTGATTTTACTTGGACTCCTTTTAAGTTGAGAATGTGTATATATATACACACACACACACACATACACACACATGGTTAGTTGGTGTATTTTTTTTTTTTTTTTGACGAAATTTTATGTCTTTAGAACTCTACTTTGGATTGATACAATTTGGGTTTGCATTTTTAAGTTTTTTTTTTTCAATATAATTGAAGAAATTAAAAAAATAAAATATATTATAATGAGGTTTAAAAAAGTTAAATAATTTTGTTTAAAAAAAAAAAATTATGTAGTAAGCTCTGAAGAGGTCAACAAAAAGTTAAAGGTATCGGTTTTATATATATATATATATATATATATATATATATATATATATATATTATAATAATTTTAGGGATTTATTTTAAGTTTTTTAAAATTTTTTTAAGTTATTTAATTACAAATAATAGACAAATCCATATGCTATGTTTTTATTGGACCAATTGCCACGTGTGATAGTCATATGAGACATTTCATAGACACGTCAGCAAGAAATAGATAGAGGGGCTACCAATCAAAATGGCATATAACGTTGGAGACGCAAATCCAAATTCTGTAACATTAGGAGGAAAAATTTAAAGACCCCGGGCGTGTTTGCACTGTAACCTAAATAGATTGCGTACTAAATTGTGATACAATAATAAGTAACTATAGAATGCCCCATGAGCCATGACCTTGTAAAAGGGGCACAATGTAGCTTGTAAGACAAAATACTGTACCTTTGTACATATTGGTAGATTGGGTGATGAATTGTATGTGATGAAGTCATAATTAATGGAACACCCTTGACCTTGTAAAAGGCGACAAGACTCATGACCCGTAAAAGGTACAACTTAACATTATACCCTCCATCAACTTGTAAAAGAGGTAAACCAAACAACCTTGTAAAAAGGGAACATCGGGGCTTGCAAGCTAGGATACTATACCCTTGCATATATGGATAAATTGCATGATGTCATGCAATGTATTTGATGCAATCATAACTTGTGGATCATCCTTTTGACCTGTAAATGTGGCATAACAGAGCTTTTAAGATAAAATATAATACCTTTGCATGTATGGGTCGATTGTATGATGCACTTGCTTTATGTGATACAAACACAACGAATGGGACATCTCATAACCTTCTAAAAGGGGCATGCTCTATAACCTTTTGTATTAATTTGAATACCTAACTATGATACATAGGAAATTTAAAAAAGAATTAATGAAATTTAAAGCATTAGTATTGTCTATTTTAAAGGATTAAAATAAAGATATTATTGTCAATGAATTTGTATATAAAGGATCAGCTCCCATTGTTACCATGCAAGCTTAAGGACTATCTTTCTAGTGATTAAAGTTGGATTGCTGGAAATGGGTGCGTTTGGAAACTCGAGGCATTGGCCTCACATGTATTATGCTATAGCATTTTGCCTCATTGCCACTAATGTGGTAGCTGATAAGCTTTACTTCTTTGGTTTGCAATCACAATCACATGATGAAGACCATCAACCCCCAAAACATTTGTCAACACTACCTCACGACCAAGAACCCTACCCCTCAAGTGATCAAAAAACATTTCCCTTTATACCATTCCCAAGGCCAAAATTTCCATTCCCGAGGCCAAAATCTTCACCCCCTCCACTGCCACGCTCGACATCACCTCCACCTCCAAAATCTCCACCACCACCACCCTCACCATCTCCTCCACTGCCACCATCCTCATCACCCCTTCCACCACCAAAATCTTCACCCCCTCCACCGCCACCCTCAACATCACCTCCACCTCCAAAATCTCCACCACCACCACCCTTACCATCTCCTCCACTGCCACCATCCTCATCACCCCCTCCACCACCAAAATCTTCACCCCCTCCACCGCCACCCTCAACATCACCTCCACCTCCAAAATCTCCACCACCACCACCCTCACCATCCCCTCCACCACCAAAATCTTCTCCCCCTCCATCGCCACCCTCGGCATCTCCTCCACCTCCAAAATCTCCACCACCACCAAAATCTTCTCCCCCTCCACCATCACCCTCTCCATCCCCTCCACCGCCAAAATCTTCACCCCCTCCACCGCCACCCTCGACATCACCTCCACCTCCAAAATCTCCACCACCACCACGCTCACCATCCCCTCCACCACCAAAATCTTCTCCCCCTCCACCGCCACCCTTGGCGTCTCCTCCACCTCCAAAATCTCCACCACCACCGAAATCTTCTCCCCCTCCACCGCCAAAATCTTCACCCCCTCCACCTCCACCTCTAAAATCTCCACCACCACCAAAATCTTCTCCCCCTCCACCGCCACCCTCTCCATCCCCTCCACCTCCAAAATCTCCACCACCACCACGCTCACCATCCCCTCCACCGCCAAAATCTTCTCCCCCTCCACCGCCACCCTCGGCATCTCCTCCACCTCCAAAATCTCCACCACCACCAAAATCTCCACCTCCACGAAGATCTTGACCACCACCAAGACCTCGACCACCACCGAGATCTTCTCGCGATTGCTAATACCCACCACCACGATCACTTTGTGCTTCACCTATGTACTGCTACCTCTAAATGGTTATTATGCTTAAGGTCTTAGTTTAACTATTTTATAAGAATAATGCTTCTCTTTGGAAGTCAAGTGTGGCAAATTTGTTATCTTTGTAATTTTAAATATGCATCCTTATTGAATAATGAAGGTCTCTAGTATAGATCTTTGGTGAATTTGTGTATGAAGCACTCAATGTGGCAAACTATTTTAAGCGATGTGAGTTTATAATCCAAGTTCTAAAAAATTTATATTAATTGTATTGTATGTATGAAATAATGATCTTATGTTTGTTGCAAATGACGACTTGATATTACAGTTTATTCATGGAAAAATTCATGAATTTGAATTTGGAAGGCCATAACATGAACAACATTTTTTATCATTAAAAAAATAAGGAATATAATAACATTGAAAGTAAAATAAGTAGTTCACTTATTCAGTATTAATAAAATATAAGCAAAAAAAGTACATATAAAATTTTCTTAATACATTTCAACTCAATCATTTATGATATATCAAAATAGAACTTGATAATCTTTTGAATGCTGTAATCATCTATGATTAATTTTGTACTAAATTTCACAACAATTCCTTTAATGGATAAATCAAAATTCCCTCTAGAAATACAATCCGAGAGAGTATCTCATGCGCCAGGCGCATGAGACATCTCTCTCATTGATAGGTGGGTCCCACAGGTGTGGGGCCCACCTGTCTATGAGGGGGAAGGCTCATGCGCTTGGCGCATACAAAATTTTTCATACAATCCAAGTACAACTACTTTATAAACAAAATAGTAGGTCATTGATTTTATAGTCCTTACTCTTTACTAGAAATTAACATGATTAACAAATATGTAACAAATTTTTAGAAGTCTAGATGTTGAACTAAATTATGCCTTATAATGGTGAAGTTCCATTTTCAATGGTCATTTTTATAATTTTTGGATTCTTGCATGTAGACACCTCATTTTGTACCTATTAATAATATTTGGTCTCCAGCTCCAATGATGAGCTTGACATAGTTTAACCAATGGTAATTAAAGAGTTCGTAATAATTTGGAGGTAATCATAATTCAAAAGTGCTCAAATTGCTTTGAAAACGATGCTGAAAGGTGACATTTACTCATTATTTTGGTTTAACAGCACATGATTTTATAGCTCTTTATTGCCAGAGTAATGAATCATTACCAAGTCAGTTCCTGCACTGCAACTTGCTTTACTGTTTCTCTCAGTTGGCAAGTATCTGTTTTGAGTTTTGACTAAGGAAAATGGAGGTTTATTTAGGCTATGGACAGATTTGTTGTGAATTATTTAACGTGATTGGAGCACACTTGCTCTTAGACTAAAATCCTATGCAATCTAACACTAATAGATAGGCATGCACGTACAAAATATATAACTAGTGTGTACATTAGGGTATTTACAATACATAGATTTTACATGTGGTGGCTCAGATGAGAGACTGGCAATATTCACTTGATTTGATATTTGTCTTTTAATGTAGAAAAAAGAAAATAGTATTTCATCTTCAACGTTCTTGGTGGTTATGATATGCAATATTGGGTAAGTGGTTATTACAGTAAGATGCGTGATTCTTCGTTTTGTTTCTCATGTGGTAAATGTGCATGTTTAATTGTTTATACGGTGACTTCACTGTGAATGCTCTTTTCCTTCCGTGAAAACTTGTAAATGCTAGAAACCTACATACAAATATATGCTGCCTTTAGAAATTGAAAATGAAAGCAGCATTCGTTCTTGAAGCAACATCATGTTCCAGCATTGCCACATGTTTGAAGGTTGCACGTTCAAAACCTGCCAGGACCATTTTTGAAGGTGGCTTCGAGTGATTAATCCTCATAGAATTCTTTGGTAACTATCTAATACCTCAGATGTTGAAGCTTGAAAGATGGTAACTTTTAGTTTAAGCTAATCTGTCTTCTTTTTTACCCATGTAGTAGCTTGTACAACTTGGGGTATTACAAGATAGCTGTATAGAAGAAAATAGAACAGTGGATTGTTTCATTCTTTTTCTTTTCTAAATCAGTTTCCGTTCCTTTGTTCTTATCATGTTGGTCATCTTTGGAAGCTGTGGTAGTGTACCTGTTTAATTTCAGAACAACAGAATTAGCCTAGTGTGGAGCTTTTGTATAGGCTTGATATTATTGATAAGTACTGTACTCATCTAGTTACTGCTTGATACAATTGAGTAAATTCTTATATTTGTTTAAAATACAAATTTCTTCTCTCTACATACTAGCTACTTAATGTTTTGCCAAACGAATAAAGCTAGATTTCGTTACAGTTTACAACATCTGAATACAAGCCTAAGCAAAATCTGAATGTGAATTTGATCAAAATTTCACTGTAGGCATCAGTACTCCAGGGAAAGGTTAGTTCTAATTTCAATTCAATGTATTTCTTTGTTTTTTCTTCTGTATTTTTGGAGGTATCCAATTCTTCAGTTTTGGTTGTTTTCCATAAGAGTTTGTTGGAGCTGAAAGATAGGGGTGGAGGGTATGCATGCTGATAGCAGTTTTCATTCTCCAGTGAGAATCTGAGGAATGTGTATTCTTCTCTTGTCTGCGAGTTTTCTGTGCTATGGCCCAAGAGTGCAGGGTTTTGAAACCTAGGCTATAAAATTAAACTAGATGGTCTGGAATTAAAAAGAAAAGCATGGGAAAAAATGGAGAGAGGATAGAACTTGGTTCTGACCCCAATTATGCAGATGGGAACTAATCAGATACATATTAGTTGTGGTTATAGGGCATAACCTTTTACGTGGTTATGGGATGTCCCATTAGATTTTTTTGTATGTATCAAATATAGCAAGTGCATCACACAATCGACCCATACACGCAAGCAGTGGCGGCTCCAGAAATTTTTTTCAGGGCGGTCCTTAAAAAGTATAAATTACACAGTCTAACAAAAAGAGAAATTCATATATTTACGCCAACAACAACCAAAAAACACGTAAATTCATATCTGAATGAAGATTTTCTAAGTTAAAGTTTACATGAATTCGCTTAAAAAATGAAGATAAATCTTGCACAGGAAATGAATCTTAGGTACGTGGGTTCCTTATCAAATATTTGTCAATAATAACAAGCAAAAGAATAAACAATAAATTATAAATTCATTTAAAATACTAATAAAATTATTAATTATTTTTGTTAAGTTGTTTCATTATTTTTCTTTAGCAATCTAGCACACACCCCACTGTTTAGTTTGTTTTGCACAATGTAAAGAATACAAATACATTGCATCATCCACCTGACTCAACCAACTGCATAACATAGTTTTTTTTTTTTTTTTTTTGTCTTTTAATAATGTGTTGTTTTGGGTGTTGCTTTTAAGTGGACCAAGACCACTACCTCAATCCAATGCCACAGCCCCACCCCCATTCCCCCACTCAAGAGACAATGGCTAATCAATAGTCAACACAAATACACAATTACATATTTACATATATACACTTACATAAAAAGCCAATTTAGCCAAAAGAGAACTAGAGGAAAGCCTAAGTCTAAGTCAGAGCAGAGAAAAAGAGATATTTCAAAAGGCAAAGAAATAGTCAATAAGTCTAAGTCTAAGTCAATACACTGCATTATTAAAAAATAGTCACAAGGAAGACAATGAGATAGAGAGAACGCCGCTCTCAGTCAGAGGCTCAGTGCAGAGATGAGATAAAGAAAAAGAGAGAGAATTGAAATACCTTGATGTTGCCTTAGGTTCTTATTTTCCGATCTCGCTGTCACCAATCTCCGATCTCACCGTCGACTGCTCTGGGTGTGGCTGTTGCAGCGTTGCTGAGTCGCTTTTGCAGAGGACCTGAGGTTCTTATATCCCTTTAGGTTAGAAATTTTTTTGGTTGAAAATTTGATTGGGTGTTTAGTTAATTAGTGCATAGAAATTTAATTATTATTATTTTTTGTTGATTTAAAAATCTGCTTGAGTAGTGAGTGAGGTCCGGATTGATCTTGAGCTTTTTTTCCCAGAGTTCTTTTTTGTCTTGCTATTATTATAATTTTTTTTTAGATTTTAGTTCAATAATTTCTTTTTGGGTTTCTTTTTGCTTGAAAGGCCCAATATATTGTTTAGTGGACCAAATTATGGACCAAAGTATAGTTTTATTAGGCATAAAAAAATTGAGGGTGGTCACAATTTTTTGAAGGACAGAAAAATATAAAATTTCAAATTATATATATATATATATATATATATATATATATATATATATAAATTTCCAGGTCAGGGTGGTCCTGTGACCACCCTGGCCTCAACGTGCCGCCGCCCCTGCCCCTGCATGCAAGGGTATGTTATTTTATCTTGCAAGCTCTATTGTACCACATTTACAAGGTCAAAAGGATAGTCCACAAATTATGATTGCACCATATACATTGCATGACATCATGCAATCTATCCATATATGCAAGGGTATAGTATATTAGCTCACAATCCTTGCTGTTCCATTTTTACAAGGTTGTTTAGTTTACCCCTTTTACAAGTTTATGGAGGGTACAACATTAAATAAGATTGCATCACAACTACTCATATATGAAAGGGGATGATATTTTGTCTTGTAATATTTGCTGTGCCCCTTTTATGGGTTATGTGGCTTCCCCCTTTTATAGGGTCAAGGGGTGTTTCATTATGACTTCATCACATACAATACATCACACAATCTGACTTCAGGGTTGATGCAGATATTGCGGATGAGTTGGAACCCGCTGATCCATACTGCAACTTCTATAGCCGCAAACAACGGATAAACCTACGCTTACCATAAAAACAAAAAACACAGTACTAAATATTTGGGACTGAGATAGATCTAAAACTCTTATCTAATTATAGAAAGAAAAGCCATAAACAGAAAATCAAATCAAAGATTGATGGATAGATATTTTTTAGTCAATACTATAAAGGTGTTGTGGAACAACAACTATTGATCTGAGAGTACCTTAGGCCTCAGCCATCGATTCACCATTTCAACAACGCAGGACTTGAGAGTTTGAAAGTTTGAGGAAAATGCAGCGAGGAAAGAGAGTGAGAAAATTGAAATGGCGAGATCTTATATATTTGATGAGTAAAAATAGTTGGAAATGAGAGTTTTTTTTTTAATAAATAAATAAAATAGTAATTAATTAGTAATCAAAGTATCAAACTATTAGTATATGCTTCTTTTATCTTTTTCTTTTTTGGTTGGTGTGTATGGTGTAATCCGATTGGGTGGAATGGGAAAGAGAGAGAAAGAAAGCGCATCTTGTTGTTGTGCCGTTCTTTTAGTATGTTATTGTTTAAGCATCAGTATTATTTCTCTTTTATCTTAGCCATTTCACTTTTTAAAATTGCGTTTCTTGTTGTTGTGCCGTTCTTTCCTTTATCTCAATTAAGTATCTTTAGTTTATTTTGGCTAACAGTAAGCGCATTTTCTTTATTGTTGTTATATTATATTTATCTATCGTAACTCTTTTGTAATAGTTTCATTTGCCATGGGCATGTGACCGAAGTCCTCAACAAAGGGGCCTTAGTTTGTGCACAAGCCGGTTTGAGGTGAGTTGCAATTGGACCGGTCCCGACTCTCCAACCCAGAACCTTTGGGCCTTAGCGTGGTAGGAGGAAGCCCAGCCCACCATCTCAAAAAGGCCCACCACAATGCTTAAGGTCTACCGCTGTCTTAGTTTAAATATTTTATAAGAATAAATGCTTCTCTTTGGAAGTTTGTTATCTTTGTATTTTTAAATATGCATAAGTGGCATAGCTATTAAAGGGCCGAGGGGCGCCTGGGCCCCCCCAAAATTTCTAAAAAAATTAATTTTTTTTTGTGTGGAAATATCTTAAATAATTTGAAATTTTTAAATAACCTCATTATTTTGCCTCCATACCTGATAATAAACATTGTCTACCCTTAAAAAAAGATTTGTGACCACCCTAAGTTTTTTTTTATGCCCATTAAATTAAACTTTGGTCCATAATTTGGTCTGCTTAACAATTTATTAGGCCTTTCAAGCAAAAAGAAACAGTCCAAAAAAAAAATTGCACATTACTATTTTACATTTTGCACCAAAAAAAAAAAAAAAAATTACATATGGCCCCCCAAAAATAAATTCCTGACTCTGCCACAGGCATCCTTATTGAATGAAGGTCTCTAGAATAGATCTTTGGTGAATCTGTGTATGAAGCACTCAATGTATCAAACTATTTTAAGCGATGTGAGTTTGTAATCCAAGTTATAAAAAATTTATATTAATTGTATTGTACGTATGAAATAATGATCTTATGGTTGTTGCAAATGACCGACTTGATATTCCTGTTTATTCATGGAAAAATTCATGAATTTGACTTTGGAAGGCCATAACATGAACAAAATTTTTTATCATTAAAAAAATAAGGAATATAATAACATTGAAAGTAAAATAAGTAGTTCACTTATTCAGCATTAATAAAATATAAACAAAAAAAAAAGTACATATAAAATTTTCTTAATACATTTCAACTCAATCATTTTTGATATATTAAAATGGAACTTCATACTCTTTTGAATGTTGAAATCATCTATGATTAATGTAGGGTCATTAGGCCCAGGAATATGTATGGGGTGGCCCAAGAGTATTCTTCGGGCTAAGGGCCCAGTCCAAGGACACTGAATGGTCCGAGGGTGTATGAATGTTAACTCATAAGGCAATACTAAATAAAAAAAGAGATAGTGTCTGGACAAGTATGTCCAAGAAGTTAGTCCGAGGAAGATTATGTCCTCAGCTATGTGAAGCCGAGGTAGGAGAAGGGTCGGTTAACATCCACAGGCTATGTTCTTGAAAATCTTACAGGTAAGGGTAGACACGGTAAACGTGGAGGATAAGAAGAAGGGTGGTGGATCTGAAATAAAGCTGTTACCACCGCCCTTGCATTGAATGTTCTGTAATTGCTATTCTGGCCACATTAATGGGGAAGTGAGACATGAACATCAGAGTTTAACCTTGTTCCCATCTCCAAAGATTTGAGGGGAGGTGGATGGGACAAGTATCTAAACCAGCAATCTAACCCTGACATGGAGGATGAAGAGGAGAAGAAGGAGGGAGTATAAAGGAAAGAAGGGACCTTCAACAAAGAGGATCGAAAAAGGAGAGAAAAAACACTGTAGACCTCACTATCCATAATTGTAATCTATCTTGGGAAGCAGTAATATAAGTCATCCTCGGTTTGTGTTCGAGGAGAGGATTTCTTTCATATCCATACAAACAGTTCCTTATGTGTACCATTGTGATCAAAGCTCATCATTTTTTGTTATCTAAACATCATTAGAAGCTAGATTTCAAGCCCACTCTCTACAAATTTAATCGTAAAAAGGCCTTTCAGGCCCATCCCCTTCTGACTGTGGGTTCGGGCTCGAATTGTGTCCTTACAATTAATTTTGTACTAAATTTCACAACAATTTCCTTTAATGCATAAATCTAAATGCCCTCTTGAAAGACTAGAATAGCACCTTACATTTTGTTATGAAATTTAGTTGGATAATATTTATGATTGAAAATGCTTGTTTGAAATAATTGCAGTAGTAAGTGGAAGAGTAAATACAATCCAAGTACAACTACTTTATAAACAAAATAGTAGGTCATTGATTTTATAGTCCTTACTCTTTACTAGCCATTAACATAATTAAAAAATATTTAACAAATTTTTAGAAGTCTAGATGTTGAACTACATTATGCTTATAGTGGTGAAGTTCCATTTTCAATTGTCACTTTTTATTATTTTTGGATTCTTGCACCTAGACATCTCATTTTGTACTTGTTAATAATATTTGGTTTCCGACCCCAATGATGAGCTTGACATACTTCAACCAATGTTAATTAAAGAGTTCTTAATAGTTCGGAGGTAATCACAGCTCAAAAATGACATTGCTCATTATTTTGGTTATAACTTTTGACGCACAAATAATATTCAGTGAATTTTCATTTCATTGGAAATTATACATCTTGAGCTTCAATTTTGGCATAAATTTTGTATAATTTGGATTTAAAATGAGTATGTTATGGCTGATTGAAGTTGGGTTGGCAATGTAGTGGAATTTAGGGTTCTGTGCGCGTATGCTCAATTCCAGAACCTCAAAAACTGAATTTTAAGAGATCAAAGCTTTATTCTTTGTAACGTCTCAGACCCTCCAAAAAGGCCCTAAAACCCTATTTTATATGTATAAATACTCACCTTATTTCTCCAATCTAAATCTTAGCTAGAGAGAGTTATTTTTTTGCCTCCAAACTATCTTTTCTAAACTCTAATCATATTTTCTAAAACACTCACATGGACCTTAGCATGTTTCTTAATCATCAAAAAACCACTTTTTAGTTAGTTCTAAAGCAGAAAGTTTGTTTTCTAATTTTTTTTCAAAACTAATCTTGTTCTTGACTTGTGATTACCTAAAACTATTGCGTTTATTATCTTTGTTCTCTTAATTTAATCTTTGTGTTGTAGGCACTAAGGGGCCGGTTAAAAACCTCAAACTCGTGATCCCAAGTAAGGTGAGTGTTCTTCTCGTGAACTCCTCCTATGCTTAACATGATTTACATGAGTTCTTAATATAGTTTCTTTAACTTGTTATATTTAATTTGTTTTTTGATTTTAAATCTTTTGATATGTGTTAATATGATTTGGGGTTGATCATAGTCTGTTTTGGTTCTTTTTGTTTTATTATTTTAGTTTTATATAAGTTTGACATGATTGTTTATCTGATGTTAGTTTAGTATACTTATTTGATTTGTTTCATAGTTATTTGCTTATGATAATGTTTTATTTTATTTTCTTTATGTTAGTTTAGTGTTTAGGGTTTCTAACATGCTCCTTTATTTTTTTTTGTTAATATATTTGTTTAATTAAACTTGCAAAATGTGATTTTTACATATTATGTGTTGAGGATTCATACGCATACTTGAGTATGCACGAGCATGTTTTTGAACATGCATATGCATGATTAATTATGCGTATGCATCTCGAACTCAAATTTCGGTAGAATTTTTTTCTTTATTTAATTAATTTTGGATAAATTTCATTAACCTCTCCTGAGGTTTGGGTTAATACCAGCCAAGTCCAATACATCTCAAAGTTGACCAATCTAGTCCCTAAAGACAAATTGGTCCCTAATAAGCTCAAACACCGTTAGTTTCTATTCTTTCTCTCTCTCTCTCTCTTCCATTTGGTCCCAGATCCCTCTCTCTCAAACTCTCTCTTCTGCTCTCAAACTACTCTCTCAAATATCTCTATCTAATAGAACCATGTGTCACTGGTGAAACCTATAAGCTTAGTCATCGGTGTCAGCAACACCACCATGTAAGGGTCTTCTCGACTCCCACCAAGTTTGATGCCATCAACGGACTCTCGTCCCTTTCTCTCTCTCTCTTACCAAAACCCACGCGGTAGTGTTGATGTTGCTTCGATCTAGATCACTCCATTGTCTTTTGTAGTGGCAGCATGGATCTGGGCATGGGCTTTAGATTTCAAATTTGGGCAGTGTTCTTCAGGGGATGATGACCCCAATCTCATGGTGTGTTTTTTTGTTTTTGTTTTTTTTTTTTCTCGTTTCTATTCTGATGTTTAAAGTGGGGTCTTGGGTGGTTTTGTGTCATGTCCTAGTCAGTCCAAAAAAAGAAAAGAAAAGAGAAAAAGTCAGATTTTTTAGCCCACACGTGCCCCCACCTAACCCCACTCCCCACCACTCATTTTTCACTTATCTCTTACTTTCTTTGACCGGCTCCTCACTTCTCCTTCTCTTTTCTTCTTTTTCATTTTCAGTAGAACACTAGTCTTCACTCCCTCAAACTCTTCTGCCGGTACCTCCATATCACTACTTCCACTGTCATTTTCCGGCAAGATCATCGGAAAATTCTTGTGAACCCATAAGCACCTTCACATCTTTTATTTGAGGTAAAAATTTATAATCTTTTTGGTGGGTTTTACACCTTTGCTTGAGATTATTTTTTATCTAAGCTTTAATAATGATACCCATGAGATTTATGAGTATTGGAAGTGATATTTATGTGTTTTTATGTATGGGTTTGTAATGGTGGATATTGTTATATATGTTGTTGTTTTGTGAGTCTCTTGAAATGACATGTATATTGAGGAAGAAATTCATAAAGTGTTAGGATCTCTTATGGTAAAGGTGAAGCTTGCAATGACATGATGATAAGTTGGAGTCTATGCCTTGTAATGAAATTTTGAGAAAATTTGGAAGTGGTATAAATTATTATTGATGAGGTTAAATACTAGGCTTATCTAATTAAGTGTTTATTTGGCAAATCCTAAATTGTAGCTAGATACAATTTCGAGCTCTATGCTTATTGTAATAGATATACTTGATATTGTTTAGGTTCTAGCTAATCTCCTTGGAGCTTGGAGAGTTAGGCTTTTGTGGTTGCGAGGTAAGTAGCTTTTTAATGGGATTTTTGAAAAATAACCATGTTGCATAAATGTTGTTTTTGGGTTAGACACGCTTTTGGAAACTACCTATGGAAACTATATTTTCCTAATAACTATTGTGTTGTAACCTTAATATATTTATGATTATATATGAAAATGCATCATATTTGGCATTGCATTTGGGGAAATGCATAAATTGTTGACATGGAGAAATGAACATCTTTTATTTAATCTTTGATAAGGAAATTATGGATTTTATGGTTTATTAGAAAATCTAAAGATGCTTATCTTGTCTTGTTAGTAGGAAATAAATATAAAATCTTTTTGACAAGAATGAAGTTGAAAACCTTACAAACCTTGTGGAAGTTAGATTATTTAAGGTTTTCTTGAAATTACCTAGATATAAACTATGTATTTGAAAGTAATGTAACCTGTGAGCTTTATGTGCTTGTAAGTGTGGTTTTCCGGTGATCACCCGATTTTGTTTTCGTAGTCTTTGTGATAACGGAATCAAATCCAGGCCAGTGCCCTTTCACTTTGGATGACGCAATTTTCCCTACTGTCCATGGGGGGAAGAGGTTCCTTAATTGTATGTGGGTGAGGCTGCTGTCCATGGGGCCAAGAGACCACATGCAAGAAAGATCCTATTTGACGCGCTCTCTCTGCTGCCCATGGAGAGAGAGAAAAACCTTGAGGGTATGGGTGAGGTTGCTGTCCATGGAGTCAAGAGTCTGCATACCAGAAAGGACAATATCATGCCAGTTGTGAATGGGTGGATCCCCTGACTGGTCTATGTGGTAGTGCAGTATATTTGTGATAATTTATTGTATGTTAGATTTTATGGTTTTGAAAATTATATTGTTAGTGCTCACAGATTGTAGATTATGGTATATAGTTTCAAGGTATTTACTTTGAGAAACTATGTGTTTCATCACTTAATCATTCTTGTCATATTATTATTATTGAAGATGAAACTTGCATTTCCCCCAACCCCATTAATTATGCTACTTATTAGACTCTATCTCATTCTATTATTTTTATAAACTTTTCAGAGTAGGCAACAATTTTTTGAGAAAGCTTTTTTTGGTGGCTAACAGTAGTTAGACTAACTACTGATGGAGACTAAACTTTTGTAATGGAGTTATTTGATGATATACATCTTAGAATAGACTTGACTCATTCTTTTGTATATTATGGTGTTTGTGACTTTATTCCCACTGATGGGACAAGCTGTTAATATCTAATCGTTTATTCAGACCTCTATTCTTTTGTGGCCAATGGTCCTTGTAATTAATGCTTAGAGCTTTGACTTACATGAGAGTATATTCAATGGAATTATTATGGTAATTCTTGATATTGGTACTTGATGGGATTTATGTGGATTGAATTGTCAAAAAAGGAAAAAATTTACAGGTACTTGAAACGTCTTTCTCATGCTTTGGACCCTTTGGGGTTTGGGGCGTGACATTTTGTATTGATTTTCTATGTGTTGTTTGGTCAGGATTTTTTTTTTCTGGTTTTTGGGGATTTTTGTTGGGGTTATTAGGAGATTTCAATGGGGTTTACACGCGAATTGATGGGTTTTGAAAGAGTGATTTTTATGTGCTTTTTTGTAACATTTTCAAGAAATCTTTAGTGGGATTTTGGTAGTGTTCTTATGGATTCAGAGATTTGGGTTGGGTATTTTCGGTTAGAGAGACAAAGACGAAGGTGGGAGAAAGAAGAGAATATCACTAACGAATTGTTTGGTTTGTTTAGGGACTAAGTTGTCATTAGGGACCAAGTTGGTCAATTTTGAAATGTATTAGACCTGGGTGGTATTAACCCAAACCTCAGGGGAGGTTAATGAAATTTACCCATTAATTTTTTTCACATGTTTTCCTGATATGTATGACTTCGAATTCATTGTTTTAGGTCATTTTTTCACATGTTTTCACATATTTTATTTGGTCAATCTTGCCATGTTAGATTTAATTTGTTGTTTAATGATACTTGTTTAATTTGGTTTTAATGTGTTTCCTTTCTTGATATTGTGTGATCTTTAACATGTTGTGTGTGCCCCTTTAATTAAGTGCATGATGTAAATTTAGGGTTAAAAATAATTGCTTTTTTAATAACTTCTTTAATTAAATATGGCCTAACAATATATAATGGAGGCCAGAGCAGCGCCGTTGCGGCTCTACATGAAGCCGCCGAGGCTTACTTGGTTGGGCTCTTCGAGGACACCAATCTGTGCGTCATTCATGCCAAGAGAGTCACCATCATGCCCAAGGATATCCAGCTCGCTCAGAGGATCAAAGGTGAGAGGGCTTAAGATTAGATAGACGGGTTATATTTTGAAAAAAAACTACTTGTTTTTTTTGATTAGGTGTTTGTGTAGTTTGTGATGATGTGAATCTATTTTGGGAAAAACAATGTAATGGTTTTTTAATGTTTGAACTAGTACAAATTTTTTTTGAAGTTTCGTGTTTTATATTGTGTTTTGTGTGTTTGACGAAATGTTTAAAAGATTGTGTTTTGTGTATTGACCATGTTTGTCAGTTAGCATCTAAAAGCTTCCTCTGTTGCCAAGTTTTTTTCCTTCTGAGATATGAGATGAACTTGAAGTCTTGAATGGAAATCCTGTTAAGTTTGGTTGCTTAAACTTCAATGACATATTGCTTGATTTTCACTTCAAACTTAGAATGAAATCTTCTTCTTTATCATCAATGTCAGCAATTAGCATATCCATTATAAGAACTCAAAATTGGGTTTCTTAACAATGCTTGATTTTCTCTGAGATCAACATTAAATCAATTTTTCTACCAATGTTTTTATGTGTGCCAAATGTCATATCCACGAAATATTGCTAGCTATCCTTTCTGTAAAGTCATTTTTTTTCCCCAATTAAAAGTCACAATAAAACTTTGTGTAGGATAGCTAGTAATCTTTGATCAACTGGTAGTTGACTTAAGCTTGGGTGAGTCTGTAATTAATCTTCTTAGATGATAATTTCTAAAATGGTGCGTGTATTTTTTCCAATTCAGCTAATACTCTCACTCTGGTGTCCAGATTCTTATGTATCCTATTTTGTAATTGGACGATACAACTGGATATTATTTTAAAACTCGTAGGAGTTGCATTGCTTAGTACATCAAACTTTTGGGCTATGACCTGTCTTCCTCTATCTAGTGTTACGAAATTTCAATCTGCCATCTGATTTTAATTCTATAGTTAGAACCCAAGATGCTAAAATTTCTTTACATTTCTATCTCGTAAGGATCAGGTTTGCAACATTGTCGTGTCGTGGTTACGCTTCTACTGTACCAATTTTAGTTTTATAATGGTCAAATGACTCAAATCTTCATCATCAATTTAGGTTATTCTCTTCCTTTCTTATTCTTAGTTCCCTTGTCATTCATCAACGCTCAAAGGCGTTATCCTTGAATTATTTTGTGCAATAAAGACCATTTTAAGTTCAATATTTTGAGAAATGAAAATAGAATCTAAACTTCTACTTTCATGCTTAGCCAACAAGTATTATGTGCTGTTTGTATTAATAGGTAGATATGAGTGTTTGGCTTATCATTTCCTTAGTGCTATGAATTATATTTCTTATTTTTAATTGAAAGGAATATATGCTCTCTATGATGCTTATAGTTCGAAAATATCAATCATTTTGAAAAATGCATCTGCTGTTTGGGTTGATTAACTGTCTTGTAATTGTTTGTATGTGGTAATTTTCTCATGGAATTTTAACCTTAATATATATATATATATATATATATATATATATATATATATATCTAATTTGTTCACTTCTTTAGGTTGCACGCACATCCATGAAACGTAATGAAGTTATTATTTTGACATTGGATATGTCTCTTCTGAACCAGTTGAAGCAAGTCTTCTGTTATTATCTTTAATTTATCTTATGTGTTTTTACCACAAAACTCTCTCCAGAAGTGTAACACACCAAATATTTTTAAAGCAATTTTCTTTTGAAAGGGAATAATATCTATTGGAGTTTATTTTTTTATTTGTGTGTAATTATTTTATGGAGGACTTATGAATACTTAAGTGATTTATGGGCCCTCTCAAAAAAATAAAAATAAAAGTGATTTATGGGGCTAGATGAAATTTGAGAGGAACCTTAAGGTTGGAGTGGTAATTAAACACAAGATATTTTTGGGACAAACTTGTAATTAAGCCCCTCCCATAAGTCAGCCACCCCCCCCCCCCCCAAAGCCTACACATTCTCTCTCTCCTCCTTGTCTTCTCTTTTGTATTTTCTCTCTTCTTGCTCGCACTGCCCTTCGTGGCTGATCCATTGAAGGTCCTATATCCTTACCACCACTTCAAATAACCTCCTCAATAGCTTGAATCCAACAATTATGATCTTCCATGAGTTTTGGCTGCCCAAACAATGATTTTAAGGTGAGTTTTCCATTGACCCACTTCCTTGATTATTTCGTTTATAACTCAATGCTCATGTGGGGTTGATCCAATGGATGGGGATAACACTTTGGTAGGGTTAACTACGATTTTTGGGGTGTGGGTATGTGATAGTTGGTATTAGGGTATTCAACCATGGTGGTTTTGGGCACTTGGTTTATTGAAGGAAGGAGGGGCTGATTTTTATGTGTTTTATGATGATTTTTCTGTTTTGAGTTGAGTTGTTGTAATGACATATGTAAGAAGTTGATGAAATGTTAACTATTACTTGCCGTAGTGATTTGAGAATGTGCTTGTGCATGCCAAGTGTTTGGTATATTACCTCTATGAGATTTTGGGTTTGATTCCTTGTTTTTAATATGCTTTAAATCTGGTGGTTTTAATGTGAGTAAATTCTCAAATAATTTGGGCTAGTCTTACAACTATAGCAACTTTCTAAAGCTGTCATGACAGTTTTGAGTCAGCCGCAATGCATGAGTTTAATAAAGTACAGAAAAATCGTTTTGGGCTAAATTTTCTATGGTACATTGTATACATTTAGGGGAATTTTCCTTAAAGTTTTGAATTAATCGGATAACTTTTCATTGACCAAACAATTTTTACAAAATGGCTACCCTGCTATGTACTAAATTTGAAAGCAAGACTAAAATGCTAAGAAATTGTGGAATTAATCCCAAACCTTGGTTGATCTTCTCTTAGCTTAAATAAATTATTTAGTACCCAAAGAGATTCATGATTATGCTATATTATCTTACGATGCACATTATTGCGGTAATGAATTTAAAATGTTTTGGTTGTGTTAGCACTATGAGTTTCTTGGATGCTTGTTTGGTTCCTGCTTTGGAAGGGTACTTGTCTTAAGACGGGCAAGCTAGACTTTAGGGCCTTTGGTTTGATTTTAGGGTATCATTACGATTTATGGAGATAAGTGTGATGGTACTACGTGAAAGGCCTTGTTATTGATAGGTTTGATCATTGTGTTTCTAAGTTCCGATATTCTTGGTGATGGACCTAGTGACTGGATCAGTTGATTTTGTGATGCCCAATTGAGGTAAAATTGGTTGGCCTTTCAAGGTAAGTAGCTTTTTAATGGGAATTTTGGAAAATAACCATGTTGCATAAAGCATTGCTTTTGGGTTAAACACATTTTGGGAAATTGTTTATGGAAACTATGTTTTCTTAGAAAGCTTTATGTTGTAATTTTAATGTATGTGATTATTTGTGAAAAGTGCATCATATTTGGTAATGCAAATGGGAAAATGCATGATTTGTTAGCTCGAAAAAGATAAGCATCTTTTATAAAATTCTTGGGAATGGATTTTCTGAATTTATTGCATTATTTGCAAATTCTAAAGATGCTTTATCTTAGCTTGTATTCTTTGGAAAATTTATGCAAAATACTTATGACAAGAAATGGTTTTGAGGATCTTGAGAATATTATGGATATTTGGTTATTGAAATATTTTATTAAACTACTTGGAAGTGAACTGTATATTTCAAATGCATTAACTTTTGAGCTTTTGATGTGGATTTGTCATTGTGTCAAGATATTGGTGATTACCCCGTCTGTGTGACGACCTTGTCATGTGGCCTTAGGTGAGGTTTCTGGATCTGAAATGGTATTAAATATTTTATGGCTCACAATTAATAATATGTAGTTTCATAGTTACTGTCACGCCCCAGACTCAAAAGGGTCCAAAGTGTGAGAGAAGAACCATTAAGAGTGAGAATGTAGGAGTTTTTTTTTTCCAAAAGATAAGATAAATTAGCATATGGATCTCTCCACAATATAAGTCAGAGCTCTACAAGACATTTACAAAAAATACAAATTAGAATCATGTCTCCAAATATACATAAAATTTCGAAGCTCCAAATGGATCGACATAAAACCACAATTCTTCCTAGGATAGATAACCTCAACGATAGAATCTAAGCCTACCATGCCCAAGGCTAACAAACCTCAAGAGCCCAACCTCCGATAGAATTAGCTATGGCCTTGATAAATTTAGTAAGTTGAGTAACCAGCCAATTATAGCATAACTCTCTCAATTAGCATAATGCTCCAATCACCACCAATTAAACTAGCTCCATACTTGAGGTATAGCAAATTTATCTAAAAAACTGTTAGAGAGTGGGATGAGCTAAAGCCCAGTAAATAGCATAATTAATGGGGTGGAGGAAATGCAAGTTTCATGATTATAAACAGTTTGCAAAACATGTTTTAGTTTGGGAAATTGCTAACTAAATACTGCAAGATCTTTTTCAATAACAATGTAACAAGAATGATTCAATGATGAAATACAAAGTTTCTCAAACTAATACCATGAAACTATATATTATAATCTGTGAGCACTAACAATATAATTTTCAAAGCCTTAAAATCTAATATAATGACAATTTTATCATAAATATACCATACTACCACATAGACCAGTCAGGGGATCCACCCATTCACAACTGGCATGATATTGTCCTCTTTGGTATGCAGACTCTTGGCCCCATGGACAGCAGCCTCACCCATACCCCCTTAAGATTTTTCTCTCTACCCATGGGCAACAGAGAGAGCTCACCAAATAGGACCTTTATTGCATGTGGTCTCTTGGCCCCATGGGCAGCAGCCTTACTCACACACAATCAAGGAACCTCTTCCCCCCATGGGCAGCAGGGAAGAACGCATCATCCAAAGTGAAAGGGCACTGACCTGGATTTGCTTCCGTTGTCACAAAGACTACGAAAACCAAATCGGGTGATTACAGGAAAATCACACATGGCATGGTGTAACAACCACATAAAACTTACAGGTTACATATCCTAGTTTATATCCAGGTAGTTTCAGAAAAACCTTAAGTAATCTAACTTCCATAAAGTTTGTAAGGTTTTCAACTTCATTTTTGTCAAAAAGATTTTCTATCAATTTCCCAGATAACAAGACAAGATAAACATCTTTAATTTTCTAATATACCATCAAATCTATGATTTCCTTATAAAAGATTAAATAAAAGATGCTCATTTTTCCATATCAACAATTCATGCATTACCCCAAATGCGATACCAAATATAATGCATTTTCATATATAATCATAAATATATTAAAGTTACGACACAATAGTTTTTAGGAAAATATAGTTTCCATAGGTAGTTTCCAAAAGCGTGTATAACCCAAAAACAACATTTATGTAACATGGTTATTTTTCAAAAATTCCATTGAAAAGTTACTTACCTCAGTAGTTCATTCCAAATTTACCTCAACCGGGCATCACATTCAACCAATCAGGTTACTAGTTCCATCATCAAGTACCTGGGAACCTAGAAACACAAGTATCAAAACTATTAATAACAGGGCCTACTACAAAGTTACGCTATCAAATATGTCTCCATAAATCAGAATGGATTCCCTCAAAAATCAAACCTAAGGCCCTAAAGCCTAACTTGACCAGCCCAAGGCAAGTACCTTTACCCAAAAGGGAACCAAACAAGTATACAAGAAACTCATAGGACTACAACACAACCAAAACCTTATAATACACTATTGCAAGAGATTAAACCAAACCATTATTAAAGTTAGCTAAGTAAAACACACGTCGTAGAAAATGTAAGAATTTACAAGCCAACCCACTCAACAAAGGTTTCAAGCAAATTCCACAAAATCCCAACATACTTGTCATACTTTCAGATTCACTACACAGCAGGTCAGCCCTTTTGTAAAAACTGTTTGGTCCATGAAAAGTTATCCAATTAACTTGAAATTAAATAGGAATAAGATCTTATATGTGTAGTATGTACCACCAAAAATTTGGCTCAAAATGATTTTTCTATAATTTATTAAAAATCATGTAATGCAGCTTACTCAAATCTGTCGGGGACAGATTTACAATTTCAAAATAAAATTACTATAATCTTAATACTATATCAAAAACTTTCAGACTTGATTAATCTGAAAGCTACATGTTTTAGCACATGATAACAACTATGAATGCAACCAATAACCTCACATAATAGTCATCACAATGCGAGTCAAGAAATTCAATCATCTAACTCATATAGGCAATTTGCCAAACACTTGACATGCAACAAGCACATGCCCACATTCGCATATGTCAAAGCCATTCAAGTGCATAGGAAACACTTTGGAATCAACTCATGCAACAACAAAACCCATATAGCTGCTCTAGGAAACCAAACCTCAAATACCCATTAGTAAAGTAGACAACCAAAACATTTTAAATTCATTACCGCAATAATGTGCATCATAAGATAATATAGCATACTCATGAATCTCTTTGGGTACTAAATAATATATTTAAGCTAAGATAAGATCAACCAAGGTTTGGGATTAATTCCACAATTTCTCAGCATTTTAGTCTTACTTTCAGATTCAGTACATAGCAGGGCAGTCATTTTGTAAAAATTTTTTGGTCAATGAAAAGTTATCCGATTAATTCAAAACTTTAAGGGAACATTCCCCTATATGTATACAATGTACCACAGAAAATTCAGCCCAAAAATATTTTTCTGGAATTTATTAAAAATCATGCATTGCGGCTGACTCAAATCTGTCATGACAGCTTTAGAAAATTGTTATAGTTGTAAGACTAGCCCAAATTATTTGAGAATTTACTCACATTAAAACCACCAGATTTAAAGCATATTAAAAACAAGGAATCAAACCCAAAATCTCATATAAACAACTCATCAAACAATAGATATGCAAAAGCACATGCTCACACTTCACTTGCATAAATATGTAGTTATCACTTCACTTACACCCACATTTGCCAAAGTCATTTAAATGCAAAGAAACACACTTCCAAAAATCAACCCCAAACTTCCACAAAATCAGCTCACAATTTGCTCAAGGAACCCCAGTTTTTAACCATGAAGAAACCCCAAATGATCATCATTTGTAAAAGCCCTTAACCATTTAACAAATAAATCCTCCAAATCAAAAACCCATTTACTCAATCACATGTATACCACTCATGTAGCTTAGATTAGAAAGACATCTTACAAAAACTTGAAAAGCTACAAAACAATTAAGAGTTTTACCTTTAACGTTTGAGAGAATGGCGCGTATAGGGTTTCTAATGGGATTCTCTGGTGAAATCCGCCGAAAGTGGTGATGGACGGCTGGTTTACTAGTGAGGGAGTGAGAGAAATAGAGGGAGCTAGAGTCTGTATGTGTGTGGGCTTCGGTGGGTGGGTGAGATAGAAAGATAGAGAAACAGAGAGAAGCATATGTATGGTGACAAGAGAGAGGGAGTGTGTTGATGGTAGCATTGTGGACCACTTCTTCCAAAAGATCTTGGGAGCAAATTTACAACTTTACCCTTAAAGTTTCTCCCATATTTAAATGGGCCCATTCCAAAATTAACTAAATACTATCACATGCCCAAATATTCAAAACTCCCCCATAAAATAGTTAACCACACTGATTAAAAAAAGTTCAATTTAGATATTATTCTTATTGGGAAAATTGCTTTAAAAAAAATATTTGGGGTGTTACAGTTACTCTGGGAAGCTTAGTGCTACCATATATCTATCATTCTTGTCATGGTATTAAGGAAATTTAAATTGCAGAATTCAATTGGAAATCCCCAAAATTATAGCATGTTTGTAAAATACTTATTATCATGAACTTGCATTTCCCCCACCCCCATTAATTATGCTACTTACTGGGCTTTAGCTTATTCCACTCTCCAACAGTTTTACAGATAAATTAGCTACACTTTGGGAATGGAGCTTGTCTTCTTGGTGGAGATTGGAGTTATATGCTGAATTGGGAGACTCGCATTATTATTGGTTGGTGATTCGGTCTAGTTGTTCTAAGGAAGTAGTAGTTAAATCTATTAGAGGTTGGGCTTTCTTGAAGTTTGTTAGCAAAAGAATTTTGTTGATGTAATGACTCAAGGAAAAGCGCTAGCCATATCTGCGCTATACCTCAAAAGGACTAGTCACAATTGAAGCTCCTTGAAGTTGTTGATAAAGCCTAGTTCAACCCAGTAAATACTCGATGTGAGACTCATCACACACCCACACACATCACATAATCAATCAAATTGGGGCATCACAATCTCCCCCACTTAAATCCCTAACGTTCTCATTAGGGCCCACTTTGTGGGGTAGTGTCTCTGAGCCCCCACGGGGTTACCGGGCCGGCTCTAATATCATATGTAACGACCTAAGGAAAAGCGCTAGCCACATCTGCGCTATACCTCAAAAGGATTAGTCACAATTGAAGCTCCTTGAAGTTGTTAATAAAGCCCAGTTCAACTCAATATATACCCGATGTGGGACTCATCACACACCCATATACATCACACAATCAATCAAATTGGGGCATCATAGTTAAGGTTGCAGATTTTAGAACATTGGAGTTCATTGTCAAATCGTTTATTTGGTGTTTGGAATATTCGGGTAAAGTTTGAAGGCACATGATTTGTAGTTTGTAAATGTGTCATAGAGCTTTGACTTGTATTGTGGAGAGATCAATATATTTATTTACCTTATCAAATGGAAAAGAAAAGAAAAAAAAAAATCCCATACAGGTTTTGTTGAAGGCTCGGTTTTTTATGCTTTGGACCCTTTTGGGTTTGGGGCGCGACAAGAAGCATATATTCTAACTAACTTCAATAGACATTTAATTTCTTGTGGTCTCTATTTTCCCATTGCACTATCATTGAAACCTTCTCCATTGTAGATTACTTAATATGCTGATTACTTATGGTGTGTAAATTATCCAACCTTTTTTTTGTTAGAAGGTAACATAAGGGACTCAATTCGACTTGCAATTTTAGTTGGTGTGAACCTTTGGTAGTCTGGTTCTTTGCAAGTATTTGATGGCTCCATTAAAAAAAAAAAAAAAAAATTTGATGTCACCTTTCTTCCTTCTTTACTTGAGTTTCATTATAGAACACCTTAATTTTCAATGTTTAAGATGAAAATGTTAATTCATTGTTCTTTGTTGATACAGGTAATAAGAACAAGGCAAACTGTCACTGTTCATGGGTCTGACAGTCATAAAGGTCTATCTGATATAGCTTTTACTTCAATTGATGATTCAAGGTTGGTAAAAGAGGGGAACTTAAGAGAAGACAGTTTTCTTGCTACACCTGGATGATGGACTTCAAACTTACAGCAAATTTATTGGGGAATATTTCTAATCATGAGGTCCAAACATGCAACTCAACATATGTCTCTTTCGATCTTAATGTTTACGTAGATTTTAACTCTCCTGTTAGAATTAGAGCAGGGAATTTATAAATCAGATGGATAATGGTCTATTTTTTTATCATGTGATTCGGTCTTTAAGTTCAAAACATAGTTACATAGATCCTATGATATCTGAAGACTGCTTTTGTGAATAAAGTGTACAGAGAAGTTTTACTTTTTTATGATTAACTAATTTTCAATGCAAATACATATTAGTGCAGAATCACTTGTTAGAATACAGTAAACGATTTTTGTTATGCCATAAGATCTGGTTTGGTAGGACTTTACTCTAAGGCATGTTTCTGCCCTGTTCTTCGGTGTGCTTTATTGTCTATTATTGAAACCATGTACTAAGCTCTTTATACTAAAGCGTTCTCTCTCTCTCTCTCTCTCCATAGATCGGCACCGTGGGGGATTTATTCTTGTGGGTTGTGGCTGTTCATTTCACTCTTGCGGCTATTCTTTTAGCTTTTGGGTGGGTTTCCTGCTGATGAAGGGGTTGATATGGAATTTTTGTTGTTGTCGATCTGACTCTTTTATTTGTGTTTGTTTCACACTGATGTACCTTTACCTCATTTTCCACTAGCTATGTATGGTGTCCAAAGTCAAGTCCTAATTTGTTAAAGCCTATTGGGTTTAGTAACTAAATCCACAATCTTTAATACTAATTGAATCATTTTCAAGTTTCTCGTTGAAGTAGACTACGTTGTTGATCTGCCTCTTTTATTTGTGTTGGTTTCCGAAGAAGAATTTCATTTTGTGGGCAAAACAATCAACCGATTCATGCTATTACATGATAACATGTAGAAACAAAATAATAATAACTAGCCGCTAACCCGTGCAATGCACAAGAACTTACTTTTTTGTATGGTAGACTAAAAATAATTGTATGAAATATTAAATTGATAATGAAACTATACCATTGCATAAATTGCTCATATCTGACTTGAATTTTTGTTACAATTTGATGAAGAAGTCAAAACTTAAAATATCAGCGAATGGGAAGATTCATTGCATAGGAATTGTTAAAACAAAACAAAATATATATGGCTACAAAAACAGAGAAATATAAGAGAAAAATTAGTTATCTTCAAAATTAAGAATAACCCTTGATATAGTTGTTGAAATTTGCCAAACATGTTCAGATATTGCTAAAACTAATGCAAAAAGTTAGATGTTTAGACTTCCATAATGCCAAAAAATAATTTTAAAAACTTAGAAGATTCTAAACCTAGAGTTATTGAAACAATAGAAAAAATATGACAAAAGAGAAATATATGAGAATGATGCCATTGAAATATGCTAGACAGTTTTAGATAATGCAAAAAATAAACCCAAAAATTTAGATGAAACTAAAGAATTAGAAAATTGGGTGCCTACAAATTATTGAAACAATATATAAACAAAAAGAATATGTAACTACACATAGAGAAATATAAAAGAAAGATGTTCTACCCTCAAAAGAATAATCCATTGCTACAATTGTTGAAATTTGCAAGAAAATTTCAAATGTAATAAAACATTAACCAAAAAGTTAGCAGTTAAAATACAATGGAATTATTTAGATGAATCAATCTATTGGTGGGTTGAATCTAGCGCCAAGTTTACCCTAGGATAATAGCTTGTTGTTGAGACTTAAGATCAAATTATATACATAATATATTACGAAGGAGTATGATAAGCTTAGAACTGCGAGCTAATATATTAAAGCATTTGATTTTTACTTGGACTCCTTTTAAGTTGAGAATGTGTATATATATATATATACACACACACACACACACATACACACACATGGTTAGTTGGTGTATTTTTTTTTTTTTTGGATGAAATTTTATGTTCTTTAGAACTCTACTTTGGATTGATACAATTTGGGTTTGTATTTTTAAGTTTTTTTTTTTCAATATAATTGAAGAAATTAAAAAAAATAAAATATATTATAATGAGGTGTAAAAAAGTTAAATAATTTTGTTTAAAAAAAAAATATGTAGTAAGCTCTGAAGAGGTCAACAAAAAGTCAAAGGTATCGGTTTATATATATATATATATATATATATATATATATATATAGATAATAATAATTTTAGGGATTTGTTTTAAGTTTTTAAAAGATTTTTTAAGTTATTTAATTACAAATAATAGATAAACCCATATACTATGTTTTTATTGGACCAATTGCCACGTGTGATAGTCATATGGCATTTCATAGACATGTCAGCAAGAAATAGATAGAGGGGCTACCAATCAAAATGGCATATAACGTTGGAGACGCAAATCCAAATTCTGTAACATTAGGAGGAAAAATTTAAAGACCCCCAAATTTTAGGGGCGTGTTTGCACTATAACCAAAATAGATTGGGTAATATATTGTGATACAATCATAACTAACTATAGAATGCCCCATGAGCCATGACCTTGTAAAAGGGGCACAATGTAGTTTGTAAGACAAAATATTGTACCTTTGTACATATTGGTAGATTGTGTGATGAATTGTATGTGATGAAGTCATAATTAATGGAACACCCTTGACCTTGTAAAAGGCGACAAGCCTCGTGACCCGTAAAAGGTACAACTTAATATTATACCCTCCATCAACTTGTAAAAGAGGTAAACCAAACAACCTTGTAAAAAGGGAACGTTGGGGCTTGCAAGCTAGGATACTATACCCTTGCATATATGGATAAATTGCATGATGTCATGCAATGTATGTGATGCAATCATAACTTGTGGATCATCCTTTTGACCTATAAATGTGGCATTACAGAGCTTTTAAGATAAAATATAATACCTTTGCATGTATGGGTCGATTGTATGATGCCCTTGCTTTATGTGATACAAGCACAACTAATGGGACATCTCATAACCTTATAAAAGGGGCATGCTCTATAACCTTTTGTATTGATTTGAATACCTAACTATGATACATAGGAAATTTAAAAACAAATTAATGAAATTTAAAGCATTAGTATTGTCTATTTTAAAGGATTAAAATAAAGATATCATTGTCAATGAATTTGTATATAAAGGATCAGCTCCCATTATTACCATGCAAGCTTAAGGCCTAACTTTCTAGTGATTAAAGTTGGATTGCTAGAAATGGGTGCCCTTGGAAACTCAAGGCATTGGCCTCACATGATTTATGCTATAGCATTTTGCCTCATTGCCACTAATGTGGTAGCTGATAAGCTTTACTTCTTTGGTTTGCAATCACAAACACATGATGAAGACCATCAACCCCCAAAACATTTGTCAACACTACCTCACGACCAAAAACCCTACCCCTCAAGTGATCAAAAGACATTTCCCTTTATACCATTCCCAAGGCCAAAATTTCCATTCCCAAGGCCAAAATCTTCACCCCCTCCACTGCCACGCTCGGCATCACCTCCACCTCCAAAATCTCCACCTCCACCACGCTCACCATCCCCTCCACCACCAAAATCTTCTCCCCCTCCACCGCCACCCTCTCCATCCCCTTCACCGCCAAAATCTTCACCCCCTCCACCGCCACCCTCGATATCACCTCCACCTCCAAAATCTCCACCACTACCACGCTCACCATCCCTTCCACCACCAAAATCTTCTCCCCCTCCACCGCCAAAATCTTCACCCCCTCCACCGCCACCCTCGACATCACCTCCACCTCCAAAATCTCCACCACCACCACGCTCACCATCCCCTCCACCGCCACCCTCGGCATCTCCTCCACCTCCAAAATCTCCACCACCACCAAAATCTCCACCTCCACGAAGATCTTGACCACCACGAAGATCTTGACCACCACTGTGATCTTCTCGCGACTACTAATACCCGCCACCACGATCACGTTGTGCTTCACCTATGTACTGCTACCTCTAAATGGTTATTATGCTTAAGGTCTACCATTGTCTCAGTTTAAATATTTTATAAGAATAATGCTTCTCTTTGGAAGTCAAGTGTGGCAAATTTCTTATCTTTGTATTTTTAAATATGCATCCTTATTGAATAATGAAGGTCTCTAGTATAGATCTTTGGTGAATCTGTGTATGAAGCACTCAATGTGGCAAACTATTTTAAGCGATGTGAGTTTGTAATCCAAGTTCTAAAAAATTTATATTAATTGTATTGTATGTATGAAATAATGATCTTATGGTTGTTGCAAATGACGACTTGATATTACAATTTATTCATGGAAAAATTCATGAATTTGAATTTGGAAGGCCATAACATGAACAACAATTTTTATCATTAAAAAAATAAGGAATATAATAACATTGAAAGTAAAATAAGTAGTTCACTTATTCAGTATTAATAAAATATAAACAAAAAAAGTACATATAAAATTTTCTTAATACATTTCAACTCAATCATTTATGATATATCAAAATAGAACTGGATACTCTTTTGAATGCTGAAATCATCTATGATTAATTTTGTAGTAAATTTCACAACAATTTCCTTTAATGGATAAATCAAAATTCCCTCTAGAAAGACTAGAATCGCAGCTTCCATTTTGTTTTGAAATTTAGTTGTATAATATTTGTGATTGAAAATGCTTGTTTGAAATAATTGCAGTAGTAACTGGAAGAGTAAATACAATCCAAGTACAACTACTTTATAACCAAAATAGTAGGTCATTGGTTTTATAGTCCTTACTCTTTACTAGAAATTAACATAATTAACAAATATTTAACAAATTTTTAGAAGTCTAGATGTTGAACCATATTATGCTTTATAATGGTGAAGTTCCATTTTCAATGGTCACTTTTTATAATTTTTGGATTCTTGCATGTAGACACCTTATTTTGTACCTATTAATAATATTTGGTCTCCAGCTCCAATGATGAGCTTGATATACTTTAACCAATGGTAATTAAAGAGTTCATATTAGTTTGGAGGTAATCACAACTCAAAAGTGCTCAAATCGCTTTGAAAACGATGTTGAAAGATGACATTTACTCATTATTTTGGTTATAACTGTAGACGACTAAATTTCTTAGTTCGAAATAAATCAAACAAGTAAAATAGTTTCGCAAATACGAATTTGTATTGATAAATGTGTGGTACAATTCTCTGTAATTACAAAAGAGTGATCCTCTGATTCGATCTCCTTGAAAGATTTATTGATTGTAATTGTGGTAATGAGATTTTGATTTGAACATAAGATATTCTTCAATTTGGCTGAGGAATGGATCGAAGATCTTTGAAACGGGATTACAATGAATCTCTGGCTATGAGCTTGTTAGAAATCCTTTGTTCTTCGTGTTCTTCGTGTTCTTCGTATGTTCTTCGTGTTCTTCGTGTGTTCTTCGTGTGTGAAGGTTTGTGGTGGAAGTTCTTCGGTGCTTTAGAGGCTTGATTCCGTAGAGCTTCGTTGATTTATGGTTTGTTGAGGTTTCTAGAGGCTTTTGAGCTTGATTCCAGTGAACTTTGAGATTTAGGAATATGATTTGGATGATTCCTCTTTGATTGTTCTTCGTATTTGAAGGTTTGTGGTGGAAGTTCTTCGGGGCTTTGAAGGCTTGGATCCGTAGAGCTTCACCAATTTGTAGTTTGTTGAGGTTTCAGGAGGCTTTTGAGCTTGATTCCAGTGGACTTTGAGATCTGGACGAGTAGTTTGGATGATTTTGCTTCGAATGTTGTTTGCATTCGAGGTTGAAGTTCTTGAAGTTCTTGGAGGCTTCGGGGTTTGATTCCGGCAGAGCTTCTGGATTTCTGAACTCAAGATATCTTCTTCCTTCTGTCTCAGTCCTGTCTCCTCCTAAATGTTTTAGGAAGGCTTCTATTTATAGGAGTTTAGGGGTAGGTGAGCGACACGTGGCGGAGTTTGATTGGTCCGCTTATGTCATCGCTTACACGTGCTGAGTGCTTGTGTCACTGCTTACACGTGCGAGGCTGCCTGTGTCATCGCTTACATGTGCTGAGTGCTTGTGTCACTGCTTACACGTGCGAGGCTGCCTGTGTCATCGCTTACATGTGCGGAGCTGCTTGTGTCATTGCTTACACCTGCTGATGCAGTTTCATGCCTTTATTTCAATGACACTTGGCAAATTTCTATTGGTTTCTGAATAGTGATGGCAAAACCTAGCAGCAGTACGTGGCGCTTTGTAATTGGTTGTATTTTGTGGACTTTGGTAGTATGATGTGTCAGCTTGTGATAGGTCGGGAATTTTCCCTCTCTACAAATGCCCCCTCGAGACTCGTTCATGCACACAGTTTTTAGAGTGTGGTGAATGAATGAGTCTTGAAAGAAAGTGGACTCCTTTTTATACTTGACTCTTCTAGTGAAATAGCTGAAGGTGGTGGAGCTTTTAGCAGGATGAAGTAATTGCAGAAGAGTAGACCCACCCATATGAAAGGTTTTGATGAGACTGAGAAGGGGTCTGCCCGTATTTGAATGTACTCGTGTGACCGAGCTTTCTGAGCAAAGATTAAGTCAAAGTAATTTCAGAAGAGTATTCAATGGTACTTGGAGTGGGTTGGTGGGGCTGAAAGTTATTTGCAAGAAGTTGGATGTACTTGCAAGATTGAAACATTTCGGTAGATGTTAAGCTGAGGTAATTTCGGAAGAGTATTTTGGATTGTTGGTGGCGATCACAGGGTGTTGAAGATGGAGAAGAGGTGAGAATGTTGGCATACAGCATGTAGAGCTCTGGAGCTAGCCTCTTATTTTTAAGGACTTCTGGTGAAGTTATATCTGAAGGGTATACTTCGGGTCACAGAGAGAACATGTGGGAGTGTGGTTGAATGTGCTTGCGTTATCGCATCACTCAGGTTAAGTTGAGGTAATTTCAGAAAAGTGTTTTGGGTTTGTTGATGTTGATGGTGAAGAAGATAGTGATGAAGCAAAGTGGATGGGTGAGACATACGACACCATGGCCCTGACCCTGCATGTTGGGGACTCTCTGGCGTAGATGCCTCTGGGAAGTACACCTTCGGATGTGGGACTGGCTGCATGCTGAATGAGGTCCGTCAGCAAGTCGTTGAATGTGCCTGTGTAACTGGACCATACTGACGGACATTAAGTTGAAGTAATTTCAGAAGTATATTTTCTGAAATTCTTCAAGCTGATCTTAAGTTGGAGTAATTCCAGAAAGTGTGTTTTGTGGTACCAGCAATGATGACCTTTGGACCCCATGCTGGTGGAAACATGGAATGAGGCTTTGGGGACCCTTCACCGACACCAAAGGCTAATTTACGATGAGCCGGTACCTTGGAGGTCATCACAAGTGTTGGATGGGAGACAATTTGTAGGATACCCCAACACTTCTTACCATCTTCACTTGATGCAACTTTATTGGGAAAGCATAACAAATGAAAGATGGAGCTAACTTGTGATCCTGGTTTTAGAAACCAGCCAAGTTCTTGTTTGTTCCGAACCACCGCTTCTTCGATGGGAGACCAAACAGGTTGAAGAGAGACTACGGAAGCCCTGGTCTTAGGAACGGGTGTCTCTGCTGGACTTGGATTTCCTGGTGAACCAAATCCAGGAAAGCATGGAACAACGATGCCGACCTTGTTATGAGTAACTCTATGAACAAACGTGGTCATTATGTGAGGAAACAAAATTTGTTTGAATCCTAAAACAGTGATGATGTTGTGAGAAGGGTTACTACTGAACCATGAAGGGGTTGATTTCAAACTGATCATGAAGTGATCTTGGTTGCTCGGTATTGAGAATGACGAGACCATAGTGAGAACTGGCTGTGAGAAGGAGGATTTGAAAATTTGAAAGAAGCAAATCTTCATTTCATGACTCAGTGTATGTGTTTTTTTTTTTTTTTTTTCCTTGATGGATTTAACGGATCCGGCCCTCCTATTTATAGTGAAGAGATGAAGAATGGTAGCTGGGTGGCGGATGAGACTTTTCGGTGGGAACGGTGGATGAGAATGGTAGACGCCGAATGGGAACGTTAGGTTGAAGACCGGTAGGCACCGACGAAAATAATAGGCTGAAGTAGTGACCCAATGTAATTTCAATTTTGAGACATACTTGTGAGAGTTCGTCTGCTTTTGAAAGGGGAGCCTTGATCAAGTCTGGAGGATAATTTTGAGGGAATCCAGACCAAATGGATGGGTCTCAAATTATGATCTTGAGAGCTTAAATTTTGGACACCGCTAGTACTTTGGAGAAGCGGATGTAGTTTTTGAGTCCAAAACAAATACCTAGATTTCAAAATCAAAATCTTTGCGAAAACCTGATAGGACAAGTTTTGCTTGAACATCTTGATCTTTGGTCAAAGTTTACATCAAAGCCAATAGCTGTAGAATCACAGTATTTGAGCAATTTTGGATTCTCAAATGAATAAATAGACCCAAAAATTGGAAAGTACATGAAAAATTGAACAAGACAGGCCAATCTTAAAAATTTTGACTTTTGGTCAAAATTTATGCAAAAGTCAATTTTTTAGAAACTGGACTGTTGTGCAATTTTCGAGTCTCGGTTGAAGAAACGGACCCCAAAATTGGAAAGTACGTGAAAAATTGAGTGGGACAGGTCCATTTTGAAAATTTTGACTTTTTTTTTATGGTTAAAGTCTTAATTTGTCAAAGTTTTTTTTTTTTTTTTTTTTTTTTTTTTTTTTTTTTTTTTTCAGGCGGTCCGGTCCGGTTCGGGTTTCGTCGGTCCGGCTTGAACCGGGTCGGTATGATGATGTCATCCATGACGTCAGCGACCTGGGGCGCGTGTCACGCGTGGCGCGTGCAAGCGCGTGAGAGTCTGCCGGCGCGTGGGATCGCGTGGACTCATCTAGCGGCGCGTGGGAGCGCGTGCAACTGACGCTGGGCTTGCCGGACCTTCTGGCGGCGCGTGGAGGCGCGTGGCTCATCGTTTGGGCTTGAAATTTTCAAATGTTGCAGTTACAAGGCCGTAGAAGACTGCTATATGGTCAGTTTTGTGAAATTGTGCATAGATTTGCTCAGTTTTGAATGAGAAACCCGCGGGTCACTGAGAATTTGTGGCGGCGCGTGGTGGTGCGTGGCCGGGTATCTGGGTCTGTAACTTTCAGGTTTGGCGGATCGAAGGCTGTAGAAGACTCCTGTGGTGTCAGATTTGTGAAATAAGGTCTGGATTTTCACCAACTTGGACGAGAAAGTCGTGGGTCTTTGTTGGACTTACAGCTTTCTTCTTCTCTGGTCTTATTTTGTGGTGGCCGCCCTGACAGGATGCAGGAATTCTGGTGGCCTCCCTGACAGGATGAGGACATTATGGTGGCTGCCCTGACAGGATGAAGACATTATGGTGGCTGCTCTGACAGGAGATTTGAAAATTCTGGAAGGGAAGCTTTGATTGTTGAACTTTGTTACTTCTCCTCCTTTTTTTCTTGTCTGTTTATCCCAGAAATTTTCTATATAAAGCCCTACGGGCATGCATACATTTATTCAAAGTGTAATCTTCTGAATAAAAGTGTAGAGATTTTATTTTATTATTATTATTATTATTTTTTTTTTAATTCATTTATTTATTTGTTATTATTATTAAAATTTTCACTTTTTTTTTTTTTTGTTTTGTTTTTTTTTCTTTTGGTTTGTTTTTTTTGTTTTGCTTTGTTTTTTTTTTTTTTTTTTTTTTTTTTTTGTTTCTTTTTTTGTTTTTTTTTTACAAAAAGGGAGGGCTCACGTGTGTAATCCTTGCCCTACACCCCACGGCATTTCATGGGTACCAATTGTGCAATAGTGGGTATCATCTCTAATCGAACCCGAGACCTTGGCCTCAAGGGTGACATGGACATCCAACCACTACGCCACACTCACAAATGGTGACATAAAGTGGGATTAATTTCTCCTTATTGGTGCACTTTCAAAGGTAATGGAAAAACATCATGTACTCTTGTAGTGCTGCAGTGGGTAGTTTAAGCTCTTACCGAGGAGCAATTCTTGATTTTCAAGCATAGAAGCGTTTGAGGAACTTCCCATTGATGGGGCCGATCCTTACACCCTCTTGGTCAATCAACTTGTAAGCTCCATTAGTGTAGACTTCTTGTACAACATAAGGTCCATCCCATTTCGAGGTGAACTTACCGCCTGTACGATGAGTCATGATGATAGGTCTTCGAACAGCGAGGACTAAGTCACCAACTTGGAATGATCGTGGTTTAACTTTTTTATTGAATGCGCTTGACAAACGAGCTTGATAGCACTCAAGGCGTTGTTGGGCCTCGAGCCTTTTCTCATCCAGTGCCTCCAACTCTTGCAACCTAAGCTTGGCATTTTCCTCTTCAGTTAATCCTTCTTGAATGGCGATCCGTAGTGATGGGATCTGGCGTTCTAAGGGAAGGATAGCTTCTACTCCATAAACGAGAGAATACGGGGTTGCTTGAGTAGGCGTTCGAAATGTTGTTCGATATGCCCATAATGCTTCTCCAATTCTTTCATGCCAGTCTCGCTTAGTTTTGGATACCACTTTCTTTAACAAACTGCCAAGAGTTTTGTTAAAGGCTTCGGCTAATCCATTTGCTGGGGCATTGTACATAGAAGAATTGTACTGTTTGAATGCAAATTTCTCGCACAACTCTGTCATCAACCTATTCTGAAACGGTTTGCCATTATCGGTTATGATATATCGAGGGACACCATACCGATAGATCAAGTGAGTTCGGATAAAATTGACCACCGTCTCTTTCTTTACTTCCCTAAGAGGCACAGCTTCTGCCCATTTCGAGAAGTAATCAGTTGCAGCCAAGATGTACAAATGGCCGCCAGATGATTTTGGTAATGGTCCTATTGCGTCAAGTCCCCATGCATCAAAAGGCCAAGAAGCTACAGTTGGGTGTAGAGGTTCTGGTGGTTGATGGATGAAGTTTGCATGATATTGACAAGCTTCGCACTTCTTAGCATACTCCATGGAATCTTGCACCATCGTAGGCCAATAGTAACCCATTCGCTTGATCCTGTAGTGTAACTTAGGACCTGATTGGTGTGCACCACATATTCCAGAATGAGCTTCTTCTAAGGCTTGTTTAGCCTCTTCCTCTCCTAAGCAACGGAGAAACAAACCATCGAATGAACGGCGGAAGAGAGTTTCTTTATAGTAAATAAATCGAGCAGCCCTTCGCCGAACTTCAGTCTTGTGGCGTACATCATCTGGGAGTCTTCCATGTTGAAGGTACTCAATGATTGTTTGTCGCCAATCTTCATTTTCGACGAGGCATACAGAGATGACGTTGGCTTGCTTTTCTTCTTTTTCTTCTTCAATCACGGAAGGCACCACCCACCTTTGGGAAACAGCAACTTTGGCTGTCTCTTCTTGAGATAATGCTAAGGTGGTAGCCAAATTGGCTAAAGCATCGGCCTGTCTATTCTCCTTCCTCGGTATATGCTCCAATGTAATTGCCTCAAAATTTGCGAGCAACTTCTTCGCATATTTGCAATAAGGGACAAGGTTCTCTTTCTTGACATCATACTGCTCCAAGGTTTGGTTGATAATTAATTTGGAATCCCCAAAGACTTCGAGATGCGATATGCCAATTTCAATGGCCATTTGTAGACCAATGATCAATGCTTGATATTCGGCTACATTGTTGGAGCAAAGTTCACTTAATGAGAACGAATATAGAAGTATTTGTCGTTGTGGAGAAACAAACACTACACCTGCCCCCGCTCCTTCTTGACGTGCAGCCCCATCGAAAAACATCATCCATGGTGGCATTACTTCAATGTAAAACACATCCTCGTCTGGAAAATCATCAGAGAACTCCCAATCAGATGGAACTGGGTGATCAGCTAAGAAATCTGCCAATACTTGTCCTTTGATGGCTTTTTGCGGAACATATGTAAGGTCGTATTGTTGCGACGGGACCGCCCATCGAGCTATGCGACCCGAAACCACTGGCCTAGAGAGGACATATTTAACCGGATCCACTTTTGCTATCAAACGGACCGTATGTGCTTGCATGTAATGTTCCAGTTTGTCTACGGCAAAGAAAAGAGCGAGGCACATCTTTTCAATAGGAGAATAATTTAATTCAGCTCCATTGAGAGTCCGACTCAAATAATAAAGGGCTCTTTCTTTCCCTTCTTTATTTTCTTGTGCCATAAGAGCACCTAGAGACCTTTCTTGTGCCGCGATGTACAACACCAAAGGCTTTCCCTGGATAGGAGCACCTAAAACTGGAGGATTAAGCAAGTATCTTTTGATGCGCGCAAAAGCATTGCTGCAAGCCTCATCCCATTGAAAGTGTGCATCCTTTTTCATTAATCTATTGAAAGGTTGACATCGACCTGCCAAGTTTGAAATGAATCGTCGTATGTAAGCTAGTTTTCCTTGCAAGCCTCTAAGTTCTCGCAGGTTCTTAGGCTCTGGCATTTTCTGGATGGCTTCAATTTTGGACTGGTCAATTTCAATACCGCGGTGCCTAACAACGAAACCAAGAAATTTCCCGGATGTTACACCGAAAGCGCATTTGCGAGGGTTCATTTTAAGCTGATACTTTCTTAAGCGGTTGAACACGGATCGCAAATCTACCAGATGGTCTTCCCTCCTTTTTGATTTAACCACCAGATCATCGACATAACACTCCACGTACTTATGAAGTACATTATCAAAGATCTTTTGCATGGCTCGTTGATAAGTAGCACCAGCGTTCTTTAATCCAAAAGGCATCACTTTGTAACAGTAAATACCTTTAGGGGTACGAAAAGCTGTGAACTCTTCATCCTTAGGATTCATTCGAATTTGGTTGTAACCAGAAGAGCCATCCATGAAAGATAAGGCTTCATGACCAGTAGTGGCGTCAACCATGATCTCAGTGATAGGCAACGGAAAATCATCCTTGGGACATGCATTGTTCAGATCACGGAAGTCAACGCACACCCGGATTTGTCCATTCTTCTTTTTGACAGGGACGATATTAGCGATCCACTCTGGATACTGTACTTCACGGATGAAGCCTGCCTCAATTAGCTTATTGACCTCAGTTTCTATTTGAGGGATAAGCTCCGGCCGAAAGCGTCTTTGAGCTTGTTTTACTGGGTGCACGCCTTTCTTTACTGCCAAATGGTGTAAAGCAATACTTGGATTGAGCCCAGGCATTTCTTTGTAAGTCCAAGCAAACACATCTTTATATTCTACCAGGAGCTGGAGGTATCTTTCTTCTTCTGCAGGCGTGAGAAGGGCACTGATGAAAGTTGGTCGAGGTTCTTCAGTAGTTCCTAAATTGATCTCTTTAAGTTCATCAACTGTAGCCTGTACTCCATCTTCCAAGGCTAGGGGAGCTTCATCGACCTCATTCTTTGCGGCTTCATCATCTGACAGTATATCTTCTTCTACTGTAATGTGAAACGAGGATGATACTTCTTCATTTTGCTCATTGTGGACGAATGACTGACTTGTGTGTACAATCGTTCGCCTTTTGATTTTGAGAGCTCCTTCAGTGCTGATATCCAAGATAAAGTTACGCTTCATGCGTGAAGGAATACTACTACGTATCTCATCATTAGTTTTCTCCTCCTTTTGGTCCTCAAAGTTTATTAAACGTTCAGAGCAAGTATCAATGGGCCTTTTTGTTGCCCCCAATCGATTAAAGACTGATCCACACGCAAAAGTGTCCCGACTTTGCGTTAAACAAGCCGTATTCAACCTGTCGAACACTGTAACTCGTGACGATGAAGCCTTAATGCGATCGAATACTGAGATGCGTGATGAAGAGTGATCTTTTCTCCAATTCGGACTTTCATCAACCTCTCGTTATGTATTGGGAACTTGAAGCATTGTTTCTTTTATTGATCCATATTTGAGCTGGTGGTTCTGGAGTATAACCTATTCCGGTCTTTGGGATAGGAATTTCATGCCCTTCAAGTCGCATTTTTCCTTGCGTTTTACTAAGGCCGTGCATATTTTCTCCAGTGGCTTCTGGAATTAGTTTCCCTAGGCCGCTTTGTTTTGAGAAATCATAGCCTGCTTTGGCTAATAGCCTATATGCCTTTGGGTCAAACCATTCTTTCGTCCGCTCACTTGGTAGAATACCATGCTCTGTCGGACTTTGTGAAGACTTCACGAATCCATTTAGTGGCCTTGAGGGCAAAGGATTTGTGGATGAGGTTAAAGGCATTACATGATTTTCTTTCAACATGGCTACATCCTTCATCGTGAGCTTTGTAGGAGGTCTTCGCATATCTATTGTAGATTGAAGGCATTCCGTGAATGGTGATTGTCCGTTTTTGCGGCGTGACAGTGGTACATAACGGAGGAATGGAGGGTTATTGGAAGGCGTAGAGCTTTCATCTGCTTTCTCTGAATTGCTGGTAGACTCACTAGACTGGTTATTCCCATGTCGTGGATCTTCCTTTGAGGAAGGAACATCCTTTCTAGTGATGAATTTAACATGCTTCTTTTCACCCTGCTTGCTTTTCATGGACGGGACTTCAACTGGGAGAACTTCTTTAGGGATATCATCTTCTACATAAAACTTCGCGTCAGCAAAGTGAGCTTCAGTTTCAGAAAAAGGCTTCAAGTCGGCATCTACTTTCTTTATTCCACCTTGAAGATACTTGAAACATTGATGCAAAGTTGACGGCACTATTCCGTTCCCATGAATCCATGGACGTCCTAACAACATGTTGTAGGTTGTCTTGGCATCAATGACATGGAACAAAATATTACTTGTCAATTCTCCAATGATTAACTCCAAGTGTATCATGCCGATGGCGCGTTGTCCTCCTTGGTTAAAACCTTGTATGACCAAGCGACTGTGTGATAATTCCTCCATAGCAAGACCAAGTCGTCTCATTGTCATTTTCGGCAGTATATTAATAGCTGAGCCTCCATCAATGAGAATGCGATCAATTTTTTGTTCACGAACATAACCAGAGACATAAAGTGGACGATTGTGAGGCTTAGGGCCTAACAATAGATCTTCGTCAGTGAAAGTCAAGTCTGGGGAGCACGCGAAACATTCCTGTGTTTGTTGAAGTGTATTGGCACAAGGAGTGTAAATCTTTGGCTTTTCAAGAGCTTGGGTGATCCCTTCTTTCGGTGAGGTGGAGGATTGTGAGGGTTCCACTTTATCAACCTGAGTTTTGAGTTGTTCTAAAGGCGACAAAGTCTCATTTGAACTACCATGGTCAACACCTTCCTGTTTTTCATCAATCTCACAACGAGAGACCGTGTGAACAGCCTCCGCTGACTTGTTTTGAAAGAATTTTATGGGGAAAAATTCTTCCAATGTGACAAGACTTCGAAATTTTTGGGTTTGGGCCGAATCATCGCACATTTCCGTTCTTAGTCTTTCTTTCCTTTTATCATTCTTTCTTCTTGACTGCGGCTGAATTTGGTTTTGTGTTTTTCTGGACTCTTGGGTGATCAAATGAAGAGGGAATACTCGTCTCTTCTTCCATCTCTTACGAGTAACCAACGTCCAACCCTCTTCCTCATCCATTGTTGACTTTTTGTCATCATTTGAATTATAATCAGATGCTTTTTGTGAGAGTTGAACTTGAACAGGTTCCAAAGAACCAAATCGGATGAACGTGGTATTCACCCTCTGCTTAGTAGTTAGAGACATGCAACTAGGCGACTCGCAAGCAAATGTTACAAGGTTTGACTGAGCAACATCACCAACATCTAAGTCGATTTTCCTTTCCTTGGCTAGCTTCATGATGAGTTCTTTAAGAACAAAGCATTTTTGGATCGGATGACTTATGATGCGATGATACTTACAATAGTTCGGGTCATCAACCTTTCCTGCTTCTTCCGGTCGTTTGCATTCTGGCAATTCAATTAATTTCAAGTTGAGCAGTTGTTCTAGCATTTCGGGTATATCAGCGTCAAGGAAAGGATACACCTTTTGTTCCCATTCCTTGAGTGATGAGCGACGCGTCTCACGCCGTTGACCCCCTCGGGTCTCTTCTCGTTAGCCTTTTCATTTCCCTGTCGAAATTTTGGTAGGGCGGGGGTTAACATTCATAGAGTGTTTGACATTACTTTTTGTATTCCTGTCATTCCTCCTTATTTCTCGCCTTTCTTTCTTTTCTTCAGGTACGGGAGGTTTCACATTTTCATGGCAAGAGATACTCAATTCCATGTCGTGCGCACGAGTTGCCAATTCTTCGAATGTTCGGGGTTTTACCCCTTGTAGGATGTACGAAGTCCCCAATGCATGCCTTGGATGCACATTTCTACGGCAGATATTTCGGACGGTCTATCCTTACAATCTAAACTCAAAGAACGCCACCGACCGATGTAGTCAACAACGGGTTCGTCTTTCCACGCTTAGTATTGGTAAGCTCCATCATGCTTACCGTGCGGCGCGTGCTTTGTAAAACCGGTTAAGGAACTCCCTTTCCAACTGATCCCGACTATCAATTGACTCAGGTTCCAAGTCTGTATACCAATCAAAGGCATTCCCTTTCAGTGAACGAACAAACTGCTTTACAAAGAGGCCTCCTTGAGTTCCTGCGTTCTCACATGTTTCTACAAAGTGAGCAATGTGTTGCTTAGGGTTTCCCTTGCCATCGAATTGCAAGAACTTGGGGGGTTGATACCCATTTGGCATTCTCATATTGTCAATGCGCTTCGTATATGGTTTTGAATACATGAGAGAATGTGTGGAAGAACCTCCATATTGTGCTCGTATGGTGTTTGTTATCATGTCCTGCAGTTGTTGGACAGATATCGAGGCCATTGAGGTGGAATGTCCTTGTTGAGAAGTGCCTTCACCTCCTTTTCCCTTATCACCCTTAGCGTTTTCTCCCTTCAAGGTAAAGCCAGGAGGGTGCTCAAGGTCTGGATTTGATTCACCCGAATTTTGGACTTCTAGTTTGTTCATCAGAGTTGCAATTTGGACGTCCTTATCTTCAAGTGCTTTTGTGAGAAGGGTGACCCTTTGTTCCATTTCAGCCATCTTTTCTTCCACAGTAGAGGTGTTGGTCATCATTACTGGCATGACCTCTAGATATGATGGAGAAAACGATGAGACAGGATGAGTCAAAGGCATTTTGTTCCTTAGGCTTCTCATCACAGGTGAAGAGTTGATAGAAAAGGTCTCTGTCGAGGATGATTCATCATTGATCTCAAGATCCTTCGAGACAGATGAATCCTTAGCCGTGGCTTTCCTTTTTGCAAGAAAGTCCAGAGAGATGATGTTATGAAGCTTGCTTTCTTTGGTTGATTGGGGTTGCGGTTGATCAAGAGCTTTGGATCGACTACGAGTGATTGGGCCGATATAATCATCCGCAATGGAAGCATCCATCACCGATTTTTGAGCATTCTTGTTAGAAGCCATCGAAGCTAGTAGCAGAATCGAATTTCTTTTCTTTTGAAGGAGAAAGAGATGAGAGGCGAGAGAGGTCCCACCTGCGTGCCGAGAATTTGTAGACGACTAAATTTCTTAGTTCGAAATAAATCAAACAAGTAAAATAGTTTCGCAAATACGAATTTGTATTGATAAATGTGTGGTACAATTCTCTGTAATTACAAAAGAGTGATCCTCGATTCGATCTCCTTGAAAGATTTATTGATTGTAATTGTGGTAATGAGATTTTGATTTGAACATAAGATATTCTTCAATTTGGCTGAGGAATGGATCGAAGATCTTTGAAACGGGATTACAATGAATCTCTGGCTATGAGCTTGTTAGAAATCCTTTGTTCTTCGTGTTCTTCGTGTTCTTCGTATGTTCTTCGTGTTCTTCGTGTGTTCTTCGTGTGTGAAGGTTTGTGGTGGAAGTTCTTCGGTGCTTTAGAGGCTTGATTCCGTAGAGCTTCGTTGATTTATGGTTTGTTGAGGTTTCTAGAGGCTTTTGAGCTTGATTCCAGTGAACTTTGAGATTTAGGAATATGATTTGGATGATTCCTCTTTGATTGTTCTTCGTATTTGAAGGTTTGTGGTGGAAGTTCTTCGGGGCTTTGAAGGCTTGGATCCGTAGAGCTTCACCAATTTGTAGTTTGTTGAGGTTTCAGGAGGCTTTTGAGCTTGATTCCGGTGGACTTTGAGATCTGGACGAATAGTTTGGATGATTTTGCTTCGAATGTTGTTTGCATTCGAGGTTGAAGTTCTTGAAGTTCTTGGAGGCTTCGGGGTTTGATTCCGGCAGAGCTTCTGGATTTCTGAACTCAAGATATCTTCTTCCTTCTGTCTCCGTCCTGTGTCCTCCTAAATGTTTTAGGAAGGCTTCTATTTATAGGAGTTTAGGGGTAGGTGAGCGACACGTGGCGGAGTTTGATTGGTCCGCTTATGTCATCGCTTACACGTGCTGAGTGCTTGTGTCACCGCTTACACGTGCGAGGCTGCCTGTGTCATCGCTTACATGTGCTGAGTGCTTGTGTCACTGCTTACACGTGCGAGGCTGCCTGTGTCATCGCTTACATGTGCGGAGCTGCTTGTGTCATTGCTTACACCTGCTGATGCAGTTTCATGCCTTTATTTCAATGACACTTGGCAAATTTCTATTGGTTTCTGAATAGCGATGGCAAAACCTAGCAGCAGTACGTGGCGCTTTGTAATTGGTTGTATTTTGTGGACTTTGGTAGTATGATGTGTCAGCTTGTGATAGGTCGGGAATTTTCCCTCTCTACAAATGCCCCCTCGAGACTCGTTCATGCACACAGTTTTTAGAGTGTGGTGAATGAATGAGTCTTGAAAGAAAGTGGACTCCTTTTTATACTTGACTCTTCTAGTGAAATAGCTGAAGGTGGTGGAGCTTTTAGCAGGATGAAGTAATTGCAGAAGAGTAGACCCACCCATATGAAAGGTTTTGATGAGGCGAGAAGGGGTCGCCCGTATTTGAATGTACTCGTGTGACCGAGCTTTACGAGCAAAGATTAAGTCAAAGTAATTTCAGAAGAGTATTCAATGGTACTTGGAGTGGGTTGGTGGGGCTGAAAGTTATTTGCAAGAAGTTGGATGTACTTGCAAGATTGAAACATTTCGGTAGATGTTAAGCTGAGGTAATTTCGGAAGAGTATTTTGGATTGTTGGTGGCGATCACAGGGTGTTGAAGATGGAGAAGAGGTGAGAATGTTGGCATACAGCATGCAGAGCTCTGGAGCTAGCCTCTTATTTTTAAGGACTTCGCGAGAAGTTATATCTGAAGGGTATACTTCGGGTCACAGAGAGAACATGTGGGAGTGTGGTTGAATGTGCTTGCGTTATCGCATCACTCAGGTTAAGTTGAGGTAATTTCAGAAAAGTGTTTTGGGTTTGTTGATGTTGATGGTGAAGAAGATAGTGATGAAGCAAAGTGGATGGGTGAGACATACGACACCATGGCCACGACCACTGCATGTTGGGGACTCTGCGGCGTAGATGCCTGCGGGAAGTACACCAACCGATGTGGGACAGGCTGCATGCAGAATGAGGTCCGTCAGCAAGTCGTTGAAAGTGCCTGTGTAACTGGACCATACTGACGGACATTAACTTGAAGTAATTTCAGAAGTATATTTTCTGAAATTCTTCAAGCTGATCTTAAGTTGGAGTAATTCCAGAAAGTGTGTTTTGTGGTACCAGCAATGATGACCTTTGGACCCCATGCTGGTGGAAACATGGAATGAGGCTTTGGGGACCCTTCACCGACACCAAAGGCTAATTTCTGATGAGCTGGTACCTTGGAGGTCATCACAAGTGTTGGATGGGAGACAATTTGTAGGATACCCCAACACTTCTTACCATCTTCACTTGATGCAACTTTATTGGGAAAGCATAACAAATGAAAGATGGAGCTAACTTGTGATCCTGGTTTTAGAAACCAGCCAAGTTGCTGTTTGTTCCGAACCACTGCTTCTGATGGGAGACCAAACAGTTGAAGAGAGACTACGGAAGCCCTGGTCTTAGGAACGGGTGTCTCTGCTGGACTTGGATTTCCTGGTGAACCAAATCCAGGAAAGCATGGAACAACGATGCCGACCTTGTTATGAGTAACTCTATGAACAAACGTGGTCATTATGTGAGGAAACAAAATTTGTTTGAATCCTAAAACAGTGATGATGTTGTGAGAAGGGTTACTACTGAACCATGAAGGGGTTGATTTCAAACTGATCATGAAGTGATCTTGGTTGCTCGGTATTGAGAATGACGAGACCATAGTGAGAACTGGCTGTGAGAAGGAGGATTTGAAAATTTGAAAGAAGCAAATCTTCATTTCATGACTCAGTGTATGTGTTGTTTTTTTTTTTTTTTTTCCTTGATGGATTTAACGGATCCAGCCCTCCTATTTATAGTGAAGAGATGAAGAATGGTAGCTGGGTGGCGGATGAGACTTTTCGGTGGGAACGGTGGATGAGAATGGTAGACGCCGAATGGGAACGTTAGGTTGAAGACCGGTAGGCACCGACGAAAATAATAGGCTGAAGTAGTGACCCAATGTAATTTCAATTTTGAGACATACTTGTGAGAGTTCGTCTGCTTTTGAAAGGGGAGCCTTGATCAAGTCTGGAGGATAATTTTGAGGGAATCCAGACCAAATGGATGGGTCTCAAATTATGATCTTGAGAGCTTAAATTTTGGACACCGCTAGTACTTTGGAGAAGCGGATGTAGTTTTTGAGTCCAAAACAAATACCTAGATTTCAAAATCAAAATCTTTGCGAAAACCTGATAGGACAAGTTTTGCTTGAACATCTTGATCTTTGGTCAAAGTTTACATCAAAGCCAATAGCTGTAGAATCACAGTATTTGAGCAATTTTGGATTCTCAAATGAATAAATAGACCCAAAAATTGGAAAGTACATGAAAAATTGAACAAGACAGGTCAATCTTAAAAATTTTGACTTTTGGTCAAAATTTATGCAAAAGTCAATTTTTTAGAAACTGGACTGTTGTGCAATTTTCGAGTCTCGGTTGAAGAAACGGACCCCAAAATTGGAAAGTACGTGAAAAATTGAGTGGGACAGGTCCATTTTGAAAATTTTGACTTTTTTTTTTTTTGGGTTAAAGTCTTAATTTGTCAAATTTTTTTTTTTTGTTTTTTTTTTTTTTTTTTTTTTTTTTTTTTTTTTTCAGGCGGTCCGGTCCGGTTCGGGTTTCGTCGGTCCGGCTTGAACCGGGTCGGTATGATGATGTCATCCATGACGTCAGCGACCTGGGGCGCGTGTCACGCGTGGCGCGTGCAAGCGCGTGAGAGTCTGCCGGCGCGTGGGATCGCGTGGACTCATCTAGCGGCGCGTGGGAGCGCGTGCAACTGACGCTGGGCTTGCCGGACCTTCTGGCGGCGCGTGGAGGCGCGTGGCTCATCGTTTGGGCTTGAAATTTTCAAATGTTGCAGTTACAAGGCCGTAGAAGACTGCTATATGGTCAGTTTTGTGAAATTGTGCATAGATTTGCTCAGTTTTGAATGAGAAACCCGCGGGTCACTGAGAATTTGTGGCGGCGCGTGGTGGTGCGTGGCCGGGTATCTGGGTCTGTAACTTTCAGGTTTGGCGGATCGAAGGCTGTAGAAGACTCCTGTGGTGTCAGATTTGTGAAATAAGGTCTGGATTTTCACCAACTTGGACGAGAAAGTCGTGGGTCTTTGTTGGACTTACAGCTTTCTTCTTCTCTGGTCTTATTTTGTGGTGGCCGCCCTGACAGGATGCAGGAATTCTGGTGGCCTCCCTGACAGGATGAGGACATTATGGTGGCTGCCCTGACAGGATGAAGACATTATGGTGGCTGCTCTGACAGGAGATTTGAAAATTCTGGAAGGGAAGCTTTGATTGTTGAACTTTGTTACTTCTCCTCCTTTTTTTCTTGTCTGTTTATCCCAGAAATTTTCTATATAAAGCCCTACGGGCATGCATACATTTATTCAAAGTGTAATCTTCTGAATAAAAGTGTAGAGATTTTATTTTATTATTATTATTATTATTTTTTTTTTAATTCATTTATTTATTTGTTATTATTATTAAAATTTTCACTTTTTTTTTTTTTTTTTTTTTTTTTTTTTCTTTTGCTTTTTTTTTTTTCTTTTGTTTTTTTTTTTTTTTTTTTTTTTTTTTTTTTTTTTTTGTTTCTTTTTTTGTTTTTTTTTTACAAAAAGGGAGGGCTCACGTGTGTAATCCTTGCCCTACACCCCACGGCATTTCATGGGTACCAATTGTGCAATAGTGGGTATCATCTCTAATCGAACCCGAGACCTTGGCCTCAAGGGTGACATGGACATCCAACCACTACGCCACACTCACAAATGGTGACATAAAGTGGGATTAATTTCTCCTTATTGGTGCACTTTCAAAGGTAATGGAAAAACATCATGTACTCTTGTAGTGCTGCAGTGGGTAGTTTAAGCTCTTACCGAGGAGCAATTCTTGATTTTCAAGCATAGAAGCGTTTGAGGAACTTCCCATTGATGGGGCCGATCCTTACACCCTCCTGATCAATCAACTTGTAAGCTCCATTAGTGTAGACTTCTTGTACAAGATAAGGTCCATCCCATTTTAATGTGAACTTACCGCCTGTACGATGAGTCATGATGATAGGTCTTCGAACGGCGAGGACTAAGTCACCAACTTGGAATGATCGTGGTTTAACTCTTTTATTGAATGCACTTGACAAACGAGCTTGATAGCACTTAAGGTGTTGTTGGGCCTCGAGCCTTTTCTCATCCGGTGCCTCCAACTCTTGCAACCTAAGCTTGGCATTTTCCTCTTCGGTTAATCCTTCTTGAATGGCGATCCGTAGTGATGGGATGCGGCGTTCTAAGGGAAGGATAGCTTCTACTCCATAAACGAGAGAATACGGGGTTGCTTGAGTAGGCGTTCGAAATGTTGTTCGATATGCCCATAATGCTTCTCCAATTCTTTCATGCCGGTCTCGCTTAGTTTTGGATACCACTTTCTTTAACAAACTGCCAAGAGTTTTGTTAAAGGCTTCGGCTAATCCATTTGCTTTGGGGCATTGTACATAGAAGAATTGTCTTGTTTGAATGCAAATTTCTCGCACAACTCTGTCATCAACCTATTCGAAACGGTTTGCCATTATCGGTTATGATATATCGAGGGACACCATACCGATAGATCAAGTGAGTTCGGATAAAATTGACCACCGTCTCTTTCTTTACTTCCCTAAGAGGCACGGCTTACGCCCATTTCGAGAAGTAATCGGTTGCGGCCAAGATGTACAAATGGCCGCCGGATGATTTTGGTAATGGTCCTATTGCGTCAAGTCCCCATGCATCAAAAGGCCAAGAAGCTACGGTTGGGTGTAGAGGTTCTGGTGGTTGATGGATGAAGTTTGCATGATATTGACAAGCTTCGCACTTCTTAGCATACTCCATGGAATCTTGCACCATCGTAGGCCAATAGTAACCCATTCGCTTGATCCTGTAGTGTAACTTAGGACCTGATTGGTGTGCACCACATATTCCAGAATGAGCTTCTTCTAAGGCTTGTTTAGCCTCTTCCTCTCCTAAGCAACGGAGAAACAAACCATCGAATGAACGGCGGAAGAGAGTTTCTTTATAGTAAATAAATCGAGCAGCCTTCGCCGAACTTCGGTCTTGTGGCGTACATCATGCGGGAGTCTTCCATGTTGAAGGTACTCAATGATTGTTTGTCGCCAATCTTCATTTTCGACGAGGCATACGAGAGATGACGTTGGCTTGCTTTTCTTCTTTTTCTTCTTCAATCACGGAAGGCACCACCCACCTTTGGGAAACAGCAACTTTGGCTGTCTCTTCTTGAGATAATGCTAAGGTGGTAGCCAAATTGGCTAAAGCATCGGCCTGTCTATTCTCCTTCCTCGGTATATGCTCCAATGTAATTGCCTCAAAATTTGCGAGCAACTTCTTCGCATATTTGCAATAAGGGACAAGGTTCTCTTTCTTGACATCATACTGCTCCAAGGTTTGGTTGATAATTAATTTGGAATCCCCAAAGACTTCGAGATGCGATATGCCAATTTCAATGGCCATTTGTAGACCAATGATCAATGCTTGATATTCGGCTACATTGTTGGAGCAAAGTTCACTTAATGAGAACGAATATAGAAGTATTTGTCGTTGTGGAGAAACAAACACTACACCTGCCCCCGCTCCTTCTTGACGTGCAGCCCCATCGAAAAACATCATCCATGGTGGCATTACTTCAATGTAAAACACATCCTCGTCTGGAAAATCATCAGAGAACTCCCAATCAGATGGAACTGGGTGATCAGCTAAGAAATGCGCCAATACTTGTCCTTTGATGGCTTTTTGCGGAACATATGTAAGGTCGTATTGTTGCGGCGGGGACTGCCCATCGAGCTATGCGACCCGAAACCACCGGCACTGGAGAGGACATATTTAACCGGATCCACTTTTGCTATCAAACGGACCGTATGTGCTTGCATGTAATGTTCCAGTTTGTCTACGGCAAAGAAAAGAGCGAGGCACATCTTTTCAATAGGAGAATAATTTAATTCAGCTCCATTGAGAGTCCGACTCAAATAATAAAGGGCTCTTTCTTTCCCTTCTTTATTTTCTTGTGCCATAAGAGCACCTAGAGACCTTTCTTGTGCCGCGATGTACAACACCAAAGGCTTTCCGGGATAGGAGCACCTAAAAGCTGGAGGATTAAGCAAGTATCTTTTGATGCGCGCAAAAGCATTGCTGCAAGCCTCATCCCATTGAAAGTGTGCATCCTTTTTCATTAATCTATTGAAAGGTTGACATCGACCTGCCAAGTTTGAAATGAATCGTCGTATGTAAGCTAGTTTTCCTTGCAAGCCTCTAAGTTCTCGCAGGTTCTTAGGCTCTGGCATTTTCTGGATGGCTTCAATTTTGGACTGGTCAATTTCAATACCGCGGTGCCTAACAACGAAACCAAGAAATTTCCCGGATGTTACACCGAAAGCGCATTTGCGAGGGTTCATTTTAAGCTGATACTTTCTTAAGCGGTTGAACACGGATCGCAAATCTACCAGATGGTCTTCCCTCCTTTTTGATTTAACCACCAGATCATCGACATAACACTCCACGTACTTATGAAGTACATTATCAAAGATCTTTTGCATGGCTCGTTGATAAGTAGCACCAGCGTTCTTTAATCCAAAAGGCATCACTTTGTAACAGTAAATACCTTTAGGGGTACGAAAAGCTGTGAACTCTTCATCCGTAGGATTCATTCGAATTTGGTTGTAACCAGAAGAGCCATCCATGAAAGATAAGGCTTTATGACCGGTAGTGGCGTCAACCATGATCTCAGTGATAGGCAACGGAAAATCATCCTTGGGACATGCATTGTTCAGATCACGGAAGTCAACGCACACCCGGATTTGTCCATTCTTCTTTTTGACGGGGACGATATTAGCGATCCACTCGGATCTTGTACTTCACGGATGAAGCCTGCCTCAATTAGCTTATTGACCTCGGTTTCTATTTGAGGGATAAGCTCCGGCCGAAAGCGTCTTTGAGCTTGTTTCTTGGGTGCACGCCTTTCTTTACGCCAAATGGTGTAAAGCAATACTTGGATTGAGCCCGGGCATTTCTTTGTAAGTCCAAGCAAACACATCTTTATATTCTACCGGGAGCTGGAGGTATCTTTCTTCTTCTCTGGGCGTGAGAAGGGCACTCGATGAAAGTTGGTCGAGGTTCTTCGGTAGTTCCTAAATTGATCTCTTTAAGTTCATCAGCGTAGCCTGTACTCCATCTTCCAAGGCTAGGGGAGCTTCATCGACCTCATTCTTTGCGGCTTCATCATCTGACAGTATATCTTCTTCTACTGTAATGTGAAACGAGGATGATACTTCTTCATTTTGCTCATTGTGGACGAATGACTGACTTGTGTGTACAATCGTTCGCCTTTTGATTTTGAGAGCTCCTTCAGTGCTGATATCCAAGATAAAGTTACGCTTCATGCGTGAAGGAATACTACTACGTATCTCATCATTAGTTTTCTCCTCCTTTTGGTCCTCAAAGTTTATTAAACTTTCAGAGCAAGTATCAATGGGCCTTTTTGTTGCCCCCAATCGATTAAAGACTGATCCACACGCAAAAGTGTCCCGACTTTGCGTTAAACAAGCCGTATTCAACCTGTCGAACACTGTAACTCGTGACGATGAAGCCTTAATGCGATCGAATACTGAGATGCGTGATGAAGAGTGATCTTTTCTCTGATTCGGACTTTCATCAACCTCTGCTGTTATGTATTGGGAACTTGAAGCATTGTTTCTTTTATTGATCCATATTTGAGCTGGTGGTTCTGGAGTATAACCTATTCCGGTCTTTGGGATAGGAATTTCATGCCCTTCAAGTCGCATTTTTCCTTGCGTTTTACTAAGGCCGTGCATCTTTTCTCCAGTGGCTTCTGGAATTAGTTTCCCTAGGCCGCTTTGTTTTGAGAAATCATAGCCTGCTTTGGCTAATAGCCTATATGCCTTTGGGTCAAACCATTCTTTCGTCCGCTCACTTGGTAGAATACCATGCTCTGTCGGACTTTGTGAAGACTTCACGAATCCATTTAGTGGCCTTGAGGGCAAAGGATTTGTGGATGAGGTTAAAGGCATTACATGATTTTCTTTCAACATGGCTACATCCTTCATCGTGAGCTTTGTAGGAGGTCTTCGCATATCTATTGTAGATTGAAGGCATTCCGTGAATGGTGATTGTCCGTTTTTGCGGCGTGACAGTGGTACATAACGGAGGAATGGAGGGTTATTGGAAGGCGTAGAGCTTTCATCTGCTTTCTCTGAATTGCTGGTAGACTCACTAGACTGGTTATTCCCATGTCGTGGATCTTCCTTTGAGGAAGGAACATCCTTTCTAGTGATGAATTTAACATGCTTCTTTTCACCCTGCTTGCTTTTCATGGACGGGACTTCAACTGGGAGAACTTCTTTAGGGATATCATCTTCTACATAAAACTTCGCGTCAGCAAAGTGAGCTTCAGTTTCAGAAAAAGGCTTCAAGTCGGCATCTACTTTCTTTATTCCACCTTGAAGATACTTGAAACATTGATGCAAAGTTGACGGCACTATTCCGTTCCCATGAATCCATGGACGTCCTAACAACATGTTGTAGGTTGTCTTGGCATCAATGACATGGAACAAAATATTACTTGTCAATTCTCCAATGATTAACTCCAAGTGTATCATGCCGATGGCGCGTTGTCCTCCTTGGTTAAAACCTTGTATGACCAAGCGACTGTGTGATAATTCCTCCATAGCAAGACCAAGTCGTCTCATTGTCATTTTCGGCAGTATATTAATAGCTGAGCCTCCATCAATGAGAATGCGATCAATTTTTTGTTCACGAACATAACCAGAGACATAAAGTGGACGATTGTGAGGCTTAGGGCCTAACAATAGATCTTCGTCAGTGAAAGTCAAGTCTGGGGAGCACGCGAAACATTCCTGTGTTTGTTGAAGTGTATTGGCACAAGGAGTGTAAATCTTTGGCTTTTCAAGAGCTTGGGTGATCCCTTCTTTCGGTGAGGTGGAGGATTGTGAGGGTTCCACTTTATCAACCTGAGTTTTGAGTTGTTCTAAAGGCGACAAAGTCTCATTTGAACTACCATGGTCAACACCTTCCTGTTTTTCATCAATCTCACAACGAGAGACCGTGTGAACAGCCTCCGCTGACTTGTTTTGAAAGAATTTTATGGGGAAAAATTCTTCCAATGTGACAAGACTTCGAAATTTTTGGGTTTGGGCCGAATCATCGCACATTTCCGTTCTTAGTCTTTCTTTCCTTTTATCATTCTTTCTTCTTGACTGCGGCTGAATTTGGTTTTGTGTTTTTCTGGACTCTTGGGTGATCAAATGAAGAGGGAATACTCGTCTCTTCTTCCATCTCTTACGAGTAACCAACGTCCAACCCTCTTCCTCATCCATTGTTGACTTTTTGTCATCATTTGAATTATAATCCGAGGCTTTTTGTGAGAGTTGAACTTGAACGGGTTCCAAAGAACCAAATCGGATGAACGTGGTATTCACCCTCTCGCTTAGTAGTTAGAGACATGCAACTAGGCGACTCGCAAGCAAATGTTACAAGGTTTGGTGAGCAACATCACCAACATCTAAGTCGATTTTCCTTTCCTTGGCTAGCTTCATGATGAGTTCTTTAAGAACAAAGCATTTTTGGATCGGATGACTTATGATGCGATGATACTTACAATAGTTCGGGTCATCAACCTTTCCTGCTTCTTCCGGTCGTTTGCATTCTGGCAATTCAATTAATTTCAAGTTGAGCAGTTGTTCTAGCATTTCGGGTATATCAGCGTCAAGGAAAGGATACACCTTTTGTTCCCATTCCTTGAGTGATGAGCGACGCGTCTCACGCCGTTGACCCCCCTCGGGTCTCTTCTCGTTAGCCTTTTCATTTCCTGTCGAAATTTTGACTGGGGCAGGGTTAACATTCATAGAGTGTTTGACATTACTTTTTGTATTCCTGTCATTCCTCCTTATTTCTCGCCTTTCTTTCTTTTCTTCAGGTACGGGAGGTTTCACATTTTCATGGCAAGAGATACTCAATTCCATGTCGTGCGCACGAGTTGCCAATTCTTCGAATGTTCGGGGTTTTACCCCTTGTAGGATGTACGAAGTCCCCAATGCATGCCTTGGATGCACATTTCTACGACAGATATTTCGGACGGTCTATCCTTACAATCTAAACTCAAAGAACGCCACCGACCGATGTAGTCAACAACGGGTTCGTCTTTCCACTTTGCTTAGTATTGGTAAGCTCCATCATGCTTACCGTGCGGCGCGTGCTGTAAAACCGGTTAAGGAACTCCCTTTCCAACTGATCCCAACTATCAATTGACTCGGAGTTCCAAGTCCGTATACCAATCAAAGGCATTCCCTTTCGGTGAACGAACAAAGCTGCTTTACAAAGAGGCCTCCTTGAGTTCCTGCGTTCTCACATGTTTCTACAAAGTGAGCAATGTGTTGCTTAGGGTTTCCCTTGCCATCGAATTGCAAGAACTTGGGGGGTTGATACCCATTTGGCATTCTCATATTGTCAATGCGCTTCGTATATGGTTTTGAATACATGAGAGAATGTGTGGAAGAACCTCCATATTGTGCTCGTATGGTGTTTGTTATCATGTCCTGCAGTTGTTGGACAGATATCGAGGCCATTGAGGTGGAATGTCCTTGTTGAGAAGTGCCTTCACCTCCTTTTCCCTTATCACCCTTAGCGTTTTCTCCCTTCAAG